>NW_016107804.1:276787-336122 GCF_001604975.1 Cebus imitator | reverse complement strand
GAGGTCTCACTCTGTCACCCAGGTTGGAGTGCAGCAGCTCAATCTCGGCTCACTGCAGCCTCAACCTACCTCCCCAGCTCAAGTGATCCTCCCACCTCAACCTCCCAAGTAGCTGGGACTACAGGCATGTGCCATCATGCTTGGCTATTTTTCCTTTTTTAATTTTTTGTAGAGATGGCATTTTGCCATGTTGCCCAGGCTGGTCTCAAATTCCTGGGCTCAAGCAATCTTCCCACCTTAGCCTCCCAAAGTGCTAGGATTACAGGTATGAACCACAGCACCCATCTTCAATCTCTTTTTATTTTAGGAAATTTTCTTGAGTGTCAGTTTTTTGAATTTAAATTACTTTTATATTTCCATTTTTAATTTTTCTTTGTGGCTCTTGTATCATACATATGTTGAATATTCTTTGCTTACTTTCTATATCAACCACTTCCTTTGGAATCCTTCATTTCTCTGGAATGTATTGAAACTCTTATTTTTACCTCGTATGTAAGGCATTATCTGTTGAATTTGTTCACTGTTCTGTATCTTCTATTTTAGTTTCTATTTCTGAAATAATATTAATTCTAATTCTGAATTCTCCTACATCATTTCTAAGATTTTCTAATTCTGATGTGTATAGTTCTTTTCTACCTAATGTTATTTTGTGAGTCTTTTAGCTCATTTTGAAATAGTAAGTCATACTATTTCAACAGTTTCAAAAGCATGTCTTTCTGACATGCTTTTATTATTATTCCACCTTTTTTTTATAACTTAGTGTTGAATTTGAACACAATCTTACTCTAGTCTTCATTTTTATATAAATTTAAGTTCTCTTTTATGAAGGAAGCATGGGTTAATAACTTTTCTAGCTTCGTTGATCTAGAACTCACTCTTCTATGTTCTTTATATATACATATATATTTTTGTTGATGTTGTTGAAACAGGGCCTCACTCTGTTGCCCAGGCTGGAATGTAGTGCTGTGGTCATGGCTCACTTCAGCCCTAACCTCCCGGGGTCTGTCGCCAGGTTGGAGTGGAATAGTGTGATCATGGCTCACTGCAGCCTCAACCTCCCAGGCTCAAGTGACCCTCCCCTCTCAGCCCCCTGAGTAGCTGGGTCTATAGTTGCATGCCACCATGCCCAGCTAATTTTTTTGTCTTTTTGTAAAGATGGGGTTTTGTCATGTTGGCCAGGCTGGTCTCAAACTCCTGGCTTCAAGTGATCTGCCCACCTCCACCCCCCAAAGTGTTGGGATTACAGGCATGCGCCACTACACCCAGCCAAAAAATGTATTTTTATGGCCTTGTGCATTTTGACATATGGTTCCTCTGCTCTTTAATCTAGACCTTCTTTTCTCTTTACTTCTGTCACCCCATGCTTTTCCATTCGGATTCTGCTCTCAGAAGTCTACTCTTGGTGTAAGGCTTTCTTCTCCAATAGAGCTTTGTAATTATAAAGGTCCACAAAGCCAAGCTTCAGCTCCTTTAGATCTTACCTTAGGCCCCACACACCCACATCTTCATTGGAGTATGCAAAAACCCCTCCCAGTTTCAGTTCCTCTTCTCAAATTGGTCCAACTTGCTTTTTAGTGAGTCCCTACTACCAGCTTTAAAATTCTTGTCTCAGGTCTGTCAGATGCCTCATTCCTCTCTCCTGCATAGACAATGTGGATCTTTAGTTATTAGTGGTGGTTTTTCTCCTCCTGCTCATATTTTGGGGTTCATGAGAACATCTTGTTCATTTAGATTTTATTAAGATGTTGACATTGGGCCTTGTATTTTGCTATTAGAGTTTTGTTTGTTTTTTGGGAGAGATTTTAGAGTTTTCTTTTTTTTTCTTTTTTTTATGGGGACAGGGGGATTGGGGAAGATTTTAAAACCTCAATGCTCTCATCTTTTCATAATTTCCTCCATTGATTCATTTGCTCATTCATCTATTTAACAAATATTTTTGAGCCCTGAATTGGAACATCATATGCTTCTTCAGATTCTCTTGTCACCATTAACTTTGAGAACTCAGCTGATTATTCAGCTTCAACTGCCACTGTAATTAACTGATTCCATTTATACCTGTATGATTCTACCATCTAGGGCCTATCATTCAATATTTGGGGAGCATGGAGTTGAAGAACCCTCCTCTCAGCTACCTCTGTACAGCCATACTGAATAGCTACATACCCTGCATTTTACCTATAATTAGGTAATATAATAACAGATAATACATATATAATAAAATTAGATAGAAAAGAACTATGTAATATATATTTATATAATAGTAATAATGCAAGCTATAATTTATGACAAACTATAATCCCTTTTCAACTTAGAGTTTAATAAGTTTTAACAAATGTCTACAGTTGGCCTGGCATGGTGGCTTATGCCAGTAATCTCAGCACTTTGGGAGGTTGAGGCGGGTGGATCACCTGAGGTCAGAGTCCAAAACCAGTCTGGCCCATCTCTACTGAAAATACAAAAAATAGCTGGGTGTGATGGCAGGTTCCTGTAATCCCAGCTACTCGGGAGGCTGAGGCACCAGAATCACTTGAACCCAGGAGGTGGAGGTTACAGTGAGCCAGATTGCGTCACTGCCCTCCAGCATGGGTGACAAAGTGAGACTCCATTTCAAAAACAAAAATTGTCTGCAGTTGTGTAACTACAATAAAGATATAGAATATTTCTATCACTCCGAAAAGATCTCTAGTGCCATTTTGTAGTCAAAGCTCTCTTCCAACCCTCTTCCAACCCCAGCAATCGCCGATCTGATTTCTGTCCCTTTAGCTGTCCCTTTCAGTGAATATTGTATAAGTAGAATCACACATGTAATCTTTTGTGTCAGTCTTAGCAAAATGCTGTTGTGATTCAGCCATGTTGTTGCATATATCAGCAGTTTGTTACTTTTTATAACTGAGTTATACTCCATTGTACGGACTAGACGTATCCCCAACTTATTTATCAAATCATCAATTGATGGATGTATGCATTGTTTCCAGTGATTATGAATAAAACTGTTTTAAATATTTGTGTACACATCTTTTTGCAGGCTATGCTTTCATTTTTTCCTGGGTAAATGTCTAAGAATTTAATTGCTGGGTCATATGAGTTCTTTAACTTTACAAAGAACTTCCAAACTGTTTTCAAACATGGCTGGATTATTTGCCATTGCCACCAACTATGTACAAGATTATTTTTCCTTAATTATTGAAATCTGACAATACAACACGAACTCATTCTCATTATTTTAAAAAGTCAAGCAATATAGAAATGCAAAATTCCCTTTTCTCTTCTCGTCAATGCCTCTCCACTCCCTAAATGTAATGACTGTGATAAGTTTGCTGTTTATACATATTTTTTCTTACATTGAAAAAAAACTAGATGTTCTTTGAAGTCACCCCTGCCCTCTACCACCAAGCTCTAATACCTACTACAAAGCATGATATGGTGGCAAGACGACTGGCATGGTATGTTGGCAAGACTAACAGCCACATCCAAATTTGAATCCTGGATCTGCTACTTTCTAGCTCCAAACAAAGCTTGTATACACACACACACACACACACACAGATACAGAGATGTATATGTATCCATCTTAATTGTTCATGTAGATCATATATATGACAATAAGATGGATTTATATCTCATAATACATTAAAATAAATATAAAAGAAGGTATTTTATATTTATTTTAAAAGAAAAATAATTAAATGTATAAATATATATACTTGAGTTTCCATTTGCTATTCCTAACTAATATAGATCTTTCTGCCGTTTCTGAGCAAGAAAGCTTAATACACTAATGTATCAAACTGCCTTGGGTTGGATTGCAGACAATGCACATTTGTATAAAATTTTCATCTAGAACTTTTTCTAGATTGCCCAGAAATATCTTTAAGAAAGCTTTCAGAATATGTAAAATAGAAGCAGGGACTAAGTGATCCCATAGAAGATACGTGTAGTTTATTTCTAACACTTATAAATTAGCTGTATTGACCAAATGCAGTCATGAATTTAAACATAGTGAAAACCAAGTAACCTATCCAAGGACATTTGCTGTAGGGTTTTTATGGTGACAAAAATTTAAAGAATAGAGAATAAACAAATGACAATCAGAAAGGAATTGGCTTTAAAAACAGTGTAATCAGGCTGGGCACAGTGGCTCACGCCTGTAACCCCAGCACTTTGAGAGGCCGAGGTGGGCAGATCACCTGAGGTCAGGAAGTTGAGAATAGCCTGGCCAACATGGCAAAACCCCATCTACACCAAAAATACAAAAATTTGGCTGGGCACAGTGGCTCACACCTGTAATCCCAGCACTTTGGGAGGCCAAGGCAGACAGATCATGAGGTCAGGAGTTTGAGACCAGCCTGGCCAACATGGCGAAAACCCGTCTCTGCTAAAAATACAAAAAATTAGCCAGGCGTGGTGGCAGGTGCCCGTAATCCTGGCTACTCAGGAAGCTGAGGCAGGAGAATCACTTGAACCCAAGAGGTAGAGGTTGCAGTGAGCCGAGATCATGCCACTGCATTCCAGCATGGGCAACAGAGCAAGACCCTGTCTCACAAAAAAAAAATTGTGTAATCTTTAGTTAGGAATAAAATAAAGTTAATAAATTGTATGAAGCAACAGAAAATAGTGCATAATACATTGTTAAATGGGAAAAGAAACTTCTCCAAGTTTTCATATCATGATCTCATTTACATATTTTTTAAAATTTTGTACAAAATATGTGCATCCAGCCTGGCCAACATGGTGAATCCCTGTCTCTACTAAAATTAGCCGGGTGTGGTGACACACACCTGTAATCCCAACTACTCTGGAAGCTAAGTTACAAGAATCGCTTGAATCCGAGAGGGGGAGGTTGCAATGAGCCAAGATTGCAACACTGCACTCCAGCCTGGGTGATAGAGTGAGACTCTGTCTCAAAAAATATGTGTGTGTGTGTGTGTGTGTGTGTGTGTGTGTGTGTGTTAGTATTTTTTTAAGTCTGGAAAAATAAACAACAAACTGTTTGCATAGCGATTTATTCAAGTACTTGTGGGGAGAACCTATTTCTATTTTATACATGTGGGTTGTACATATAAGCAGTGTTGGATTTTTTTACTGAGCTCAGGACAGCCCTAGGTCTCATCAGCAGGAAGCCCTACCTTAGACCTCATGTTTAGAAAAGACACATAAAAAGGCAAACGTATTAAAGAATATATGAAATCAGGTGACCACCGAAGATACCCTAAACAGCCACTCTGGTGACTAACACCATTCAAACCATGAAAAATGTTCCTCTGTCCCAGAAACAAAAGGTGACTACCCAAATGTCCTCAAGAATCACGGGCTGTGCTGCTGCCAGCATCACGAAAGGACATTGCTGAGGAATGTGAGTGCAAGGAGAGTCTAAGCTGTGGAAGCACTTAGGGAAGAGAAAAGACAAATTAATAATACTTGTCAAACCTTTCCTCTCAGATGTCACGAATGCTGTAGATTCTTAGAAAATAATGTAGCATTTCCCAGGAGTAATGAGCATCCATTTTCTTGCTTTCTTCAAGTTCCAGTTTGTGGGTACTTATAAATTACTGCAGTGTTTGCAGCAGTTACACATGGCAGCTAAAGAACCTTTTGCAATTTAAAAAATACTACTTTTAATTTTTTATACATTGTCTAGATATAGAATAAATGAAGCATCAAACATTAAATGTAAAAATAGCAGATAATGTTTATGAAAATATATAATGAGTAAATTTAAAGCTAAGTAAAAACTAAGTTTATTTGAAATTTTTATTTAAATATCAGTATTCATTAGTTACTATTTGTATTTTACTTTTAAGCTTTAATCAATAATTTTGGCTATTTTAGCAGAAAAATAACTTTTTGGACAATATAGGAAATGTTTTTAATTTTCTAGTATTTTAACACTAATTACATTTTTGATGAAATATATTCAAATTTGGAATCCTTTGAACATGATTACATTTTATCTTAATTCTTTAGATCACTGAGACTGAAAACAAGAAGATTGTGATAGAACTACAAAACATGAAAGTGAAGCTTAGAAAAATAAGGATGGAAAAGAAAAAACATATTCACGAAGGCGGTCAGCTTTAATTTTTTTCTGAGCATGGCCCACATACAATTCACAAACAAACATTACAAATTCCTTGTTCAGGAAAGATTTAGTTACCGAGAAAAACAGCGAAAATAAGCAAGAAAAGTGTGCCGAGCAAATCTACAACTTCAACAGATCAGATAAAACACCTGTAACTTCATGTTCTTTACATGAAGTTTCTTTCATGATTAAAACAAGACAGTGAGAAAGATACTTATATATCAAATTCACAACTCATATTTTTATATCGAATATGGGATGTGAAGTCCAATGGGCAAGTGTGGCCTACCCATTGGAAGATAAAGAAATTGGCAAATTGGCAAATTTGACAAGAGGGATTAAAAACTTTTACCTCTTTACTGTTTATTGGAAGGGGATTCTAGAAAAGTTTGTCACAGTTTCCTGAAATCTGAGAACATTTCCAGAAAAATGTAAGTTGATTTAAGTTGTTGGTTATAAATTTTTCACTGAACAAACTGGGCAGAAAAGTTAATATTTTGTATTATTGTAAAGTTTTTTCCCCCATAGAGAAAGAAACTGTATAAACTTTTTAAAATATTCTGCATTAAAAGACAAAATATTTTGTCACTATTATTACATATTTCAGTCTATCTTCACAGTCAGCTTTGTCCAGTGAAAGAATCTGTGACTGGAAATACTTAGGTTCTCAAAAGAATACAAAATGTTATTTGCATCCTGCCCCCAAAAAATGTATGTGCAAATACTAGAACAGGAAAAAAAAAAAAGGCTGAAACAACACAAATAGTCAATAGTATTCCACAAATAAATAAATACTAATATACAATATTGCTATGATATTCTTTTTTTTGTTATTTAGTCTTTATTTCATAATCATAAACTTTACTCTGCAACCTAGCTAGGCATGGAAGCGAACCAGCAAAGCATGGAAGCGAACCAGCAAAACATGGAACTCACAGGGAACTGCCGCGAGAGCACAAAGAATCTAGGACACTGCGAGCAAATGGGGTGGGGGCTGCTTTCCTGAGCTGCAGAAGGAATGGTCTGGTGGTTAAGATAACACACAGATCAAACTTAATCGAGTTGTCCACAGTCAGGAATGGTGATCTTCTTGCTGGTCTTGCCATTCCTGGACCCAAAGCACTCCATGGTCTCCACAATATTCATGCCTTCTTTCACCTTGCCAAGGACCACATGCTTGCCATCCAACCACTCAGTCTTGACAGTGCAGATGAAAAACTGGAAACCGTTTATGTTGGGTCCAGCATGTGCCATGGACAAGATGCCAGGACCTGTGTCCTTTAGGATGAAGTTCTCATCATCAAATTTCTCCCCATAGATGGACTTGCTACCAGTGCCATTATGGTGTGTGAAGTCACCACCCTGACACATAAACCCTGGAATAAGTCTGTGAAAGCAGGAACCCTTATAACCAAATCCTTTCTCTCCAGTGCTCAGAGCACAAACGTTTTCTGCTGTCTTTGGAAACCTGTCTTCAAACAGCTCGAAAGAGATGCAGCCCAAGGGCTCGCCGACGATGGCAATGTCGAAGAACACGGTGGGATTGACCATGGCTGATACTACAAGTCTCCAGGAGGCAGTGGCATCTGCAAAGCCTGCTATGATACTCTTAAGAGAACAGTCTCAGATGTGCCATACTTAGGCAAGCCTTGGATGGAACAGTAACAGTGCAATATTCATAGAAAACAATGGAAATGTTCTAGTCTGGTAGAAAAAATAACTTTCAAATTTGATGCTAAAATAGCCAAACATATATAGATAAAAATGAATTTTAGGGCAGGTGCAGTGGCTTACACATGTAATCCCAGCACTTTGGGAGACCAAGGAAGGTGGATCACCTGAGGTCAGGAATTCGAGACCAGCCTGATCAACATGGCAAAACCCTGTCTCTACTAAAAAATACAAAAAATTAGCTGGGCATCGTGGCACATGCCTGTAGTCCCAGCTACTAGGGAGGCTGAGGCGGGAGGATCGCTTGAACCCAGGAGGCAGAGGTTGCAGTGAGCCAAGATCACACCATTGCACTCCAGCCTGGGCAACAGAGCAAGACCCTGACTCAAAAAAAAAAAAAAAAAGAATTGAATTTTGAAAGATCATATTTCTTGAAATGGAGAATTCAAAATATTATTAAAGGTGACAAAAGAAATTATAGATACAATTTTTAAATTAATAGTAACCAATTTAGATAAATTATATTAGGACAAAATCATACTGAGCAACTAATATTTATCATCTGATGAACTGTCATCTGATGAACCATCAAATGATAAAAATTGAAGTCAAAATTTTGTATGTTACTGGTTTTATACCTATTGTAAAAAGTAGAATTGAAAATGCAACTTTGAAGATCAGGCATTGATTTAAAAGTATAATGACGGCAAGCTAATGATAATGGCAATTGGTAAGAAACAACCATTTATTATGAGCCATGTATGATGCATAGTTTGAATTTCTTATTAAAGGACATGTTCTCAGCTGGGCCAAATAGGTGATTGCATCTTTAGAACAATTCAACAATTACATAGGATATTTTCTGTATCTGCCCAAAGATGAAACAACTTGAAAACCCTGTTATATTTGTCACTACAAACACTTTTGGGCACACAGAAGGAACGGTGACGAAAAGCTATTAAAACAACAAAATTTTATTTACACCAGATAACAAGATGCACTGGAAGAGTATGAGCAATAAAAGAGAATCCTTAAATAAAAAGAATCATGATCTTTTTTTAGAAATTTTATTTTAGGTTTGGGGATACATGTAAAGGTTATGTAGATAAACGTGTCATGGGGGTTTGTTGTACATGTTATTATATCACCCAGGTATTAAGCCCAGTACCCAATAGTTATCGTTTCTGCTCCTCTTCCCACTCTCCACCCTCAAGTAGCCCCCAGTGTCTGCTGTTTTCTTCTTTTTTTGTTTGAGATGGAATTTCGCTCTTCTTGCCCAGGCTGGAGTACAGCAGTGCAATCTCAGCTCACCACAATCTCTGCCTCCTGGGTTCAAGCGATTCTCCTGCCTCAGCCTCCCGAGTAGCTGGGATTAAGGCATGCACCACCACACCTGGCTTATTTTGTATTTTTAGTAGAGACAGGGTTTCTTCATGTTGGTCAGGTTGGTCTTGAACTCCCGGCCTCAAATGATCCACCCACTTCAGCTTCCCAAAGTGCGGGGATTACAGGCTTGAGCCACCCCTCCCGGTCCCTGTGGTTTCCTTCTTTGTGTTCATGAGTTCTCATCATTTAGCTCCCACTTATAAGTGAGAATATGTAGTATTTGGTTTTCTGTTCCTGCATTAGTTTGCAAAAAAAGAAATGATCTTTGGTAGAAAATTATTTTTGAATCTGCACTATCTACAATTATTTCATAGAAACTGTTGTTTTTAATGATGGTACAAAAGCTTGTGGAAACTCCAAAAACTTGAACCAAATAATGAGCTTGTCTATTTTACCTTTTTACGATTAAATTTTTTTATTTAGAGAAAATAGTTACTCTAAATTGAAATAAACTGCATGTAAAATATGTAACAAATGTGACATTTCTCCTATAAAATATTTAAAAACCAGAACAAGTAAACAAAAGTGTTATATCACAACAAAAGAAAAAAAAAGATTTAAAAAATGTTCCATCACTATAAAAGAGAATGTGCACATACAAATAATCCCTAAACTGATTTCTATTGTGATCACTTTAGGGTTATTAAAAATTAAAAAAAAAGAACTTATCAAAAATAGTTCGTGGATCTAGATATTGTTTTTAGAGAAGGTGAAAACTGCAATGTAAAGGATAGATTTATATCATGAAATTAAAAATTTTTGTAGTATTTTCTATTATAACAATAATTTATTATAAGATCCCATCATAGTATTTGAACTTTATATGTAAAATCAATTGCCAATTTCTGGATGTAAATGTTACAATAACTTTGACAATTTCGGCTGCTATTCCGTAAGTTTTCTCCATGTTGAAATTACTTTAAAAATAAGAATACAATGGCTGAGAAAGGATGTCGAATTTGGTATTACTATCTTTGAACATAAATTATGTAAAAATCCTGATTGTAAAAGCATAACTGTAATTTTGCTAAAAATAAACACAATAAAAAATAATTTTTATATAGTAAACATATAGTCATGTATAAATTATGCATGCCTTTGTTATTATGTATCCAAACATCAGCCAAACAACAGAACTGCCAATTATGTGCAGAAAATTAAAGATCAGTCAACTTTAAAATTTGCTGATATTCGGTCATAGAAAAATTAGTTCTCAATTTTGTTTCAAAAGTAGAAGTATACATCATATTTTATGATTTTTTAACAGTCTGTTAGCTTGTTTGTTAACAAAAAAGTTAACAGTTTGTGAGCTTATGGTTCTCCATTTATATATATATATATATATTTTTTTTTTCTTTTAGTTTATTCTTTGATCCATTGGTTGCTTAAGAGTGTATTAATGTCCACAGATTTTTGAATTTTCCAGTTTTCCTCCCGTTACTGATTTCTAATTTCGTATCAATTTGTTTAGAAAATATTCTCGGTATGATTTCAGCTTTCTTAAATTTATTTATTTATTTATTTATTTATTTTTAAATTTTTTTTTATTTTTTTTCCCATTTATTTTATTGCATTTTAGGTTTTGGCTCCATTCATATTTTTGCACTAGGCCCACAGATGTAGGGGTAGGTCTGACTAAACATATGTTAACTTTATGATTAGTGCTAGTAAGAACTGCTGTTTATTAAATGTTTATTATATGTTGGGCACTGAGCAAAGTACTTGAAAAAAAAAAAGCACTTTGCTCAGTGCCCAACATATAATAAACATTATTATATGCACTGCCAGGCTGGAGTGCAATGACATGATCTCGGCTCACTGCAACCTTCCCCTCCCGGGTTCAAGCAATTCTCTTGTCTCAGCCTCCCAAGTATTTGGGACTACAGACGCACACCACCATGCCTGGCTAATTTTTTGTATTTTAGTAGAGATGGGGTTTCACCATGTTGGCCAGGATGATCTCGATCTCCTGACCTCATGATCAGTCCGCCTTGGCCTCTCAAAGTTCTGGGATTACAGGCGTGAGCCACTGCGCCCAGCCCAAATTACTTTCTATACAGTAGCTCACAACACCTCTATGAATTAATTTAATGTTATAGCTAAGGAAACTGAGGTTTAGAAGTGTTAAGTTACTTGCCCAAACATTGTCAAAGCATTTACTATACCTATCCTGAAATGGAATTGCTTGTTAAAGGCTGACAGATCACTAGGAAATGTTCTTTATGAATGCAATGTCTCTGCTGGATAATATCTGTCCCTCTACCCCAATTCATGCAGCCTGAAACTCCACCATTACGCATTGATTCCTCCTGGCTTTAAAGGCTTTTCAGTCTCCAAAAGAAACCAATGGAAATGCAAATGCCCCCGGGGGTATAAGACGACAGCATATTAAGCCAGTATTACTTCTCCTGTATTTTCCACCAAAGTAACTCATCAAACCAAGAGTGAATTCTTAACCCCCAGGAGTCTGAGGACTCAGCCCAAAAGATTTTGATCAATTTCTTTAAAGTCCTGTGCTATTTAAAACCATGCCTATATGCTTTTCCATACTGTATATATATTTAACATAAAAATGTTAGCTCTTCAAATAAAAACGATGCTTCACAATAGACTCCATGTTCATCTTGGAGTTCAAGGACTCCATGGCATACTGTCTGGTCTCCCGGTTTGTGAAGCACGTTTGGCCACCACTGTGGAGTTTCCTTAACCCTCAGCTGAAAGTAAGGCCCAGCAGAAAATGGGAAAGAGAATAAAGGCCTCAAGAAGTGGCAATAATGAGCTGGGCATGGTGGCTCACACCTGTAATCCCAGCGCTTTGGGAGGCAGAGGCAGGTGGATCACAAGGTCAAGAGATGGAGACCATCCTGGCCAACATGGTGAAATCCCGTCTCTATTTAAAAAAAAATAAAATAAAAAACCCATGAAGAGAAACTTTACTGACGAGGATATACAGATGGCAAATTAAGCAGATGAAAAGATCTTCAACATCATTAGTCATTACAGGAATGCANTGTAGCCTTGTAGCATAGTTTGAAGTCAGGTAACATGATGCCTCTAGCTTTGTTCTTTTTGCTTAAGACAGTCTTGGCTATACGGGCTCTTTCTCGGTTCCATATGAAATTTAAAGTAGTTCTTTCTAGTGAGCACAATGGCTCAAGCCTGTAATCCCAGCACTTAGGGAGGCAGAGGCAGGTGGATCACAAGGTCAGGAGTTCAAGACCATCCTGGCCAATATGATGAAATCCCGTCTCTATTTAAAAAAAAAAAAAAATAAGATAAAAAAAAAAAAAAAAAGAAGTGGCAATAATGATGAGAGGGGAGGAACTAGAAGTGACAAGTCACCTGGGTTACCTGCATTTACCAATTTAGTCAATTTAGTTGAGGACCTGCCCTGATAGTCTTTTATTTTACTCAACTTTCTTAGTCATTTCAAATTCTACCTTTGACTGTTTTGAAGGGAGGTGAACTCTCTGTCATTAGAAATGTGCAAGCAGATGAGACAGCTGCTTGCTTTGAGAGCTATGGGTCGGGAACAGGGGCGGTGGGCTTCAATCAATGAATGGCAGAAACTATCAAACGTGATGCCCTATAATCCTGAAATTTTATTACTCCTCTGAAGCATGAGTGTCAAGAAAAAATGTACTCAAGTCAATAAATGTTTATTCAGCACTTTTCTAAGTGCCAGATGCTAGGCAGTAGTGGACAGGACAGTCTTCCCAAAACTCATAGTTTGCTGAGGAGAGACATAAACAAGCAGGTAATTCTAGTGCAGCTTACGGGCTCTCACAGAAGTACAGAAGTTACGGAAGCTCTGTGGAGGGGCACCAGGCTTGGATCTTGGTAGCTTTCTAGGAAGAGATGACATTTAAATCAAGATTTGAAAAATGAGTAGAAATTTACTCAGGTCCTCCTGAAAACTAATGCAGCTAGCTTCGGGATTAATTTCAGTGGGTTTCATCAGATCCCCTCTCTGCTCTGCTATATGTTGCACATCCATTCTTCTTGTCGATTCAGGATATTTCAGGACAAAAGGCTGGATTTATAATTATCAACGGTAATCACTGGAGATGTAGAGAGGACGAGGGGTCCATCCGCATTATACAAAACTACACCACAGGCTATGTGAACCAGACTCCAGGTTTTTGGCATTAAAGTTACCAGGCAGATCCTAAACTCACTTCTTAAGATAGTCACAGCTGTTTAACCAAGGGGAAGAGAGGAGGGTGATTCATAGTATGTTTGCCTCCTGGGCTGTAAACACAAAGGAAAGAAAATGTTGTTAAGGAAAGAAGCAGGCTCCTCCTTGCAGTAGTATGTTTTTTGGTCGTCATGTGGTAGACAGCAGGGCCAATAATTCAGCCTGCAAAATTTCCAGCTAAAAAAAACCAAAGCCTTTGAAGTGGCTAATGAATACACTCTTTTTAACTTACTCCGATCTCATTGCTGAGAGCTGTGCAGTTGCTCCTGGGCAGAAGTTTCACTAATGTAGGGATGTTGACTGGCCACTGCATCAAATATTTATCAAGTCACAGATGGGAATCTACAAAGAGTTTGCAGAGAGGTTTCGTGTCTCCCTTCAGTTCTAGGGGAAGCACGTCAGCACTGCAAAATGCAAGTCCACAAATACACACTTTTAAGCTTATGCATAGGGCTGCTGACCCATTTTAAACAGGTAAATGGGGCCAGTTTAAAGGGAATTCTTTTTTTTCTTAAGGTAAAAGTAGTATGTTTTCATTGTAGACATAAAAAAAAAATACCCTTACACTAAAAGAGGGATAATTTCACCACCCAGACCTATCGTATATTATACATCTTTTATTTTATTTTTTATTTTTTGCTGTTTATAAGAGACTTTTTTTTTAACTTTTATTGTAAGTTCAGGGGTACAAGTGCAAGTTTCTGTCATGAAGGTTTGTTGTACAGATTATTTCATGATCCAGGTTAAACCTAGTATCCATTAATTATTTTTCCTGATCCTCTCCCTCCTTCCATCCTCCATCCTCCATATTTTAAATTAAAAAAAAATCATCCTGTATCCAATATTCTGTATTTTATTCTTTTGCTTTTTTATAATTTTCTCATTTAACAATGCATTCTTACCATTTTGCATAAGATTGTGTATTTTTCTACTTTATATTGTTATACATTTATGTAGTATTCCAATATATAAATGTGCTATGATTTACCTGGCCAACCCCTTGTCATTCAATATTTGTGTCTAGCTTTTCTATACAATAAATGATTATTTTAACGGACATCTTCATAACCAAATCATTATTTGTGCCCAACTATGATATTTTCTCTGACAAATGAGTGAAAAAGAAATTGCTATGTCAAAGAATTAGCCTGATATACCAGTTTACAGGTCCATCATCAGTATATAAGAGGGGTGGGGCTGTCGTTTTTAATGGGCTGTCAGCTTGCCCATCTCAATTAAGATGGTCTAAGGTCACTGAGCGGTAGATACTGGTCTAGGAGTTTATAGGTTGGTTGGTTTGTATGCTTCTTTGTTTTTGTAACAGCCTCCTTGAAACTTGAACGTTTTTCCTCTTTAATTTAACAGCTATCTTATTTCTCTGGCCTCTCTTCTTTATTTAGTTACACTGGAGAGAAAGAAGGGTCTCTTCAATGGTAAACAGCAGCGCCTGAGTTCAATAAGGATTTATGGCTTGCTGTTTGCATTGCTAGTAACCACAATTATAATGCTGGGCCTATCAATATCTTTTTCCTCTAGCAATAGAAGGCAAGCTGTTTCCTGCAATTGAAGTCTCCTAGAACAGAAGTTCACTGATAGAAAAAAATAGGGAAGAGGGGGTTTGGTAGGATAAGGTCACTAGCTTTTTGTTTTTCCAAGTAAAGCTATTGGAACAATCACAATAAGCAATCGCCATCTATTATCATAAACCAATTACTAAAGAATGGCATTATAACATGCATGCACTCATACAAGAATAAATGAATAATAAGAAAGTTTCAGAATAAAATACCTTCTTACCTAAGAAAGAACAATTGGTCTTCTTGCACTGACATATACACTGTCCTTATTTTTCTCTTCTCACAAATGATTTGAAAATATCACTTTGGATTAGCATCGGTCTCTAGGCCTTGGACTGAAAACCACCATTTAGAGGATTGTGATCATGTCTTTTATTTGGAGCAGGATCTAAACCAGTCCTTTTCCTCCCTGGCCAGGAAAAGGGAGGAACTCGCATTTTTTCTTCCAGGAGCCTCTTCCTACTTGCTTGGTCTATGCGGTGTTCCCACATTGCAGTAATTCAGGCACCGTTTCCATGACTTGCACATACCCACAAGCTACTTATTATTTATTTAGTATTTGTTTTCAATCAACACTGTTTTAACTTCAAAAATACATTTATTTCAAAGGGAAACTTAATATCTCAACAATAAGTGGAAAACCAATATTGCTTGTCATAAATAAAGCAAAACAATGATATTAGTTTCTAGCGTCTCAGCTGTGCCTGCCAACGGTTCTGAGCCAGAGTCCTGTGGTTTCTTGATTTCTAAGGAGAGAAAGAGAGAGAAGTTAGCAAGTGAAAAAGCGTTAAAGACAAATTAGCACAACTATGAGACTTTGCCCTTGACAGAGCTGAAAGGATTGAGGGAGTTATGAAATGGAGATATATTTCTCACTGATGGAGGTCACCATTTTGATAATCTGTGAGCCATTGGTAGGGGTCCCACAATTGAAAATACCAATAAAGTGGAAAAAGAACTGGACTTGGTTTCGAGCCCTGCTTAGCCACTGTTGATTGTTAATCTTTGAGCAAGTCACCGCACTTCTTAAGGCCTCAGCTTCCTCAGCTGAAAAATGGAATGATAATAGTCTATATCTAACAAGGATTGTGAAGAATAAATGAGAATACGTAAAGCATCTTGTAATCTCTAAAATGCCATACGAGTCATGAAAACTCATTCTCACTTGTGGAGCATTTTTATTTTTGAGCATCAGATCTTTTCTCCAAAGGCCCAGGATATGCTGACAGGCCCAACAATCACCATAGCCTAAAATAAGTAGGTGAACTAAAGCCTTTAAAAATGAATTACTGGATCCTGTATCATTTGGAATAGGTCCTTGAGCATTATAGTTGTTAGGCCAAGTGCAGTGACTTACTCCTGTAATCCCAAAGCTTGGGGAGGCCAAGGTGGGAGGATAACTTGAGCCTAGGAGTTCGAGACCAGCCTGGGCAACAGAGCAAGACCCAGTCTCTACAAAAAAATTTAAAAATTACTTGAGTTTGGTGGCGTGTGCCTGTGGTCCCAGCTATTCAGAATGCTAAAGCAGCAGGATCACTTGATCCTTGGAGGTTGACGCTGCAGTGAGCTATGTTCATTCCACTTCATTCCAGTTGGGGCAACAGAAAAAAATAGATAAATAAATAGATTGATCAACAGATCGATAGATAAATAGATAGGAAAACAGATGATAGAAAGATAGATAGATAGATAGATAGATAGATAGAGATGTAGATATATGTATGTGTAATTATTGGATCAATGGCTCTAATTAGCAGGAACCAGGTCTGGCTTATTCACTTCTATGTTCCTTGCACCTACTTCAGTGTCTAGCACATTTTAATACATGGTGAATGATGCACTCCTAAAAGAATGTTGAATGAAAAAATGAATGAGTGAATGAATTAGTGAATGGCTAAATAAATGACATTGCTTCTTGATACTAATATTAGACCTTGGTCTTTGTAATAGATATCTGTAGTTTTTTGCCACCCAGCACTGTATTAATCATATTTTTTATTTTCTGTGTTTTATGATGCTTTGGCATCTTAGGGTCTGGTGGACCTGGGGAGGGACTGGCCATCCCAGAGGTAGCCTATTCCTGGAAATAGCAAACTTGCCTTAAGCACCCCTGTGTTATGCAAACCAACCAATCCCTAGTCCATCTCCCCACCTACCTCCTTTTATTAGGCTCTTGCAGTCCAGGACACTATCCCTCTGCCCTAAGTCACCCAAGGGCCAGGTACCAGACAACCAGGGACTACCATTTCGCCTGGAGGCCACCCAAATTATTCAAACCATGCAATCCTAATTCTGCCCAACAGTTTACACTATTCCTTCTCTAACTCCCTAGTACATTTTAAAATAAGTACTAACCTTGAGGGCTCACCCCAACTCTAATCTCAATTTATTATTAAAGGGGAGTGGCTCTCACCTGCATTTCAGGGGAAAGTATACAACTCAAGTATAAGCCAATCAACACATGACATCGTGATTGTCTCAGAAATGGACACATGGCCACACTAAAGTTGCAATAAGTCTTTTCCTGGGACAAAACCTCATAGTTTTTCTCCCCCATTAGATTGGAAACTGGGAAGACATTAGGTCTACAGCTATGCAGTAATTTTGCTAGCTAGAAGCAAAAAGCCTGTTTGAAATGAAGCCAACCAGAAAAAGCAATGCCAAGAGACAGAGGGAGAGAAATCAAGTTCTGATGGCATCATTTGAGCCAACCCTACTCCTGGACTTTTCAGTTACCTGTGTTGAAACCCATTTATATTGGGTTTATTGTACTGACAAGTAAAAGAATCCTAATTTACAGGGTCTTCTTTTTCTCTTTTCACGATGCCCAAAGTCACACCTGAAGATATTTAAAACTGTACTTTAAACTAAGTCAGTTCCATACTTAGTATATGCCAGGCACTGGGCAGGTCCTAGGGATACAGCATCTAATAAGACCCTTGAAGCGCTGCAGTTTGTATGGGAAAGCAGCCACGCAAGCAACAAGGGGAGAGTGCAATAGATCATAGAGGTTCAAGCAAAGGCAGTTGGAGTTAGCAAAGGAGTAGTCAGGTCTGCCTGGAGGTTGCCCTCCTCTTCAATCCTATGTTAGTCCCAGCCTTGGCTCGGGACGTTCCTATGAGTGTGCCTCCCACTTCAAGGAGGATCAACGAAAACGTTTAGTGAGTGCTGCCTGTACCACTAGGCCCTTGCTCATTTATAGCTCCTTTATAGAGAGCCAGAAGAATTAGCCCCACATTCCTCTACTTAGAGGCTTAGCAGGGACAAACAAGCCTACCCAGCTCAGTGGTAGAACCTGAACTCGAATGAAGGCTGTATGACTCCAGAGCCCACGCACTGCACTGCTATGCCATCCCAGTGTTTGCTGAGTGCTCACTGTGTGCTAGACTCCAATTCCAGACTCCACTCCAAAATTATAAAAAAGAAGGTAGCATTCCAAAAGCATTCCTTTATCTATCTATATCTGTCTATCTATCTATCTATCTGTCTATTTTGAGACGGAGTTTCACTCTTCTTGCCCAGGCTGGAGTGCAATGGTGCAGTCTCAGCTCACTGCAACCTCTGCCTCTCAGGTTCTAGCAACTCTCCTGCCTCAGACTCCCAAGTAGCTGGGATTACAGGCACCCGCCAACATGCCTGGCTAATTTTTGTATTTTTAGTAGAGACGGGGTTTCTCCATGTTGGCCAGGTTGGTTTTGAACTCCTGACCTCAAGTGATCTGCCCAACTCAGCCTCCCAAAGTGCTGGGATTATAGGCATAAGCCACCACACCCAGCAGCATACCTTTTATAAAAAAAATTTTTTTTTTTCAGACGATTCTCACTCTGCCACCCAGCAGAAGTTCAGTAGCACAATCATGGCTTGCTGCAGCCTTGAACTCCTGGGCTCAAATAATCCTCCCCAGTGGCTGGAACTACAGGTGCACACCACTGTGTCCAGCTAATTTTTTAAATTTTCTATAGAGACAGGGTCTCTTATTGTTGCCCAGGATATCCAAAAGCATTCTTTATTGTACAACAGAATTTGCTATTGGATTCTCTTACATTATATTCCCCTGTGTGTGGAAAACAATAGGCAACTTAGAAAAATCATTTTGACACACAAATTATTTTGAAGACCGCAGCTAATGAATACAAGGTAGTGCACCTGTGTATAGGCACCTGTGTATAGGCACGCCCTTGCTCAGGACCCCAAACTATTATCTGAGACGTCTTTACCTGCGATCCTCTGAGAGATGGAGCAGCCAGATGCAGCATTAAGTGAAGAACCTCCTGGGCCCCAAGATCAGGATTGCCTGCGGTTGAATGGGGCTGGGCAAGATCTCTGACTGACACCGGTCAGCGAATTGTGCCTTTGCTTCCTGCAGAGCATGTGGGGCTTCTGAGGATTTCAGCATGCCTGATGGGGGCACCAGAGGCAGCCTGAGCCCCAGGCATATTGGCCACGTTGGCAGATTTCCTTTTTAAGCTTCATGTTGGCTTGTCAACCTCATCATCCCAAACCCGTTAAACAAGCAATTTATTAGACTGGCAGCCCCTCTGGATGCTGCAACTTTTATTTAAGGGACTGTTGGCCTTTCCATTTTTCAACTATACTGTCATTATTTTCTTTCCAGAAGAAAAAGGGTGCATCTTTCAGCTTGGGTAAGAAGTGTATTACTTTATCGATGTGGGCATGTAGTTCATATGCTGGCTATGAATATTCATAGGCTCTCTTAGACATATCACATCAAATCTGTGTGAGAGAATAAGTATTTCACTTCAAAATCAAAGCTGAGTAGGATGCTTTTAAATCAGCGTTAGGTTTTTATTGTAAATGAATATACTTATATTAAATTTGGATTCAAATTAGATGTAATTCATACAATACATAATTAGATAACTTGCTTTCTTCCCTTAATGGTATTTCTTGAAGACCTTTTTATGATCATTTAATTCTCAGTCTTTTGAAATAGATGTGAATAGACACAGTGGATTTTGTAACACATTACCACTTCCTTTATTTCAAAATTGCTATTTTAGGTTTCTTGACAACCGAAAATTGTTTTATTTATTTATTTATTTCAATGACTGGTCAGGAAAATTGGGATTTCAATGCCTTGTTTTAGTTCCTGGAACTCACTTTTTATTCCTGTAGGGTTCTGTTTTTATTGTTCATTTGTCATAAGAAATATACGAGGCTTAATCATAAGAGCAACTGCCTTTTGGTAGTGCTTACTCTGTGCTATGAACATCACAGCTTGTTCAAGACTCATCGCAAACCTAGAAGGCAGAGGCTATTTCTCCCCCTCACTTTATAGATGAGGAAACTGAAACTCAGAAAGATCAAGAAATCTTTGGGAGGCCGAGGCAGGCAGATCACCTGAGGTCAGGGGTTCGAGACCATCCTAGCCAACATGGTGAAACCCCATCTCTACTAAAAATACAAAAATTAGCTGGGCGTGGTGACGCACACCTGTAATCCCAGCTACTCGGGAGACTGAGGCTTGAGAATTGCTTGAACCTGGGAGGCAGAGGTTGCAGTGAGCTGAGATGATCACACTGTTGCACTCCAGCCTGGGTGACAGAGTGAGACTCTGTCCACCTCCCTCCCAAAAAAGAAATCTTACCCAAGAAATCTTGCTAAGGAGAAAAGGAATTGGGTTATACACTGAAATTAAAGTCACACACTTAATCTTGGCTGAAATATTCCTTCATTCCACAGATATCTACTGAGCCCCTCAAGGTGCCGAGTGCTGCTTCCCACAGTGGAAGTACCATGGGAAATGAGACAGAGCAGGCTTCCAGTCTCATGGCGCCTATTACCTACCCAGCATCCCTATCAAACCTGAACTGCAAACCTGGACTTTCACCCACAGATGTGGTAGGAGGGCCACGTCTTGGGCATAACTAGATTTCCCGGCTGGTTTGAGATCAGCACTGAGCATTTCTGAGTTGGGGGCTGGGATTTATTTTAATGCCTAGTGTAGTGGCTGAATCATTGTAAGTCCCTTAAAGGTATTTGGAATTGTTGTTTGACAGTGAAGCCTTCAAAAGAGAAAAGGGGGAAAGTTGCTTCCAATGAAAACGCTTTATTTAAACAGCCCTTTTCTGGCATTTCAGCTTTGGTTTTTCTCTTGATCTGCATTGGCTCTTCTTCTCCCTGCACTTGAAAGTGCCCGACATAACGCAAGATGGTTCAGAAGGGACTGCCATCTCATGCCTCCCACACATTTCCATCCTTCCCTGTGGTCATCAAGGACCAGGGCTAGACTCCCTCGGGCTTGGCCCCTCTCATTCTGGAAGCTGTCACCTTCTCGACTGGCTTCCCACTCCTCCCCATCCCCAAAATAAAACAACAGGGGAGAAAAGAGGGTTGCTACCATCTCAGGCCTTGCCGTCATTTTACAGCACTGCCTCTTGATCAGCAAAGCAGGGAGATGAAAAAGACCCGTCAGCCCCACCCGCACTTTCCTGTCTTTGTCAGAGCCGCGTCTTCAGCCTCCAAAGCATTTGGAGCTTTCTCACAGCAGGAAACTAAAATGCTTTTTTCCCAGACATGATAGCTTAGGTGCTCCCCAAGCAGTGGGACCTGTCTGTCTTCCATTGGAATCTTTCATCTTCACTTACATTCCCTCCTTTTGGAGCTTCTTCAATAATTGATGCATTCTGAGTGGCACATTCATGGCATCTGCACAGTAGAATTCACAGGGGGAAGGACGGAGTAGAGTAAGGCGACACGGCTGTGGTCCCTGTCCTGGCTTCAGCCCTGTTCCCTTCTTCTCTGGATGCCCTCCTCCATCTCCCATGCCCAGCACACTGTCCATGAAAGGGGCTTGTCTTAGGTTCTCTAGATGCAGAGACTGAGATGAGATTCTTGCACAAATGATTAATTGAAGGAAAGCCCTGAGAAGAAACCTATAGTGAGGGGGGTAAGGATGTGGAGAGAAGCAGGATGGGGCAAGGGAAGGAGGTTGGCAAAGATGGGGTTTAGGAAAAATCTAGCCTAGACCTGGTCCCACTGGGAGTTCCGTAGCATCTGCTGCGTCTCAGAGGTTGTCCTGGCCAGCTAAAGACACTGGGCTATTACACTCTCCTATCGATCAACCAAATGTGCCATGTGCTGCCCCAGGGTAGGGTAAAATGTCCCAGGCACCTCCCACCAAGAAGCTCTTTGTAACTGAGGATAGTGCTTTCAATAAATGAACAAGCATGTGAGCCGCTAGCAGCCAACATCTGGGGGATGGGTGCTCTGTGCTGGAATGATTAAGCAGTTCCATTCAGGCTAGTGACATCCCTTAATGAGCCGCCCTTCCTCCTACCTCCCTCACTCCCTTCCCCTCCTCTTTCTTTCAACAGACATTTATTAGTAAACCAATCCTCCTGGAGTTTAGAGTCTACGTAAGGGGACAGGCCATGAACATGTAAATGAATGAACACAAAATAATTCTAAATTGTGACCATTGTGAAGGAAATAGAGTACCATGGGAGAGGATAACAGATGGTGGGGAAAGAGACCTATTTTAGGTTAGGTAGTCAAGGAAGGCTTCTCTAAGTAAGTGACTTTCAAGCTAGGACCTGAAGTGAAGAGAGAGGAGGATTCAGTGGTGAGAATGCAGGGTGAAGAGGATTCCAGGGGGAGAGGCAGCAAATTCAGGTCCCTGGAATGAGGTTTGTATGCTCTGAGGACTGATGCAAGATCAGAGATGAGTTGAGGGTGTCTGGCTGGGACCAGTTAATACTAAGTCTTATAGGCTATGGGAGGGCCCTTAGATTTAATTCACTTGCAACTAGAAACCTTAGAAGATGTTTAAGCAGGACATTGATGTCAGCTGAATGTTATACAGTTGGATTGAAATTTTACTCAACCACATTCATATGTGCAAAAAAAAATGTGGTTTCTTGGCTTCCTCATATGGATACAGTCTTAGACATTTCCCAACTTAAACAGAAATCTGACTTTTCCAGATTCATATCTCAGTTTCTTCTGGTCTACACAATCACCTTTCCAGACATGCCAGGATTTGGTCCATTTCCTCCCCCAAGATGGCCCCTGGGATATGCAGAACTTACACACGAGTCCTTGTGGTGGCCTGGGGAGGGCCTTAGACCTATGTAGAGGTCCTTGTGAGGGTCTCAGAGTCCCCTTTAGCTTCTGCCCTTGCCCTCCTGAAGCAGGATATTTCCCTGACCCCTTCACGGGTGGGAACTGAAGTGTGGGCACTGAAACTAGCCAGCTGCTTCAGCACCAACAGGGACAAACTCCACACTCAAACCGCTGTGTTCAACCCCTCACAGGTGGGTGCACACAAGTGAGCAGATGCAGGAGCATGGGTGAGCACTTTTAGGTGCTGGCCAGGGTGAACTTTGTGTGGGGGCCCTGTGGCAATGTCTAGGAGGGTGCCTGTGACCCCTGAAGACCCAGAGGGAGTGTTACAATCAGCACTCTTTTAGCTTTGCTGTCCAAGGACAGCTTAAGTGTTAACAGCTCAGTGGAGGGTCAGTGTGACAGTCTTTTGCACTGCACTCATGGTACCCAAGTTCTCGTCTGGTGTCCAGGAAAAATGAGATCACACAAATGAATTGAAGACAGTAAATGCAGGGGATTTTATTGCCTATGAAAGTGGCTCTCAGTGGGAAAGGGAGTTGAAAAGGGGATGAAGCAAGAAAGTAATCTTCCCCTGAAATTGGGCCAGAGTCCTCTCCAAAGCTACACCATCAAGTTGTTCCTCTGAAGTCAGACCACTTCTCTCCAACATCCAACCATAGTAGTCCAAGCTGCTTCTCCTCCCTTTGTTTCTGGCTGAGCCTGGGGTTTTTATGGGCACAGGATTGGGGATGGTGAGCCATTAGTGGTTTTGGGAAAGGCAACATTCAAGCAGGAAAACAAGGATGCACGTTCTCACCTGGGCCTCAGTTCTAGGCTTGAGGATGGTACCCTTGCCAGGAACCCACCCTTTTCTGTCCCAAATTTCCCTGCCTCCTGTCCCTATCACTCTTTCATTGCTTCCCTACTGGAGAAAGCTGTAGCAATTGAGCCTGCAGGTTTTAGCCCTAGTAGTGTTCCCAAACCTCCAGCACCCCAGCCCCATGAACTTGCCCCAAACTTGGTCTTGCCAGAACTGCAAAGCTCTCTGCAGTTTGCCTTTGGCTCTCATTTAACCCTTGACTTGAGGCTCAGCCTGGTAGCTCACAGCTTTCCATGGTCAGTAAGTTTTCCAAACAGTTCCACTATAGCCCTCCACAGAGCACATGAGAACTTCTGGCCACTTTCCATGCTGTAAGGAAGAAAGGGTAGACTTTTGTGATTTAACTCTACCTACTCTTGCCATGCCACCAGTTTTACCCTGTTGAGGCTGTTCCACTTTTACATAGATGACATACTGCAAGACAATCTCCTTTCAGAGTCCAAATCAGAAAATTGACTAATCTACCTAAAAGGGAAGATGGAGCACATATGCTTCACTGTCTATGTCCTGTAATCCTGCCCTCAGTCCCCTGGAGTGAAACAAGTTGGTTTCCCTATTCTTCAGCCTCTGGTATGGGCTCCCTGCATCATTTTTTCCCTCCTCCAGAAGTAACATCACCATTCACTCTTAGCAGAGGCTGCAGGGGCAGATTGGCTGTTTGAGACCCTCCTTTATGGGGAAAAGAGTGACACACCAGTTTAATATTTTAAAGTTATTATTCCTGTTACAAATAGTGAAAAACAGCATTCCTATTGCAGTGCAAAAATGGAAGGGGATAGAAGAAAAGATACCAGTTGGAAGCTGGTTTGCGGTTCTCCAGGGCAAAGGTGTTAGCAGTTTGCATTGGAGCTGCAAGGGAGTTAGAGAGAAGTGACCAGACTTGATACATTTTTTGGGAATGGATCTAACCAAAAGTGTATTTAACAGGGCTTCATTGAGTGCACACTCTGAGCAAGGCCCTGGAAAGACACAAAGATGAGGACGCGGTCCCTGCACTAAAAATGCTTACAAAATGATAGGTAAGAAAAGACATCAAAACAATTAACCTCATGCTAAGCTAGCCCTAGCTAGAATTGCGTATAAAAGAGATAAGAAGTGGGAATCACCAAGGGTAGACTTCCTAGGTCCAGTAATAGTTAGTGGGTCTCAATACCACCATCCCTGTAACACTTGTGTGATTATGGGTAAGTTACTTAACCTCTCTAAGCCTCAATTTCCTCAAGCAAAAAAAAAAAAAAGTACAATAATAAAGTCTACTTGATAGGGTTGTATGAAGACTCAATGAGATGATATATAAAGCACTTAAAATATGCACTAGCTCATAACATATTTTTTTTAAATCATCAAACAACTTAATTAAGCACCAATATTAGCCATGTGCCCTTACTTTACTTTCCTTAAATGTATTTTCCCCTCCGTGGTCTGGAGGCTCTCCTGTGGATGTAAAAAAATGTATATTTTTTATACATATTTTACATTAGAAATGTATGTTTTATTTTACATCCACAGGAGAGCCTCCAGACCATGCAGTCTTCCATGACAAAGACAATGTCAATCAGTAGATGGTGTCCATCCAGCACTGTCTGGCTAATGCTTGTGCAGAGGCTAAGAGCTGACCCATGCCATTAAGAAGCCCCTGATCTGTTTGGAAATGAGGCTTTACCTGTATGAATAAGAAAAAATGTAAAAGATAATTCGACTTAGTGATGCATTCAACAAATAATTGTTGAAGGTATACAGGGTGATAGTGGGCTTATTCAGTCCACCCAGCTGCCCTGCTGGGGAGACATTATCAATCCATTTCGCAGAAAAAGAAACAGATTGAAAGGGTAACATAATTTACTCATGACTACACAGCTAATAAGTAGTAGATATTGGTGTGACTCCAAAGCTCACATTTTAATGTAAGTGTTATCAGTCAGTCAATAGCTACTTATTGACTGTCAGCTGTGTACCAAGGCAATGTACTGAGCTCAGGGTACTCAGTTAGAGCGGATGAGACTTTGTGAGATAGACATGCAGAGGAGAGAAAAGTCACACATGCGTTGTGACCAGAGGAGCTCTGGGCATTAAAGGGGGCACAGACCAGCTCGTGTGATTCTGAAATAGGGGACACAGCATGGCTTAGAAGCAAGGATTTGGAGGTGGGAAAACCTGAGTTTAACTCTAGCTTAACTACTTACTAGCTGTGTCCTACTGGCAAGTTTATTTTCCTCTGTATGCTTCAGTTTCTTCATCTAGAAAATTGGAGAAAATATCCATTTCATAGAGTAACTGAGAGCACTAAATGAAATGGTGTATGTGAAGTGCTTTGTCAGCACCCAACATAGTCACTGCTTAAAAACTGTAGCTGAGCAGGGCACAGTGGCTCATGCCTGTAATCCCAATACTTTGGGAAGCTGAAGCAGAAGGATCACTTGAGCCTTGGAGTTCGAAACCAGCCTGGGCAACATGTGAAGACTCCGTCTCTAGAAAACATTTTAAAAATTAGCTGGCTACGGTGCACATACCTGTAGTCCCAGCTACTCAGGAGGCTGAGGTGGGAGAATCGCTTGACCCGAGAGATCGAGGCTGCACTGAGCTGTAATTGCACCACTGCATTCCAGCCTGGGTGACAGAGAGAGACCCTGTCTCAAAAAAACAAAAACAAAAAAAACGTAGATGCTACTGTGATAGTGAATAAAATTGGGTATAAATGGTAGCAAGCAACACAGCTTTACATTTCAGTGGTTTTTGGCACAACCCAGCCCCATGAAAACTTATATATAAGTTGAATGAACATATTTCATGACTGTACAGTTTAATTCTTGCCTCCTCTATCCATTTAAATGTGCCCTGTGGAGAGAGTTTGGCCTCTGGATGACAATTTAGACAGGCCTTATGTTTACCTCTACTGCCCCCACTTAGGCCTTGATTTGGGGAATGGGTTGTGCTAGGCTTCTTTAAGTACTTCTAAATTCTCCACTCCATCCCTAACTCCTCAGAGTAGGGGAGCAGTAGAGTTCTTACTCCCAATAGGGGTGCTCAGTGCTCCCTGGAGTGGGCAGAAGCGTGAAGCTGACTGTCCTCTGCAGGGGCTTTCATGGGTTCTTGGGAGGCCCCCATCAATGCAGATTGCTCGCTTCAGTTTCCTTGACATAAATGAATGCATTCCTATTCTGGCTGATTGCTTGTGGCTCCAACCATAGCCCCCGGGCATCTTGGATTCCACTTCCAGCTCCTTTCTATCAAGCTCCCCTTGCCTCTTCAGGTGGTCCTCTTGGGTAACATCTAAGATGGCCCCATGCTGGCTTTCTCTTGCACTTGGTCCACATTGGTCACAGGAAACACTCATGCATTCTTTGCTCCATTAAACTCCAGGAGAGGAATTATATCCCAAGCCACAGCCCTCCATTCAGGGGCCAGAGGCCACTCTAGCCAACCTCATTTCCCATCCTTAAATTTCTCAGGCACAACTCACACTTGTCCACTGTATACCACAAACAGCAAATGACTCATTTTAAGCCCTTTGAGTGATCTGCTTAAAGTCATTTTCCTTAGGCTTGAGATGAAGTGCAGCTCCCACCCCTCTCCTTGGGGTGAAGAAATCCTCTTCAAAAACCCTCTGAGTGCCAACTGCTGGCCCTTTTATACCCTTGAGGTAAGTGAGGGGTTTCTCAGTACCTACTTTGAAAATGTTTGTATTTTGTTCCAGCACCTCCCTTTAGAGGGTACCTCTGCCAAATTTTCCCTTTTAATGTCTTGTTACACTTCAAACTCAGAGAATGGCTAATGACTCATCCTCCCCGGTGATGGGTGGGAAGGCGCCCTTAAACAGCCATTATGAGCCCTTGGTTCTTGTCCTAACCTCAGCCCAGTTTCTCCAGGTGACCTTGGGGCAGACCTTTCATTGCTCTGGGTCTCTGCTTCTCCTCTCAGTGAAATGGAAATCAAATCTCTGTTCTTGCCCTCTCTCCAGGGAGGTATTGTGAGGAATAATAAGGCAATGCCTATAAAGTGCTTTAAGTACTTCGGGGAAAGACGTTGGCTAAATACCAAATGATAATAATAACACCGTCATCATTATTCACATTATTATTCATGGGTTGAGAGGAGAAAGCGGTTGCTGATGGTGTCTTTGCTCTGTGGGAAGGAGGACTTCAGGCCCCAGGATGTTCTATCAATAAGTCAAAGCCAATAAATACTGAGCACTGGAAGTGGAAGTTATCTAGCCATAAAGGCTGAATGTACATGCCCATTTGTATTTGAAATGACAACAACCGATCCTATTTCTCATTTTTTATTTTTATAGCTAGTGCTCAGAGCAGCTAGAATTGAGGGGAAATTGCATTTCTTTTCAGGGGGATAGGGAGCAAAGGGTTCTTTTATTTACTACCCACCACTCTCTTCTTAGAATGCTTTTTTTTCTCTACTCCCCACAAACCTTCACCTCTACTATCCATTCCACTTATTTCTGAGGGAAAGTTCTAATCAACAGACAGGTTGTCAGTGGTGGAAGACGAGTAGAGAGGATCCGAAGTGCGCCACAGGGAGAACCAGACTCAGAGCTTAGAGAAGAGAAGGAAGGTGCTCCCAAAGCTCTGATCCAAACTCATTTGTTCTTCAAAACAGAGAGTCGCAACGCTTCACCCACTGTGCTAGGCACCAGAGCTAGGTTGGCGAACAAGAAACAGCCCCTGCCAGAATTTCAGCCCCTTAAAATCCTGCAAAATCATCTTTGGTGGCCAGGTAGAATGGCACAATTCAGTGAACAGTAAGGTCTTTATTGGGCAATGTAACTCTCAGGGGTGATAATGTAGTGTTACCTTGAGATGCATCAGCCCTGAATGAGTCCCAAGTTTACATTTCTGGTTCTAGAGAAAAGTTTTTTCATCACCACCCGGATGAACAGTGTATGGTCAGAAATCCACAAGATCACTCCCAGTGCACACACACCCTAAAGCATGTGGCAGTAAAAGCTGTGGACTTCAAGAAGACAAGGTTTCAGTCCAAGTGCACTGCTTCCCTCTTAAAGTTCTCTGAGACCCAGTTTCTTTATCTGCAAGTTGAGAATAAAAATAGTGGCTCCGTGTTCTTTCCAGACATGATGTGGGTGTGAAAGGAAATGATGAAAGCAAGGGTAGCGTAAAGGTCTGCTCAGATGGAAGTTGGGAGCTGTGGCAGAACTGCTTCTCATGTTGTGCCAGGTACCTTGTTACGTGAACTAGCCCCTGGAACTGTATCTGGAGGTTGAAGCACTAAGCTGAGCTGCCTGGGCAATGGAGGACTTGCTATGCTCTGTTCCAGGAGCCTGTGCATACTGAGGGAATGGGAACTCAGCTTTGTTATCTGTTTTATTTTTAAATGTTATACAAACAGCATTTTTCTGGTTATAAAAGTAAATTTTTATAACCAGATCTTTGTAACAAAAATATAAAAGTATGTAAAAGTAATCTTCTATAACCAGATCTTTGTAGAGAAAGGATAGTGTTGAAAAGGATCTTTGTAAACAAAAAGTTCAGGCACTAAAGAATTGAGAAGAGATTTTAAATATTACAGGGTGTTGCCTTCCAAACTTTTTGGTGTGCCTTCACACACGTATGTTTCCCCCGAAAGATGGGACCTTTATTGTTTTGCAATCTGCCTTTTTGATTTAAGAATGTGTCCTGGCCAGCATGCCACCTGCCTTATTTAAAAGGCTCTCTGACGCGATCTGGAGCTCTCTTCTTAAGATGGACCATCCCGTTTGAGCTCTTCCAGCATCCTTTAATGTCTCTTTGATGGGGTTCAGTCACTCCCAGGAGCTACGAAGAATGAGAAACTTCCGGAGAGAGATCCAAGTTGGCTGATTACTAGCAGCTCAGGATTGTAGCTCCCAGTGAAAGCGCAGAGAACGAGAGGATGCCACATTTTCAGATGAATTTTTGCTGCTCACGGACCAGGAGATTCCCAGTGGAGGAGCCCCACCGGTCACCAGCACAACTCTTGTGGCCGGTGCGGCGGTTCTTGGTTCAGAGTAAACGGGACTGGGTTCCCTTTTGGTCGACATTTGGAGCTCCGGGAAGGCAAAGTCGCCCATTCAGCTGATTGAAAAAGGGACTCAGGAAGGAAGCCAGACCGGAGATTCCCGGGTAGAAAAGCACCACGAATCTTAACGCCACTGTTTTGGCCGGCGCAGTGGGTTGCTCAGATTCTGGTGCTGGAAATCAACAAGTTGGACATCCACTCAGAGACCCAATTTGAAAGTCGGTAATTACAAAGACGACAGGTGGATAAATTTACAATGACGGGAAGAAACCAGCGTAAAAAGGCTGAGAATACCCAAAATCAGAATGCCTCTCCCTCTACAGGGGATCACAGTTCCTCATCAACAAGGGAACAAGGCCTCATGGAGAACGAGTGTGTTCCATTAACAGATTTAGGCTTCAGAAGGTGGATAATAAGAAACTTCTGTGAGTTAAAAGAACATATTCTAGCCCAATGTAAAGAAACTAAGAACCTTGGGAAAAGGTTTGACGAAATCCTAATGAGAACAGACAATCTAGAGAGGAATATAAGTGAATTAATGGAACTGAAGAATACAATATGAGAACTCTGCAAAGTATGCACAGGTTTTAACAGTCGAATTGATCAAGCAGAAGAAAGGATATCAGAGGTCGAAGACCAACTTAATGAAATGAAACAAGAAGACAAGATTAGAGAAGAAAGCAAAAAGGAATGAGCAAAGTCTCCAAGAAATACGGGACTATGTGAAAAGACCTAATTTACATTTGATAGGTGTACCTGAATGTCATGAAGAGAATGAATCCAAGCTGGAAAATATTCTTCAGGATATTATTCAGGAAAACTTTCCTAACCTAGTAAGGCAGGAAAATACTCAACTTCAGGTAATACAGAGAACACCACAAAGACATTCCTCAATTAGAGCAACTCCAAGACACATAATCTTTAGATTCACTAGGGTTGAAATAAAGGAGAAAATTCTAAGGGCAGCTAGAGAGAAAGGTCAGGTTACCCATAAAGGGAAGCCTATCAGACTCACAGCAGATCTCTCAGCTGAAACCCTACAAACTAGAAGAGAGTGGGAGTCAATATTTAATATCCTCAAAGAAAAGAATTTTCAACCCAGAATCTCATATCCAGCCAAATTAAGCTTCATAAATGAAGGAAAAATAAAATTTTTCGTGAACAAGCAAGCACTCAGAGATTTCATCACCACCAGGCCTGCTTTACAAGAACTTCTGAAAGAAGCACTATACATAGAAAGGAACAACCAATTATCAGTCATCCCAAAAACTTACCAAAAGGTAACGAGTATCTCCATAATGAAGAATCTATATCAATTAATGGGCAAAATAGCCAGCTAGCATTAAATGACAATATTAAACTCACAAATATCAATATTAATCCTAAATTTAAATGGATTAAATGCCCCAATCAAAGACACAGACAGGCAAATTGAATAAAAAGTCAAAACCCATCAGTTTGCTGTATCCAGATCCATCTCATAAGCAATGACATGAAAAGACTCAAAACAAAGGGTTGGTGGAAGATTTACCAATCAAATAGAGAGAAAAAAAAAAAAGAAAACGGGAGTTGTAACTTTCGTCTCCGACAAAATAGACTTTAATAGTAACAAAGACTAAAAGAAACAAAGAAGGACGTTACATAACAGTAAAAGGATCAATGCAACAACAGGAGTCAATGATCATAAATATATATGCACCCAATATAGGAACACCCAGATACATAAGACAGGTTCCCAATGACTTCTAAAGAGACTTGGACTCTCACACAATAATAGCGGGAGACTTTGACACCACATTGTTAATATTCGATGGATCAATGAGACAGAAAATTAACAGGGACATCTATGATTTGAACTCAGACCGGAACAAGTAAACTCAGTGAGTATTTATAGAATTTTTCACCCCAGGTCCACAGAACATACATTTTTCTCAGTATCATACCTATTTTGAAAGTTACCACATAATTGGAAGTAAATCACTCTTCAGCATTTGCATAGCATTTCACAGATTTAAATGAAATATTGGTTGGCTGTTTGTTTGTTATTTTCTTCCCTTATTCCTTCCTGTCTCTGCTGTTAAGCACAATTATCGGCATAAAAGAGGTTTTTAATACCTATTTTTAGATTGCATTCCAGCCTGGGCAATAGAGCAAGACTCCTGTTCTCTCTCCCCCTTTCTCTTTCTCTTTCTTTCTTTCAAAAAAAAAGGAGAAACTTCCCCCAGCTCAAAGAAATCCAAATTGAGTACATTTACAAGCCTCGCTTGCCAGGTTCTGAGACATTGACATCTTGTCATTTTTCCCCCTCTTTTTCAAATTTCAAGTTGCAGTGTGATGTTGAATTAAAAATGTTGCCAGGGGCTGCCTGCAGGGCCCTCAGGCTAAAACAGTGGCAGCATCTGCCAGGGGAGACCCACAGGTCCTTCTTCGGACCATGGCAATATACAGCTGGCATCTGAGCCCAGCAAAGGAGGGAAGAAACGTGCATGTGAAGGGAAATCAAGGATCACTACTTTTTTTTTTTTAAGCTGACCTCATCAAGTGCTTACCCATTTTATTTGGGTTTTATGACTTCATATCCATGGGACATTTTGTGAACAGATTTTTCCAAAAGGGTGAAGAGAGAGTGGCAACTTGCAGAAGAAATGTCAGACCTTGTTAAACAACGCCATTGAGAATGAAAATAGTGGCTCCACATACTTTCCAGAGGTAAAATGCCAGTCCTCATCTCAGGTCCCTGGATGAATCATAGGAAGGGGACAAGCCTGGAGTTTATCAACAAATTTCTTTTATACATTTGGGGTGTTTGCTGAGGAGTTCAGATGAGAAAATGCGTGTGGACATGCTCTGGAAACAGGGAAGCTTTCTACAGATGAAGCCCTGAAGTCCTCTATGTGCTTGTTTAAGCACAGCACTGGGAGGACTCGGGTGGAACTGGAGACAAGAATTGCCTCTAGAAAGAGGAGCTGGGCTGCTGGGAGGCAGCAGAGGAGGGGACACTTGTTCTTCACTCTAGATGGTGTCATTTCTTCTGCATTTTGTACCATGTACCTGATTTACCTTTCAACAGAAAAAAATAATGAATCAACAAATTAGTAATGTAGCTCCAAGGACTCAGGCTCTGGAAGCATTCTTTAGGAAAATTACTCTTTGGCAGTGACAGCCTTGCTTACTTACCCATGAAATCATGCTAAAGTCTACTAAGTCTTTTCACCCAACAGCACTAATGGCTTCATTCTTTCCTACGGAGTATTTTTGTTTAAAAATAAAAAAAAAAAAGAGCATTCAAATCTAAGAAGCAGCAAAAAGTCTTCCATTATTATTGTCTCTATAATAATGTGCTATGTATTTTCTGACCGTGGAAAAGAAATAATAGAAAAAAAATGATGGCATATATGGCTGTTAAGTAATGAGACTGGCTTCTGCACAGGTCTTGTGATTATTGCCATATTACTTATGCTATACTTGTTAAAGATAAGTAATACTATATATCATATACTCATTACTATGTTATTCTCGCTCATCCTCCATCCTAGCTGTGCTGTCTTGGACATTTACTAGCTGTGCTACCTTGAACAGCTAATAAATGTAGTAAAGTAAAAAAAATTACTGAACCTCTCTGAGCCTCTGTTTTTCATAAGTAGAATGGATGCTAACACTGGGACCTGCCCTAAGAGGTTGTTGAATGATATTACATAGGGCCTGACACAGAAAGTGTTCAACAAACACTATTCTTATTATTAATGTTATTTTTGTTACAACTATCCTTGGAGATAACCAAATGTTGAAACTTCAAACTGATCCATAGGTATGTTGGGAAAGAACAATGGCTGTAAAATGGAAAGGAAGCATTATGAAAGAATGTTTATTATCTCAGGGTCTACAAATCTTATTGAGCAAATCCACACAATTCTCATAAGCAACATCTTGCTAGGTGGCATGCCTCTCTAGATGTCTTTATCCTAATTTTCTTTTACTACTCTTCCCATCATACCTTTCTCCCCCACATGTTGTCTTTCACAAAAGCAGTAACAGAGGCAGCCATTGTATCCTACGAATGCCTGAGAGTTAGCCTTTCACTGCTCTTGGTTGAGAGCTGCTCCTGGTGATGACTGTGGTGAATGATGAATGCTGGGGGAATACATGAAAAATAAAGGTACCTAAAAATTGCTCATTTTTAAAATAATTCAACAAATAATTATTGAATGTCTGCTAGTGGCAGATGCTCTTTTAGAAAAGTTGTTTTCAACTGAGGACTATTTGTGCCCCCAGGGGACATTGGGTTGTGTCTGGAAAGTTTTGGTTGTCACAACAAGGTTAGTGGGGTGGTGTGCTAATGGCAGCTAGTGATTCGAGGTCACGGATGCTACTAAACATCTTACAATGCACAGAACAGACTCCTATGTCAAAGAATTATGTAGCCCAGAAGTCAGTAGTATCAAAGATGAGAAATCCTATTCTAGAGGCTTAGGAAAATTACATCTAAAGACAAAGCTCCCTGCTCTTGTAGAATATAAATCCACAGAGAGTCAGAAAACAGACTGTAAAAAGAATAAGTACATTAGAAAGTGATAAGTATTTAAAAAAAAACACACAACAGTAAGCAGGGTAAGGAGAATGAGTGCTGGGCCTGAGGAGTATTATAGAGGATGTTCAGAAGGGGAGACATCTCTTTGTCTATCTCTCTCACTTCCCTTAAATCTATGCTCAAATCTCAAGAGGGGGTGAGATTTGAGCACAGATTTAAGGGAAGTGAAAGAGAGAGACAAATAGATGTCTGTGGGAAGAGCGTTCCAGGCAGAGGGAAGAGCCACAGCAAAGACCCTAAGGCAGAGTGGCCTGGCATGTTCATGTACCATCAGGAAAGCCAGTGTCTGGAATGCCATGAGCAGGGAAAGGGGTAGAAGATGACGTCAGAGAGTAGGCAGGAATCCAGACCACACAGGGCCTTGTGGGCCACTGTAAAGACTTCAGTACTTACCCTGAGGGAATGGTTCTGAGCAATGATTTTGAGACATAATCTGACTTCTATTAGCTGCTCTGTTGAGAATAGAACAAGGAGGGGCTAGGGTAGAAGCAGGGGAACCTTCTTATTAAGAGGCTAGTCCAAGAAATGACAAATCCTGGATTAGGGTGGTAACTGTGGAGGTGTAAAGAGTGGGCAGATATATTTTGAAGACAGAGCTAACAGGATTTGCTGAATTGAAGAATGACGCTATGGTTTTGGCCTCAGCAACTAGAAGGATGGAATTATGATACACTGAGATAGGAAAGGATGACTGGGCTAGGGCAGGTTTAGTGAGGAAGACCAGGAGTTCAGCCTTGGACACATTAAGTCTCAAGTGTCTATTAGACACCCGAATGGAGATGTTGAATCAACAATTGGATACATAAGTCTTAATTCAGGAAGGAGATGAAGACTGGAAATGAAGATGTGTGAGTCAACAGAATTGAGATGGGACAGGATGAGATGATCAATACAGTGCATGTAGATGGAGAAGAGGTACAGGACTGAGCCCAGGACACTGCAGTTAAGAGCTTGGAGAGAAGAGGAGGAACCAGTAGAGAAGACTGTGAAGGACTAAGCGGTGAGGTAGAAGAAAATGAAGAGAATGTGTCATCCTGAAAGCAAAGTGAGAAAGTTCACCAAAGAGAAAGTAGGCATCTATCAATCAAATGCTGCTTATGGGTTTAGAATGATGAGGACTAATTATTAACCATTGGCTTTAGCCACATGGAGGTTATCAGTAAACATGATGAGAGCAGTTTGGGTGGAACTTGACTGGATTGGGTTCAAGAAAGACTGAGAGACTGGATGCGGTGGCTCACACCTGTAATCCCAGCGCTTTGGGAAGCTGAGGCAGGAGGATCACTGGGCCCAGGAGTTCCAGACCAGCCTGGGCAACAGAGCAAGACCCTATCTCTAAGCAGGGGAAGGAGAATGAGTGCTGGGCCTGAGGAGTATTATAGATTCCTCAGCCTGGGCAACAGAGCAAGACCCTATCTCTATTTCTTGAAAATAATTTTTTTTAAAAAAAGAGAGAAATTGGGAGAAAAGAAATTGAAGACAGAAAACAGACACAACTCTCGAGAAGCTTTGATGAAAGGGGGAGCAAAGGAGTAAGGCAGCAACCAGCAAGGGGAATGGAGTCAAGAGAAGGTTTTTGTAAGGTAGGCACAACAGAGCAAAAGACATGTTACAGAGAGTAAAACATTGATTATATGGGGAGAGAGGACAGATTTGCTGGAGTTTTGTCTTGAAGTAGTTGAGAAAGGAAAGAATTTAGTCCAAAAGAAAAGGAATCAGCTTTAGATAGTATATGGAAAGCTCATCTACAATAAGAGAAAGCAGGGTAGGTGGAGGAAAGTGGGAGGTTTAGGTTTGGTTGCTGATTGCTTCAGTTTTTTCAATGAAGCATAAAACTGACTCACCAGTTGAAAATGAGAATTGCAGAGAAGGTGTTGGAGACTTGGAGAGGAAAATGTGTGAAAGAGTTGCCTCAGCTATAGGAGAGTGAATGAATCCCAGGCAAATAAGAGGTTGCTCGGCAGCATAAGGAGCCACTTGAGCTTCAGAGTCATCCTTTTAAGGTGAGACCTGCCAATGTGGTTACAAGATTTTCTCCAGCACAATCAACTGCAGGGATACAGGGTGGGAGTAGGTAGATGTTTTCGTTGAGTATGACGAAGTACAAAGAGGAAACACAGTAGTCCAAGATATATGTAGAGGAATAATTATAATAATTCCTCTCAGAATTTAAGCTATTCAGCTTTTAATAATGCATATTTTATAATGTATATATAATCTTATCACATAGAAGTAGATTAAAAGCACTTTGTTGAATTAGCCAGATCCCAAATTTGGCAAGCTTTTCATGAACTCATAGAACCAACATAGGTCTGGAGATGTCACCTAGTCCTCTCTGCTAGCCGCTTTGCTAAGCAGGTAAGACTCTTGCTGTTGTTGTATTTTTGTGTCTCCTGAGGAGATGATATCATTCCCCAGAAGACCAAGACTAGTGTTTATTAACTCAGACTTATAGAAATATTTTTCAAATAGCTTAATCAAACTTCCCATGCTCCTGTTTAATTATTTCTTCGTGCACTCTTGATAGTAATAAGGAACAGCTATTCTTTTATGTAATTAGTTTTAGTTCATTCAATAAATGCAGAATGAGTACTATCAGCTAGATACTAGGTATACAATGGTGAGAAACCATGGTTCCTGATCTCCCCCAATTTCAGAGTCATGTGGCTAAAGACGGATGATTTTAATGTGCTGTAACAAGAGATATGATTGGGGAGAAAGGGAGTCTTATGTGAACATATAACAGAGGCACATAACCCATTTGAGGAGAAGAAGGAAGGAGGGAAAAGCTCATGGAAGGATTCAGGGAAAAGAGATGCAGAAATTTAGCAGGAGTTAGGTGAAAAGAAGGAAGGATGAAAGTGCTCCAGGCAGTGAGAACATATATGAAAGCCTGATGGAGACAGAAAGCAGTATTTGAGAGTTCATGGTGCTTGGAGCACAGGGAGGCAAGAGAAAACAGATGGAGATGGGGCTGGAGAGGCTGGCAAGAGTATGTTAGAAGGTTAGCCACTGTATCAAGAATTTGGGCTTCATCCTAGGGGCAGCATTGTTGGGCTTAAACAGACACCATTAATTTGTGCTTTGAAAAGTTCACTCTGGCAGCTTGATGTGGGTAAAACATTGGAGGAAAACACCAGTAGGGACAGCAAAACTAGCTGGAAGACTGTTGCAGTCATGCGGGTGAGAGACAATGGGGGCCTGGACTAGGCATGTGGCAATGGTGCTGGAGATAAATGAATGGATTCACAAGATGTTTTAGGTGGTTGAATTGATAGGTCTTGGTGATTTATTGGCTTTGGAGAGTCAAAGAAATGGAAGAGTCAAAGAGAATGCTCCAGTTTCTGATTTTGAAAACTGAGTGGCTCATGATACCATTTACTGAAATATGGCACATGGAAGAATAAATGTTGGAAACGCTGGGATTGAGGGGTCTGTGGCATATTCAAAAGAATATTTTAAAGAGCAGCTATACACAGGATCTGGAACTTAGGAAGGAGAGAGAGGTGTGGGGAGAGGCACATTAAGAAATAACTGCAAATACATGGGAATTGAAATCATGGGAATGAAACAAGCCATCATCTGTGTTGGGTATAGAGAAAGGAAAACTTAAGTCAAAGCCCTGAACAATACCAACATTTAAGGGATGAACAGAGGAAGGAACCTCCAAAAGAAGCTGAGGGGAAATCAGCCAAAGAAGTCGGAGGAAAAAATCAGGAGACTGTGAAGTCATGAAAGTCCAAGGAAGAAAGCGTTTAGAGAAGAAAGAAGTGGTCAGCAGTGTGAAATCTTGCCAAAAGACCAAACAGTAAGGCCTGGAAAGGGGCCATCGGATTTACCTGTGGCAGCTGAGAAGGCAGAAACCAGACTGCAGTGAATTAGGGAGTAACTAGGAGATGAAAATTCTAGACAACAAATGTAAACAATTCTTTGAAGAAGTTAATTGTACCTATGTGAGAAGGGGAATTAAAAAAAAGAATAGGGGCCAAATCTTCACACAAATTCTGTCTTAAAAGGCACATTGGTCCCAGGTGTCAGAATATCTCAGGGAAAACATTTTCATGTGAACTTCAAATTTCACAATTTCCAAGATAATTTCTTTCCTTTAAAAAAAAAAAATAGGGACAGGGTCTCACCATGGTGGCCGGGCTGGTATCGAGTTCCTGGGCTCAAGCCATACACTCACCTTGGCCTCACAGAGTGCTAAGATTATAGGTGTAAGCCACTGTACCCAGCCAAATTTCCATGAAAATTTCCTCAATTTTCCGTGTTATTTGAGAGCACCGACTCAGCCAAAGACAGCTATTCTAACTCATCTCAAATTTCCTTTCTTGGAACAAAATTATATTTCCTTAAGTAGGCTCTAAAAATCTACTACCCACTAGTCATTTTTGTAACTATCCTCAGAATGGTTTCTGAATTCAAGTTTCTCTTTAACCATTGAAACATCATGAAATGGAAATATAGCAACATGAAATATAGCAAGGGGACTCATCAGCTAGGTGATAGGAAACTGACTGGCTAAACCAAAACCAAAACCAAAAAAAAGAAAAAAAAAAGGATTTATCCAAAGGCTATGAGGGAGCTCACACAAACAAAGCTACCAAATCAGTTTTGGGCACCTGTGTGGCAGAAACTGCTAAGAACTCTCTCTTGAAGGTAGCACTCTCAACGTGCAGCCTGCTTGGGTCACAAACTAAGCCTTGTCTAGGGGAGAGAAGGATGTCTTAATTGACAGCCCCATGAAGAGGGGGAGTGGATATACTCCAAGGAAAACTGAGGTGCTGGAAGAAGGAATAGAGACTGAACATTCACCACAGCTCCTAGGAGATTCAAGTACCAGGAGCGTCAAGCTGCATGCAAGATCTCATGTGGTTGAGCCATGAATAATAAACAATTAAACCAAGATTTCCTACAGTGTAGCTTTTCTTGGCAGCAACACCCATTCTTTGGCTGTAATTTCTAACTGCCTCTTCATTCTCTGTCTCCTTCCTGGGCGTAAATATATAGGCAAATCTTCATGCATTACAGCAGAACATGCTGTTGCCTTCTCTGGCTAATCTTCTTCTTCCTCTGAGTTACGGTTTCTTTGTTATATTTTGTTTGTTTGTTTGTTTTTCATTATTTGTTGTTTGTTTGTTTTTATTCTTTTGTTGTTGTTGTTTTTTTTATTTTATTTTTGTTTTTGAGTTACAGCTTCAAATCCCAAAATTCAGCCTGGGACATTGACGGATGGAGCATTTGAGCTGTGCACCTCCCCTACCTGGCTCATTTGATTAGTGGAAACAGCTGAAATAGGAAATTTAGGCCCCAAAGTATGTTTTGAGTCTGGATGATTCCATTTGGCTGAATCCCCAGACAGAGGAACTGGAGAGCAATCAAATACCCACTTTCCTTTGTGCTGGGCACATGCAGCAGGCTGAGAATTCTAATGCCTTTGTAGTTAAATAACCCTGTACACTTCCTTGTTATCCCAGACTAGAACTGGCCTTTATGCGTCCTAGTGATAGCTTAATTGCATGCAAAAATAAATATCAAGATCTTTCTCTTTTTAACTTAATTCTAGAGAAAGAATTTCTAAAAGGTTGGGAGCAAATATGACAAAGTAAATAACAGGTGTGTTTCTGGAAAGATACATGTAAATGGTTTGGGAATTTTGTTGCTGAATTAATGAACACCCATTTTCCATGGGCTCCCGAGTTTGGAATGGCCTCATTTTTGCCTGAGCTTCAGTCTTTAGAGGCGTGATAGTGCGGCAGTTAAGAACTATGGCTTTTGAGGCAGCTAACCCAAGATGAAATTTAACTCCACTTTTTCCTAGCTATATTCTCTTGGGCAAGTTTCTTAATGTTTCCGAGCCCCATAATCCATGTTTTTAAAATGAGATTTGTCCTTGTCTTTGTGAACAATGCACAACAATGCACGGTACTTGGCACAAAGTACAGCACCTGATACATTTTAGCAGTTATTGCTACTTTTAGCTCTAAATTTCTGTGCTCTATGCATGTTTATAGCAGCACAATTCACAATTGCAAAATCGTGGAACCAACCCAAATGCCCATCAGTCAATGAGTGGATAAAGAAATTGTGGTATATATATATATTCACATATATATGTGCGTGTGTGTGTGTGTGTGATGAAATACTACTCAGCCATAAAAAGCATAAAAAGGAATGAATTAACAGCATTTGAAGTGACCTGGATGAGATTGGAGACATTCTATTATTCTAAGTGAAGTAACTCAGGAACGGAAAACCAAACATCTGTTCTCACTGATATGTGAGAGCTAAGCTATGAGGACGCAAAGGCATAAGAATGGTACCATGGACTTTGGGGACTTGGGGGAAAGAGTGGGAAGGGGACAAGGGATAAAAGACTACAAATAAGGTACAGTGTATACTGCTCAGGTGATGGGTGCACCAAAATCTCACAAGTCACCAGTAAAGAACTTACACATGTAACCACATACCACCTGACCCCAATAAATTATGGAAAAATATAATAAAATAATAAAGATTTTAAAATACATATAAATAAAAATAAATAAATTGCTTTCCTAAGCAATTCATATCTTGAACACAATTTTTTAAAAAATTATGTAAAATTAGAATGTTTATTGTAGAACATTTACAAAATATAGAAAAATAATTTTTCAAAAAAGACCTAAAGATTGCTTTTAATCCAACCACTGAGAGACAACGATCCCTAACATTTTAATCTTATCTGTGTGTATAGATGCTTTTTTCGTACTCAGTCTTTCAAAGCACTAAGAGAACTGTTAATTAAAGGAGCCCTGCTCATATAAGTGAATCCTTTAAAAAAATTTATTGAGATATAATTTATATACCATACAAGTCACCCATTAAAAGTGTACAATTCAGGCCAGTTGTGGTGGCTGACAACTGTAATCTCAGCACTTTGGGAGGCTGAGGCAGGCGGATCACCTGAGGTCAGGAGTTTGAGACCAGCCTGGCCAAAATGGCAAAACCCCATCTCTACTGAAAAAATACAAAAATTAGCCAGGTGTGGTGGCGGGCACCTGTAATCCAGCTACTCAGGAGGCTGAGGCAGGAGAATCGCTTGAACCTGGCAGGTGGAGGTTGCGGTGAGCCGAGATCACCCCATTGCACTCCAGCCTGGGCGAGAGTGAGACTCCATCTCAAAAAAGTGTACAATTCGATGGTTTTTAGTATATCCACACAGATGTGCAGCAATGACCATTATCTAATTTCAAAACATTTTCATCATACCCCAAAGAAACCCCAAACTCACTAGTAGTCACTCCCTATTCTTCACTTTCCCCAGCTCTTGACAACCACTAGTCTACCTTCTATATGGATTTGTCTATTCTGGACATTTCATATAAAGGAATCATATACTATGTGTTCTTCTGTGTCTATCTTGTGTCCTTTAGCAATGATGTTTTCAAGGTTTATCCATATTGTAGCATATATCAGCACTTCATTTATTTTTAGAGCTAAATAATATTCCATTTTATAGGCATCATACAAGCTGTTTATCCGTTCATCTAGTTGATGGACATTTGAGTTGATTCCACTTTTCGGCTATTATGAATAATGCTGCTATGAAAATTCATGTGCACATTTGTGTAAACATATAAAGTGAATTCTTTAAAAAGTAAAAACTTTAAAAAAATCTATAGTAGATCTCTAAAACGTTTTCCATAACACAGTTTAAATTTATTATTATTTTTTAATCAAAGAAAAAGGCACAGAGAATAGTGTAATAAAACCAAGGACTTACCACACAAATTAACAAATCAATATTTAAAAGTATTTGTCCCAGGCTGGGTGCAGTGGCTCACGCCTGTAATCCCAGCACTTTGGGAGGCCGAGGCGGGCGGATCACTTGAGGTCAGACGTTTGAGAACAGCCTGGCCAACATGGTGAAACCCTGTCTCCATGAAAAATACAAAGAAATTAGCTGGGCAGGTGACTGAATTGTAGGATATGCACATCTTCAACCTTAATAGATTCGGCCAAATTGCTCTCAAAAGTCAAGTATCCTTTTGGGGGGCACACTTGTGATACCTATGTCAACGTTGCTGGTTTAGACTATAAATTCTTTGAATGTAGGGCTCATCCAGTTTCTAACATGGACTGAATGGAAGAATTTGGCTCCGGAAATTGTGGGAAAGTAGAAAAATAATGCAATTTACACTGTGCTATGGGTTGAATTGTGTCTCTGAAAAAAAAATAGTGAAGCCCTAGCCCCCACTATCTGTGATTGTGACCTTAATTGAAATAGAATCTTTGCTGATGGTCAAGTTAAGATGACTGTGTCCCTATTAAAATGGGAAATTTAAACAGAGATGTGGACACAGGGAGAATGCCAAGATGAAGGCAGAGACTGGGGTGATGCATCTCCATACCAAGGCATGCCGAAGATTTCCAGGAGAGCATCAGGAACTAGAAACAGATTTTCCTTCAGAGCCTTGAGGGAGCCAACCCTACTGAGTCCTTTATCAAGGAATGCTCACCTCCAGAAGTTTCTGTTGTTTAAACAGCCTGTCTAGAAAATTTTGCTAGACAAGAAATTTATGCTGTAAAGAACTTTGATACAGCAGCCCTAACAAGCAAATACACACTGGAATGAGTCATCTTGGCGTCCAAATTAAGCATCAGTGACCTGAGGTTGGTGGGTATTTCAAATCTGCTTTACCATCAATTTCTCTTCCTTTTGTCACTCTGGATGATTTCTCTTTTTTCTCTTTCTTTACATTCCTTCCTTCTTTTCCTTTTCTTTCTTTCTTTCCTTCTTTCTTTCTTTCTTTCTCTTTCTCTCTCTCTTTCTTTCACTCATTCCTTCTTTCTTGAGACAGAGTCTCACTCTGTCACCCAGACTGGAGTGCAGTGGCACTATCTTGGCTCATTGCAACTTCTGCCTCCCAGGTTCAAGCAATTCTCCTCCCTCAGCCTCCCAAGTAGCTGGGATTACAGGTGCACTCCAACGCACCTGGCTACTCTTTGTATTTTTAGTAGAGATGGGGTTTCACCACGTTGGCCAAGCTGGTCTCAAAATTCTGACACTGGGTCATCTGCCTGCCTCGGCCTCCCAAGTACTAGGATCATAGACATGAGCCACTGTGCCGTCCTGGGTGATTTCTTCTTTAGCTGTTTATTGTTATTTTGTTCTTTAGGCCTCATTCCCTCCACTGAACCCAGAATTTTCTTTGATCATAAAACACTTGTACAGTCCTTTTGTGATTATTGTTCAATGTAACTGAGAGTATCCACCTCTTTCCTCCTTGATATGTAAGATTATTTTTCTACTTTTAGTATTCAGTGATGTGGGCTGCTCATGTGGAGGATGCATTAGCCATCAGAGATATTCTTCATTCCAACAGGTTCCTGGATTCAAGAGGAAATCCTTGCAGAAAACTTGCCAATAAACAATGTACAGGAAGAAAATATTGGCCAAGGACACTTTTTTCTACTTCAAATGTCCAAGCTATGTTGATCTAATGGGCAACATACTTCTGGAGCATGATGATGACACCTTACTTGAAAGCCAAGTGGAAAATCTATAAAACAATGGAGAGAAATTCTGACAGAGGGGGGCTGCACGTAAAGAAAAGGAATTGGAGTGGACTAATTATTACACATTGTTAGTAACAGAAAAATGGAAAAACCAATCATGGGATTCTATACAACAGTGTTTATAAATGAGCCAGAGCTACATGGACAAATCTTAAAACAAATAGAGTTAAAGATACTTACATAGAAAAAACAATTTTCCAATGGTATGGGTAAAATACATACAACTTCAGCATAGTATTTTCTTCCAGGGGAATGTGAATAGCAGAAAAAATGAGACTGAGTTTGGAAGCACTTGGAATGTTTTAAAAGCTTCGTGCATACCAACCATATACTCTGTTGGATAAGCTTGCACATATTATCACCAAATCATCCCAATATTCTCAGGAAGTACGTACAGGGATAGTTTTATCATCTTTATTTTATAAGTGAGGAAACCTAGGCACCGAGCGAGTAAGTAGAGGTTTCCAAGAGCTCACTGCTGGTGAGTTCTAACTCCAGAGGCTGATTTCTTAAAATCTAGGCTGGGCGTGGTGGATTATGTCTGTAATTCCAGCACTTTGGGAGACCAAAGTGGGAGGATTGCTTGACCCCAGGAGTTTGAGACCAGCCTGGGCAACACAGTGAGACCCCGTCTCTACAAAAAATAGAAAAATTAGCCAGGCATGGTGGTGCATGCCTATAGCCCCAGCTACTTCAGAGGCTGAGGCAGGAGGATTAATTAAGCCTGGGAGATGGAGGCTGCAGTCCATGATCATGCCACTGCACTTCAGCCTAGGGAACAGAGCAGGATCCAGTTTCAAAAAGAAAAAACAAAATCTACGTTATGGGTCTCTTGTAAATGTTAGAAATACTAACTTGCCAGTAACATCATTATTACACACACACACACACACAAGGTGCAGTTCCAATTCTCTTGCTAGAAACTTCTTTAAAAGAGTAGGCAGCTCCTTTAGAAGAATCAGATGCCCACATGAACCTTAAATATTATGTTTGGCTTCTAGGACAACGAAGCTCTCCGGTAAAGCTTGGGGAGGAGGGGTAAATGGCAGCATTTAGCTTTTGTGACTGAACTGTGGGGCCTTGGAACTCTTCCACCCACTTGAAAAACGGTCGCCCATCTGACATTAATAGAAAAAGACCATTAAAAAGCTTTATGCTATTCTGTTCTCCTGGTTCTGGTCCCTCTTTGCCTTTGTTGCTGCTGGCATTCTATAAATTATTGATGCGCCTAGGTGCTGCTGCTCCCGCGTTTCCTCTGTAGTGCCGCTCGCTCCCCGCGCCTGCATCGCATCCTTCCTCTGAGCAAAGGACTGCACGGCCCAGACCCCACATCAGTGTAATTAGCGCGCCGCACACAGCTCGGGTGTCAGGACTGCTTCCACTCACTGCCAGCCTTCTGCCAGCCCCTGTCATTCATGCAAAAGTCAGCCAGGCAGCGGCAAGGCCAAGAGCGAAGGCCTCCCGCAGCAGGGATGGGAGGCTCAAGGTGGAGACGCGGAATCCCCCGCTGCTGGCCTGGGTGTGGGGACAGAGCTGGGGTTTGGCAGCTGCCTCACACGCTGTCTGACCACAAAGTGAGACAATGGGGAAAGGCGTGACATTCATCTCTGCCCCTTGACTGGCTTCAGGGGAGGCTGAGGCGAGGTGGATGGAAGGTGGGTGGAAAATTCCTAATGTGCCTACAGCTGCACATTAGGGTTCTGAGGGAACCACCAGACCAGTGCTTGCTGCTGCTGATGAGATGTGTAGCATGGGTGATGATGGAGGGTAATTTGGGACGGCATGCTAAAGAATATTTATTTTAATGAATTTGCTTGTTTTATATATCTACATTATATATCACCAACTCGCAATTTCCTGGGTATTGTCAAAGTAGATATTTTGCATCCAATTTTATTTTAAAGAAAAATTAAATTATGCACAAGTGATGTGCACTTATGGCAAAGATGATAAAGAGCACACAAATGACAGAGGGAGGTTTGGGACGAACTGAAAGAGGGCCAGGGATTCTTCATTGTTTGGAGGACCATGAATCCCTGTAAGAGCTTGAAGAGGCCGGGCACAGTGGCTCATGCCTGTAATCCTAGCACTTTGGGAGGCCAAGGCAGATGGATCACTTGAAGTCAGGAGTTTGAGACCAGCCTAGCCAACATGGTGAAACCCTGTCTCTACTAAAAATGCAAAAATTAGCCAGGCTTGGTGGTGGGTGCCTGTAATTCCCGCTACTTGGGAAGCTGAGGCAGGAAAATTGCTTGAAACTGGGAGGCAGAGGCTGCAGTGAGTTGAGATTGCACTCCAGCCTGGGTGACGAAGTGAGACTCCATTTCAAAAAAAGAACTTGAAAAAAGCAGACTTCCCTTCCTACCCTCCCTGACAAAAAAGCACATACACACAAATTTGATGTGCAAATGCAAAGATTTCACAGATTCCTGGAAAGCCATATGTTGACCACCTAAGGATACATGGACTCCGGATTAAGACCCTCTGATCTATACAGTGAGATCCTCAAAGGTAGAAACTAGGCCTTATTCATCACTGTACTCAGACACATAGGAGATCTTCAAAAATGTTTGCTTGGGCAGGCCCAGTGGCTTCTACCTGTAATCCCAGCATTTTGGGAGGCAGGAAGATTGCCTGAGGCCAGGAGTTTGACACCAGCCTAGACAACACAGCGAGACCTCTTCTCTACAAGAAATAAAACTAATTAATTTAAAAACTTAGCGGGTCATGGTGGTTTGTGCTTGTAGTCCCAGTTACTTGGGAGGCTGAGGCAAGAAGATCACTTGAACACAGGAGTCCAAGGCTGCAGTGAACCATGATCATGCCACGGCATTCAGGCCTGGGTGACAGAGCTAGATCCTGTCTCTAAAAATGAAATAAATCAATGAGCTGTCATTCAGATCCTCATTCTCTTTTTTCAAGAAATGAATCTGGGGCCCAGAAAGATTAATGAATTTGTCCAAGATCACAAAACTTAGGCAAAAGCCTATGTTTTCCTATTCCCAGTTACTCCACTAAATGTTTCTGTCTCCCACAACCTCTATTTTTAATCTTGAAACCACTCCTCTGCTTCATTCACCCCGTACCTCCATCCCCTCTAGTGAATCTAATACTTTAGGATTCCAGAAATGGACGAAAAAGTAGGTGAGAAGGAAAGGCAGAAAAGGATCAAAATGTCAAGTTTGCTCCAAGCCCTCCCTCATGACACCCCCACCCTACTCTCACCTGAAGCACCAGTGGAAGGGCTGCTGTGGGCAATAAAGGAGGTACAAAGAGGGCAGTGACCCCAGGGCAGCCCCCTGTGCCATTTGTCATGATGCCACAGAGTAAGGAGATGTGTATATAGGTTTAATTTCCTTGGAGTGTTCTATCTACCTAAGCCCTTTCCCCGATGGTTATGAGATGCACACAGTTTACATAGGAGGCCCATTAATGCTCTGTCTCTGGGGTTAATATTTAATTAGACAGTTTAAAAAATGCATACTATTACTGGGGAGACTGCTTCAGTGCTTGTCTCTTCCCTCTGGGATGCAGTGTTCAGACACAGAATTCTGAACCCCTCATGGTTCCCATGGAAACCTTCACCACTGGTGATTCCAGGCCGAACACAGGGGATGCAAAGGCCTAGTGGAGAGTCCAGATGTAGACTTAAAGAGCTCTGGAATCCCCTCCAAGGGTTCAGCCAGAGGCCATCTGACTGGCTATGGCCAGTATGGGGGACTTTATTCTTCCAAAGGCATTCTATCGAATTTTTGGACCACTCTGATGGTGTCAGAGGCATTCTGTAGATTGAGCTGAAATCACTCACTTCTAGTTGTCTTAGGTCACCAATTTGTAGCCACAGAGATCAAGTCAAATTCCTCCTTTGTGTAAGTTCCTAGCTATCATTATTATTTGAGCATCTCATCTATGTGTGTAGGTACTGTGCTAAGCAATTTATGTATACATCTTATTTAACCCACACAACAACCTCTGACATAGGCATCAGTTGTGTGTCATTTTACAGACAACCTGACCAAGGCTACGGGGCCAGCAACCACCAGAATGGGATTTCCATAAACTCACATGTGTCTAAATTGACATCCCATACTTTCGATCATAATGCCTCCCCTCCTCTCACTGCTTCCCCTCAAGCACCCTTGAGATATATTTTTCCTTCTTTTTTTGAGGCAGGATATTACTCTGTCACCCAGACCAGAGTGCAGTGTTGCAATCATAGCTCACTGCGAGCCTCGACCTGCTGGGCTCAAGCCAGCCTCCCAGCTCAGTTTCCCAAGTAGCTGGGACCACAGGCATGTGCCACCACACCTGGCTATTTTTTTTTTTACTTTTTTGTAGAGATGCGGCTGTGCTGAGCCCAGGCTGGTCTTAAGTTCCTGAGCTCAAGCAATCCTCCCTCCTTGGCCCTCTGAAGTACTGAGGTTACAGGCATGAGCCACTGTGCTCCATACTTGAGATATCTGAGGTAAGCGCTCATGCCTTGCCTTCCCTCCTGCCTCTCTGAGGGTTCTTTTCTGGGCTAAGCTCCCTCACTCTCTTCAGCCAAAAGAACATGGTTTCTGCCTCTCTGTCACTCATAGCCAACACTGGGGATGTACCCTGCTCCAGTCGGTTGGTCTATGCATCCAGAGATGTCAAGCATCATTTCACTGTGATATCAACCAGGTACCTAAAGGTGGAGTACCACCTTCTACCATGGACCCCACACCCAGCCCAGCTTCCTAAGTGACTAGTTGAAAGTCTCATGGGCCTTTTATCCCCTCATTGAGCACAGGGATTATAACGTGAGATGGAATAAAATTTCTGTTGGAGGCCAGGCGCGGTGGTTCATGCCTAAAATCCCAGCGCTTTGGGAAGCCGAGGCAGGTGGATCACGAGGTCAAGAGACTGAGATCATCCTGGCCAACATGGTGAAACCCCATCTCTACTAAAAATACAAACAATTAGCTGGGCATGGTGGCACGTGCCTGTAATCCCAGCTACTCAGGAGGCTGAGACAGGAGAATCACTTGAACCCAGAAGGCAGAGGATGTGGTGCCACTGCACTGCATTGCACTCCAGCCTGGGTGATAGGGCGAGACTCTCTCTCAAAAAAAAAAAAATTGTTTTGGAAACAGAAACCTAAACACATATTATGTTCAGGTTTAACTCAAATCCACGTGTATTTGGTTGCTTAAAATTTTCATCTGTTAAGCCATGTTTTCCCTTTGCAATTGTTTGGAACTATGTATAAATTTTTAATTTGCGTTCCTGCCTATTTAAATTCCACCCTTAAATCTGGTTCATCATTCCAGTCTCTTGAGATCTTTCAGAACTTGGTACTCATTGAATTTTTTTCTCCCAACTCTGTGCTGTTCCTGTATTTGCCTGCATTCCAGGTTGCTGAGTTGTTAACAAACACTGCACCGGAGACATGAGGACAGCACTCTTCAGTGGAGACTTGTTTGGATATTGCAGGGGCCTTCTGTGCCCTGCCTATGTCTGGTTTCAGCGCTGTGGTGGGTAGCTCTTCACACAGGGTCAGTGCCTCACTGTACGTGCCCCCTCTGCTGTCTCTCAGCTATTCTGCCTTCAGGCTTTCTCCAAGGCTAAGGATGGCACCGAGCCCAGGCACAGCGTAGATGCGCATAGGAGTAAGTAGACAAATGGCCCAGCTTTCCATCTTTCAGAGGGACAGTTCCACTGAGGCACAGTGTACATTGTCCCTCAGAGGGTCACCAGGGAGGCTGGGCTCCAGTTGTGCCAATGATAAGCAGCCCAAGGTTATCAAAGCTGTTTATTAGTTTTTCTGCCTTGTGTCTCGTTTTCCCCATTCTTTCAGTTCAGCTTCCTGGGATCACCCACCACAGAAAACATCTGACCCACGTTTGTATCTCAGTCGTTGCTTTCAGGAAACCTTAACTGGGGCAGATATGAAGTTGGAGGTAACAAAGAGAGAGGTAGATCATTTCTGATTTAATTTCAGAACATCTTTTTAAAATCAGTGTTCCTTTTAAAAGTGTTTTGTTTGGCGAGATGCGGTGGCTCACACCTATAATCCCAGCACTTTGGGAGGCTGAGGCAGGTAGATCACCTGAGGTCAGGAGTTCAAGACCAGCCTGACCAATATGATGAAACCTACCTCTACTAAAAATACAAAAAAGCCAGCATGGTGGCATGCGCCTGTAATCCCAGCTACTCAGGAGGCTGAGACAGGAGAATTACTTGAACCCAGGAGTCAGAGGTTGCAGTGAGCTGAGATAGCACCATTGCACCCCAGCCTGGGCAGCAAGAGTGAAACTCCATCTCAAATATATATACTATATATATATTTATTATATATAATATATTATATATTATATATATTATTAATATATATTACAGATATTAATGTAATATATAATATATAATATATAAATAATATAATTTATTAAATATAAATAATAATATATAAATATAATATACTATATATAATATATATTATAGTATAATATATAATATAATAATATATCCTATATTATTAATAATATATATCATATGTTAATAATAATATATAATGTATATTATATAAAATATAATATATTATATATTATATTATATATTATAAATATATAAAATATATCACAAATATATATACTATATATAATATATAGTATAAATATATTATATAAATATTAAATATATAATATATAATATATTATAAGTATATTATAAATCAAAATATATATTATATAATTTATATAATATATTTATAATATATATTATATGTATTATAATATATATGTAATATATATAAATTCACTGGGCATGGTGGCATGTGCCTGTAGTCCCAGCTGCTCAGGAGGCTGAGGTGGGAAGATTGAGCCGACAGGTCAAAGCTGCAATGAACTGTGATCACGCCACCGCACTCCACCCTGAGTGACAGAGCAAGACCCTTTCTCAAAATGAATAACAATAATTATCTCTTCTTTTGTCAGTCTCCCAGGGGTCCCTGTCCTCTTGAGGGCTGGGTCTATGTCTTACCTTTTTCTTCATAGCACTACTTCAGTGTCCAGCGCACAGTAAGTGCCCATTATGGCTCATGAAATCAATGACCAAACACTTCATAGTTTACTTGGCATTTTTGTATGTGAGCTGTTTCTAAATTTTCAGGATTGCCATTCATGCTGTGGCGAATGTATGGTATTTAAAATGTCTTGGATTTCCCATCACCCCTTGTCTTTCTGTGCCCATGTTGGCCTTATTCACATAACAAACCTTGGCAATCTAGTTCATGTGAAAAGTGGTGAAGCAAATAACTCAGAACATGTTACTTATTCCATTGACTCTGCAACTTCCAGCCAGGGCAATTCAATTTGGATGTACAAACACAGTCAGTAATCCTAAACTTGCCATCCTTATTGGAAAATTCCATGCTGAGTAGTACTCCAGAGGTTCCTGGAAAGGAACAGTTTAATTTCTTCCACTGATCACAGACAGAATATCCAATTTATTCACCTGCTGACATCACCTAGTTTTCAAATAGCTTCTAACCACAGTGCCAATAAATAAATAATAATCCAGTAGTAGGTTAAATTTATTTTTCACCTCTAAGGTGCCAGATACTTTATTTACATATAATTTTCACAGTACAACTCCCTGAGGTCACTACTATTATTGTTCATATTAAAGGAAGAAAGAAATGGGAACTAAGAGAGGTTAAGTAATTTGCGCAGGATTACACAGAATAAAGTATAATTTCATTTTGCAGAATAAAATATTTTTACCAATAAGCAAATATTAACTTCCAGGACTGGTTCTCTGCATAAGTGGAAAAGTGATCTTCTTGAATGATAAAGCCCAAGGGATATTAAAATATTGTCCCACCCCAAAACTTTACCTATTGCTTTATATTGCTATGGGGCCTGGAGATGCCATAATAAATTTACTTTTTGACTTATGGTGCTATCTAAAGATACTCCTGAAAGAGAAATAGAACTGCCCTAGTAGGGGCAGTATATTAAGATATTTGCACACATTAATATGTCAACCCTACTTAGGTTGTCAGATTAGTTAACCCCATGGTTCTCAATTCTACAATGTGTGCTGTACATTGTAACTATGCTTGCTGGACAGCTTTTTAAAACATTGCTGCCCAGACCTCACCTGCCCCTTTGAGATTCTGATTCAACTGAGCTGAGCTAAGGCACAGGCAGGCTTGAGAATCCCTGAACTAACTGACCATTCTATCACTTTATAAGATCCTGAAAAAAATTGAAAGATAGAATAACTAAGCTTTGTCGAAAATGTCTATTATGAAAATCCATTTTCCCCATTTTCCTTATGTGTTTGCCTTGGACCAACCTGCTTTGCTACAGCTCTATCTTGGAGTTCTGGGGACATTCTTTTTTTTTTTTTTTTTTTTTTTTTAAGACAGAGTCTCACTCTGCCACCCAGGCTGGAGTGGGCACACTCTCCGCCCACTGCAACCTTTGCCTTCTGAGTTCAAGCGATCCTCCTGCCTCAGCCTCCCAAGTAGCTGGGACTACAGGTACCCATCACCACACCCAGCTAATTTTTTTTGTTTCTTTTTCATTCTTTCATTTTCTATCTGATTGTATATCGCTTATTTGCTGAACTCCTATCCTGGAAATCTTAGGCTGCATTCCTAGAACCAGGTTCCGAGGCCTAGGCTGCATATGGGGTGGGAATAACACCAGTCAGAGATGAAACAGGATAAAGCCAAGCAATTCATTTGGCTCAAGTGTCGCTAGGAAGGGGGCAAGCAGAGAACTGGGTCTGAAGCAACAGGATGGCAATTGTAGAGTTCAGGATAGGGAGAGAGATTTTTGAATGAGGGAGAGGAGGCATGACCTGGAAGGTTTCCCGAAGGCTTTAGCCCGTAGATAAGGAGGGCTTTAATAGGTGCCTGTAGCATGCTCTCAGGGAGGAAGGGAGCCATTGAGGCCACTGAGGGCTCTGAGCCAAGTAGAAAATTCTCCCACCCTAGCAAGAAAATTAACCTGGCAGCTGAAGAAAGCGTGATTCCTTTGTGTATTTTAGAAGATGAAGTATTGAATCCCACTGCAATAGTAGTGGTAGAAATAATTAATTTATTGGTTACCCACTAGCTAGGTGGTGTTCAATGTATTTTATCATCTAACTTAATCCCCACAATAACTCTATAAGATAATTACAATCATTACTTTCTGGGATGGATATGGTCAATTGGTACTCAACACCAATTTCCACCTTCTTTGAGGTACCTTTCTGTTTTCCAAAGGCTAGAAAACTAGCTCATTGCCCAAATCCCTTGCAGCTAGGGTCTAAATGTGAGATAGATTCCATGGAGTAAAAACACCTGGGCAAGATTCAGAAGGCAGAAATGAAGGAAAGGGCAATTTCCTGCTATGTTTGCTGTTTTTCACCTGGCAAGAAAAATTATGGAGATACTAATGTCTCATCTCCAGCTTTCAGAGGGATTTGTAGCAGTGTTAACTGATTTCAGTGGTCCAGTGTCCAGATAATTGCAGTGGCAGTGGAGGTTGATGTCTGAATAGTAATTGAGATGGTGTGTTGTGGACCTCAGGTACTCCAGTGGCAAGCTGCTGGTCCTTCACCATCCTGATTGTGACAAGGGTCACATGATATTCTGTGACATTTCAGGAGTCATTTCTACATACTCAATCTAGAGTCCTGCCTTCAGCCTTTCCGATAATTTTTAAAGTATTTAATTCCAGTATTAACTCCCTTTGTGCTTCAGAATTCCTATGGTGATTTATGTTTCCTGCATTAAACATTTTTTATACAGATGAGGACATGGCATCTTAGAGAGTATTTTAAAACGTTGCCCAGCTAGTTAGAGGTAGATCAAGAACTCTATGCCTCATTAGATTAAAAAGTGCTCCAAAATTTAGAACTAGAGTGAAGAATTCATTGGCTTTATTTCTAATAGATTTGACAAAGCAAAGTACTATGGAGCCAAGTTCACATATACTCTCTTCCCACTTTTAAACCTATGAGTTGCACTCGCGATTGCGGTAAGTGCTTAACTTAATTGGTTTGCATCCATGCCGGGACCTCTGGGATGCCACTTACATAACTCATCCACAGAAGTCTGTCTTGCCAACAAGTACTTGCAGAAGGCTCTCACTCAATAGCCACATTAAACACAGGACTCTGTTCCCTGTAACTAGCTACTTACCTACTCTAAGTCTTGGCATCGGAGGAGCTGAGGACAACGGAATCATTGTAGTTGACACATAAGTTGAGAGCTTACCAGGTGCCAGGCATTGTTCTGCTATTTCACATTATTTTCTGTCATAATCTTCACAGCAACCCTGGGAGGTAAGTATGGTTATGATCCACATCTTAAAAATTAAGAAATTGAGGCACACAGATTAGGTCATCTGCCCAAGCTCATGCAACCTGAGTGGTAGAGCCTAGATACCAATGCGGTGGTCTCTTATTTATAATATGATACTGTTTTCCAGTCAAACTCAGAATGTTTTGTTTTAATTTTTTCTATATTGTGGGAAACTGCATGAAATCCTCTCTACAGCGAGGTCAGAAATAAATAAACAACAACAACAAAAATAACGCATGGTGGCTTCCTTTAGGATCAGTCCTTCTCTGCTTTGCTTTTGTTCCACTGCAGCTCCGGCCGGATGTGCCGTCTTCCAGGTGTTGATGAGGTGGTGTTTCTGAATAAGCCAGATCAGGACATGATCAACCTCATTGCAACAGTTCCTCATGGCTACATTTGTTTGCTCCATTCTTCTGTCTGTCAGCATGTAACAGTCACTTCATACACAACAGTTTCACTTTCCATGGGCATACAGGACACAGACAGGTACCGTCAGAGCACAAATGTGCGGGCACAGAGAAATAAATAAAAGATATTACTAGAAAATGGTCAGACTCAGCAGTTTCATGAAAATTTAAAATCAGAGTAAACACAAGGCTCTCTAATTAGACAGCCCTCTCTCTCCTGATCAGCGCTTCTACCAACCCTCATTTCTCCTAGAAATAGATCTTCACGAAGCCGAGTATCTTTTTAAATTCTGCACTACAGAGAGCCAGACTAAGATGGTTCTGTCGAAATTACAAAACACTATACTTTCAAATAGCTGATGAATTATTTAGTGACTTTACACTGTCCAAATGCGGGGCTCTTTGGGTAGACAATGTCTTGGTTTCCCTCCTATCTCTTTTGTTATGACATTCAGTAAATGGAGAGATATTGCCCTTCTTAATAATTTATAAAATAATAATCCACATTAAGGATCAGCCTCCTCTGATAGGTTTGGGGTTTCAAGTTGGGTAGTCAAGAGAATGAGAAGCTCAAAATTCTCTTCTAGTTTAGTTCAGTGATTAGTTCCAGCATACTCAAGTTTAACTTTTCAGTATTTGCTTCTTTCTCATCTCAACTTTTTCTCCTGCCTTGTGTGGCTTCCTGAATGGTAAACTGGGCTTGCTATCACTTTTTGGCATCTGACTCTCTAGTTTGGCCTTATGGCATCCTCTGAGAAACAGAGAGCTGAACAATGTGTTATTGTCATGCACTTGACATTTCAAAGTTGCCTATTTACTTTGGCAAAGTCATTATTTTCCTCACCTGTTTGGAAGGAACGAAGGAAGGAGGAGAGGGAGGAAGGAAGGAGAGAAAGGGAGGAAGGAGAGGAAGGGAGGAAGGAGAGAAAGAGAGGGAGGAAGGAAAGGAGGGAGGGAGGGAGGAAGGAAAGGAGGAAGGAAGGCAGAAAGAGAAGAAGGAAGGAAGATTTATTTAAGATCAGGAGGCCGGGCATGGTGGTTCACACCTGTAATCCCAGCACTTTGGGAGCCAAAGCAGGTGGATCACCTGAGGTCAGGAGTTCAAGGCCAGCTTGGCCAATATGGTGAAATATGGTGAAACCCTATCTCTACTAAAAATACAAAAATTGGCCGGGCTTGGTGGTGGGTGCCTGTAATCCTGGCTACTTGGGAAGCTGAAGCAGAGGAGTTACTTGAACCCAGGAGGTGGAGGTTGCAGTGAGCTGAGATTATGCCATTGCACTCCAGCCTGGGTGACAAGAACAAAACTTCATCTCAAAGAAAAAAAAGGATTGGGATAGGCTTGGGTGTGTGATCTCCTCTATCCAGGGTCCAGATGCATTCCCTCACCTCTATATATAATTTATGGCAAGATTCATGTGAATTCTGTGACAGCTATAGACATTATTAAAATGAACAGGTATCCACTTCTCCAGAGCCAGGGAGTTCTAAAACGCACTGCCAGTTCCTCAAGAGCAAGAATTCTGCCTTTTTCATCATTGTTCCCCCGACAGGATTTAGTATAGTGCCTTGCATGTTCATCCACTATGTATTAATTCAGAGCTTACAGTTCTCACTGAGGATACACAGAGGAGTGAGACCTAGACTGTAAGAAGGTGAACAAATATTACAAATATGCTGAGTGCTATAAAAACTGCATGTAAACCAGGCTGTGAGAGAACAGAGAAAGGAGCTACTGACTGACAGTCTAGGGATGATGGGGAAGTATCACACAGGCAGTGGCATTGAGCCAAGGACTTGGAGGCTAGATGGAGGAAACAGCATGTGAGCTACAGTGGCTGGCGAGTATGACATTATGGGGATACAGTGATACTTTTGAGTATTTGAGCAGAGAGTTCCTGCCAAGTATAAGTGGAGTGGAGGCTGAAAAGGTAGGTAAAGGAACTTGTGTAGCATGCTTCAGATTTCCTGGAAGTGTTGGCAACAGTAGGGGGAAATAGACAGTTTCTCACATTACTGGTGAGTGTACTCAAGGCATAACCTTTATGGGGCACAAACTGGCAAAAATGTACAACTCCTTTGACCTGGCAGTTATACATCAAGGAATTTATCCTACTGATATATTTTAAAACTATGTATGTACAAGATTAGTTATAATAGCATTGCTCACCAAAGCAAAAGACTGGAAAAAACAAAACTCAGTTCTATTAACAGGAATTAGTTAAATAAATTATGGTACATCCATAGAACAAAATACATGGTAACTGTCCAAAAAATGAGTGAATTTCTTATATACCAACAGGGAATAAACTCCAAGATATAGCAAGTGTAATAGCAAAGGTATAGAACGGTGTGCATAGATTGTTACCATCTAGAGAGAAAAAGAATACATGAAAACACAAATACATAAATACATACTTATACACACATACATAAACATGTATACGAGCAAATATATACTCTTACAATTAATGAAACGTCACTGGAAAGATACACAAGACACTGATCATAGCTCTGGGTGCATGGGAAGAGTAGAAAGAAGAATTTTCACAGAATTCTATGCATCTTTTCAATTTTAAACTACATGAATGTAACACCTAGTCAAAAAAAATTGAATACAATTAAAACTTTTTTAAAAAGACACAGAACATAATCAGACATGTTTTTCAGGAGGGTGAGGACTGTGAGGATCAGGAACTGGGAGGAAAGAGACCAGGGGCAGAGAGACTAATTCAGAGGCTATGGCTCACACCAGTCCTGGGATGGTGGCACCTTAAACCCAGTGGCAGCGGTCATGAAGGAAGGGCACAGATTTCGGATATCATTTGGGGGTGATTTTACTTAGCTTATTTTGACCATTTGCTGTAGCCCAAGCAGGAGTCATTTTATACCTCCTACTAGCACAAGGGATTCTGTGGGGGGTTTTGTTTTTTGTTTTTGTTTTCTTATTTTCACAAATCCCACAGTAAAGAGATTTTATTTGTCCCATTTTACAGAGTAGGAAACTAAAGCTCAGAAAGGCTAAGTGACTTACCAAAAGTCACACAGGCAGAGTAAATGGTGGAACCAGGATTCAAACCCCTACCCCACACCACACTGGGGGCCTTGTCACAGCTGAGTGAGTAACCAGATCCCGGGCAACTGCTGGGATTAGAAAAAGGAATGAGTCTGGGAGAGAGCGTGGGAGCCTTTTGGCAGCTGTGAAAGACCTCTATAGCTCCTGAGGTCGTAGATGGCTCTGAGAAAGGGTGTGTATCCTTGTCTGTGGGCTAGAATTTAGAGCATCCCTTCAGGGGCCTGTGGTTCTAATGTCTTGAGATCTACTCCAACATTGGGAAAAGTCCAGACCTCCCTAAGGTCTACTGAAGCCAGAGGCTCCATACGACTCATTTCTCCCAGTCTCCCCAGCAGGGATTCGATTCACTGGCTCTGGGAGCTCGCAGGGCAAGATGTGCCTCTCCCTCCCCAGCAGGAAGAGCTAGAAAGGGGTTCCCCGGGGTGCCGTTTAGCTGGAATGGATTCCATATTTTCCTCTCTCATCTCACTGCAGTATCAAGTGTGTGACTATTGATTTCCTCCCTGCATTTGTTTTTGTTATTCATTATTTATGGGATCATTTTTCCATCGTTCGTGCATGAAGGCAAATTTTGTGTAAAAATCAATTGAGTGAGCACCGTCGATGGCTTGCTGTGTTTTCTCGGCTTTCATCTCTGAGGCATCAGTTCTCGGGAGATGCAGAGCAGGATATGGGATTAGGAGCATGCCAGAGTGGGAAAGGGAGGTGAGGACGGGGCAGGGTTAGAAACCTGCCTTAAGATACCTCGCCTGTGGAATCACTTTTTATCCCTCCAACATTCTGTTCCGCTCACCTGGAAGTCTAGATGGGGATTCATCTCTTCCTGCCCTTATCTCTTCCCTACTTCCCTTGCCCCTTTGCTGGGCTGCCATGGATGAACGGGTGGAGTTCCAGCTGTAGAAGCACTTCCATTTCATGTAAATTTACTTCAATGTAGAAGCCCACAGGACCGTCAGGATTGAGGCTTGGAGGCCTGCTCTCTAGTGGCTCACCCTGAAAACTCTAGGGAAGTCACCCTGAAAGAGCAGACTTGGAGAGTGGGACTAAGAGCCGGGCTGACATTTAATAAGCATCTGCTGTATGTCAAGTCAGGCTGAGTGCTTTGCTTATATTCAATTTGAGCCTCAGCACAAGTATGTGTGAGGTAAGTGCGTGTAAAGAAAGGAGGAAGGAGCCGGGCGCGGTGGCTCTTGCCTGTAATCCCAGCACTCTGGGAGGCCAAGGCGGGTAGATCACCTGAGCTCAAGAGTTCAAGACCGGCCAGGCCAAGATGGTAAAACCCCATCTCTACTAAAAATACAAAATTATCTGGGCGTGGTGGCACACATCTGCTGTCCCAGCTACTTGGGAAGATGAGGCAGGAAGATCACTCGAGCCCAGGAGGTCAAGGCAGCAGTAAGTCATGATCATGCCACTGCACTCTAGCCTGGGCAAAAAAGTGAGACCCCCACCTCCTTCCCTGCAAAGAGAGAAAGAGAGGAAAGAAGGAAGGGGGGAAGGAAGGAAGGAAGGAAA
>NW_016107804.1:240202-276647 GCF_001604975.1 Cebus imitator | reverse complement strand
GGGGAGGGAGGAGGGAGGGAGGGATTTGGGTCAGAAAGTCTTGGTTAAAGTCCCTATTAGTCCCTTCCTAGATATGTGGCCTTGGATGAGATCTTTAACCTCTCTGTGCCACAGTTTCTCACTTGTAAAATTGAGTTAACATTACTGCTTACTTCACATGAGACCCTGCATCTAAGGGTAGGTGTCTGTGGCTCATGGTAAAGACTCAATCCAATAAAGCTGGCTCCTTTATTCCTTCATGCTCCAGCATAAATGTCACTTCCTCAGAGAGCCCACCCCTTTTAACCCTAGCCACACTGGGTACTTCCAACCCTGGCAGTGACTTTCTGTCATACCACCCTTCGTATCCTTCCTGTGTGCGTCATGATCTACACCTCTCTGGATTACTTGGGAACTGCCTCATCTCTCCTCATGCTTCAGTTAAAACATAAGCTCAATGAATGTCAGAACTAGTACAGTGCACATGTGGCAGACGGTGGATTCTCAATAAATGTAAGTTACTATTGCCATGGTTTCTGGATGAGGGCGTAGAGGCCAGGCTGAGTAACCTGCCCAAGTATCAATAGGTAGGTGGCACAGCTGGCGTTCCCACCCAGTGTGTCTGACACCAAAGCCATGCTCTTTCCACTCTGTCAACATTTTTGTTTTTGAGATGGAGTCTCACTCTGTCACCCACGTGGAGTGCAGTGGCGCAAACTCCACCCACTGCAACCTCTGCCTCCTGCCAATCCCAGCTACTCTGCCGTAGCCTCTAGAGTAGCTGGGATTACAAGCGTGCACCACTACACCCAGCGAATTTTTATATTTTTAGTAAAGACCATGTTGGCCTAGTAGAGACAGTTTCACTGTGTTGGCCAGGCTGGTCTCAAACTCCTGACCTCAAGTAATCCACCTGCCTCGGCCTCCCAAAGTGCTGAGAATACAGGCATGAGCCACCACTCCCGGCCCCACTTCCCCAACTTTCACATTGCCATGAGATCAAACTCAGGTTAATATTTGGCAAAACTAGAAACTGGTCAAATGTGTTTTGCAGTACTTCTCCCTCTGCCACATCCTCTTCTCTTTTTAAATCTTTTATAGTTTGGCAGTAGCCAACCACGATCTAAGGCGATGTTTCTTAGCAAGTGTCTCTTACTGACTGAATAATCAATCCTCAAAAGAACTTTCTACTCCACTTCCCAGGGCCCTGGAGCTCCCCAGGGAAGCTCCACTCCATGCTGGGTTCAGGATAGGTCTCAGTAGGGGACGGTACTGTCAAAGGACAATCCTACACAGACCATGAGTCACAGGAAAGTTTCAACAGTTCTGCTCCAGGCTGAATCTGTTAGGGGATTGGTATGGAATTTGTAAAATTTAGCATGGTTGGCTGGGCATGGTGCCTCATGCCTGTAATCCTAGCACTTTGGGAAGCAGGTGGATCACCTCAGGTCAGGAGTTCGAGAGCAGCCTGGCCAAATGGGGAAACCCTGTCTCTACTAAAAAAGTACAAAAATTAGCTGGGCTTGGTGGTACATGCCTGTAGTCCCAGCTACTCAGGAGGCTGGGCAGAAGAATCACTTGAACCCAGGAGGCAGGGGTTGCGGTGAGCCAAGATTAAGCCACTGCACTCCAGCCTGGGTGACAGAGTGACACTCTGTCTCAAAAAAAAAAATTAGCACGGTTCTTCAGTTTTTCAAATGACAAGTTGCCTGGCTACATGAAGATTTCTCATTCACCCAGAGTTTTGTCTAAGATTCTGTCCCACTCCTCTTGCAGAAGAACACGCTGATCTCCATTTAAAGGGGCTTTTAAACACCAAAAGGGACACAGCTTGCTGGGGGAGGTCACACAGATTTGTTTTGTTTTGTTTTAAAAGTCAGAAAGACAAAGAAATTAAGATTCTACTTCCACACTGTCCAGGACTAAGGTCTCTCCGGAAGATCACCCAAGTGGACATATATGACGTAAAGAACAAGAGGCAAAGCATTCAGGATGCTTTTAGAAGACTTAGATCTAAGAATCATCTAAGATTGGGAAAGATCTGGGATAGAAAAGACCCAGAAAAGATCTGGGAGACCGCTGAAAGGCATCTAGACCAAGGGTCTGCAAACTGTGACCTGATGACCAAAGCTGGCCTCCTGCCTGTTTTTATAAATAAAGTGTTACAGGAACACAGCCATGTCCATTGCCCATTTATTTCTGTACTGTCTATGGCTGCTTCTGCACTGCAACGGGAGAGCTAAGTAGTTGCAACAAAAATTTATGGCCACAAACCCTAAAATATTTACTATTTAGCTGGTTAGGGAAAAAGTTTGCCACATTGTTTCCCAAACTGGGTTCTGAGAAAAGCTAGCATCACTGGAATCACGGTTATTAAGGAAAAAAAGGAGGGAAGAGGTCACTGTTTGGTCAAATATGTAGGAGAAATGCTCCATTCTGAAAAGACTAAAAAGTTCTACAATTAAAACAAACAGCGACAGCAACCCAAAAAATACCCTTTGAAGATTTCCCAAGTTTATTTTCTTTGTCAATGGGATATTTTCTATGGTAAAACAATATGTCTGGAGTTACCAGCGGTGCATGGATGCAATTTTAGAAATATCTATACAGCTCAGTTATTCCAAAATGTCAGTCATTTTATGACCTTTTTGATATTTGCCAATTGTATATACAACTCACATACTATTTATTGAATGTATTTACTAAACATTTTTTTAATTACTCCTTTTTAAAACTTGCTCTCAACCAGTCAACAGTATCCATGAAATTATGCACTTGAGTACGTGTGTGTGTGTGTGTGTGTGTGTGTATGTGTGTGTGTGTGTGTGTGTGTGTATGTGTAGGGGGGTGGGTATAGCTATAAAAATAGACACATTGTTCTGTATATCCACCTAATTATCTACATACTACCCATGGAAAATGTTCTAACACACTTTAAGATATATTGGATAAATTAAATTAAATCCAGTTCCTCAGTTGCATTAGCCACATTTCAAGTGCTCAATAGCCACATGTGCCCGGTGGCTACCATATTGGATAGTGCAGATACAGAACATTTCCATAATCTCAGAAAGTTTTACTGGACAGCGCTGGGTCTTTCTAGAATCTTTTAAAACTATTCAGCATTGTTGCTTCTCTCACTGTCCCCACTACCTACTGAATTGTTTATAACTCTTCCAGCAAACCCTGATAAGGATAGCTATCAGGACCAAAGCCAAAGCCAATACTCTTTCTTCATCTTAGCTCCTCACCAGATCCCACCACCCTCCCCCAAATACTCTATTTCTCCCACTCTCTCTCTCTCTCCCCCTCCCTCCCTCCCTTTCTCTCTCTCTCTCCCTCTCTCTCTCTCTCTTTCTCTCTCTCTCTCTGTCACCCACCCACACCCACACCCCCCCACACACGCACACAACCTGTACTCCAATGCTACCAATTTCTACCCTTTGGTCTATACAAGAAAGATCCAGAGCTGCCTTCAGGCACCCAAGAACCAGTCTAGAACCTACTAGACTGGGAAAGGTTGAACATGGGAGCATCCCTACTCTGGGCTGCAGGGTCCCAACATGCAAAAGAAAAAAGGTTAGATTGGAGCAAATATTACATATTTGTGAACTATGAACTACACCTGGCTTACATATATGTTAAGTTTGGCCCACACGATTTTTTAATTTTTATTTTATGGCAGAGAGATCAGGCAATATCACATTTTAGAAATCTAAATTTCCAGCTTCTCAGGAAAAATCAGATTTTCTCACATTCTGCTTATGTCTTTACACACCTCAATCACCAGCTGATGCTGAGTAACTTCAGCCCACTTAAAGTCGAGCACAGGCTAACTGGTTCACCTCAATCTGCACCACTCTGCTGTCCAGTGCCCAGTGTGTGATGATTCAAGGATATTGCAGTGTTTCTTTGGACCTATGTGAGAATTATGCACTATGTGGCACAATAAATAGGAATACATTGGTTTTCAAGGGCTGTTTGATCCCTGTGATTGGAACCTGCATTTATTAGCAAGCTTGATGAGTGTGGGGTCAGTCTGCTGTTTTCCTAAATTTGAATATCTTCAAGCCTATATCTTCTTCCCAATGTAACATATTACTTGGCCCCTAGAGAAATGGCACTTAATTTTAGAAGAGGTCACAGATGCCTTTGGGAATTTGATAGAAGCTGTAGACTTAGTAAGCATGGGAATCTACACATAAAGACACAAACATTTGCATGCAGTTTCGTGGGGTGCAGAGATACCCCCTCACCCCCAGCACATCCCTGGTTTTCCGAGGAGTCCTCATATCTTCATTCAGAATCCCTGCCTTGGAGAGTTCCCCTAAAGTAAGAGATTGGTTGTTCATATCAGCTGCACTCTCTCCCAAAACTTAATCTGACAACAATAAAATAATATTTAAAACATAAGCCTACAGGAAAAAAGAAAATGAGAAAGAAGAAAACTGCAAAAAAAAAGAAGAAGAAGAAGTTGGACACTGGAAAGTAAATAAATAACAGGTCATTGGTATAATAGACCCAAGAAAGCTGAATCCTAAGTCCACAGTGGGAAAAGCTGAGAAGCAATGTGAAATGCACAGCAGATTCCCTACAAGACTTGTGAAGTGATAGTACCACTATCTCTGGAAGCGGGAGTGACGATGAGGCTGCAAGTGGGTGGATTGGTAGAGAGTCTATTTAAGAAGCAGTTAGATCCCAGGTTACCCCCGCTACTTGGCACAGTGGGCAACTGCCTTTCCTGAAACTTGGCAGAATACTACAATTTATTCACTAGAAACTTTTTTTTTAAGTCATTGTATTTGGAACACCAGCCATAGTTAAGGGTAGGAAATCATACTGAAAACAGAAGGATTACTTCAATTATACATTCTAAATGTTGAAAACCCCATTCCTCTTCCTTCACTCAGCATCTTGAACATGAGCAGCCAGACCTAAGCAGGAAATTGAAAGAGTCTTCTCTGAGAATCTAACCAGTCCAAAAAAGAAAAAAAGATACTACCATTAGGGAAACTGCAAGGAAAGAGCCCACCTGGTTCACCCTAAAGAGCAAATCAAAGTTGGCTGCACGTGGTGGCTCATGCCTGTAACCCCAGCACTTTACGAGGCCAAGACAGGCAGATCAGTTGAAGCCAGGAGTTCGCGACCAGCCTGGCTAATGTAGCAAAGCTCCGTCTCTACTAAAAATACAAAAAAATTAGCTGGGTGGTGACACATGCCTGTAATCCCAGCTACTCAGGAGGCTGAGGCACAAGAATTGCTTGAGCCCAGGAGACAGAGGTTACAGTGAGCTGAGATCATGCCACTGTACTCCAGTCTGGGCTGCAGAACAAGACTTTGTCTCAAAAAAAAAAAAAATGAAAGAAAACTAATATAAACAAACCTAATACTGGTGCACACAACCTCCAATAAACTTTTTTATCCAATTAACTAAACAATATCTAATACAGGAACCAAAACAGATATGTTGAAAATATTGGAAAGCATCTTGGAGAAAGCAGACTGATGGAAGAAGAAATTGAAAAGAAACTATTAGTAATAATCTCAGAGATATTACTGAAGATATGGCATTCATGAAACAAGAAAAATATTTTTTCTGGGTCCAGTGCAGTGGCTCACTCATGCCTCTAATCTCAGCACTTTGGGAGACCAACACGGGAGAAGTGCTAGAACCCAGAAGGTTGAGACCAGCCTGGGCAACATAGCAAGATCCATCTCTACAAAGAGCTTAAAAATTAGGTGAGTGTGGTGGTGTACACCTATGATCCCAGCTAGTTGGGAGGCTGAGGTGGGAGGATCACTTGAGCCCAGGAGGTTGAAGCTGCAGTGAGCTGTGTTCATGCTTCTGCAGTGCACTCCAGCCTGAAAGACAGAGCAAGACCCTGTCTCAAAGAAATAAAATATAACAAGAAAAATAATTTTTAAAAAATTTCTTAAATTTAATGTGCAGAAAGATCTGCGAGAACCTTTTTAAGTGATAAGATAAATGAAAAACTCAATAGAAAGGTTGGAAGATAAAATTGAGGATGACATAGTTTGGTTTGTTTGACTCTCTCCAAATCCTATGTTGAAATTTGATTTCCAGTGTTGGAGGGGGGATAAGGAAAGGTGTTGGGTGTTTGGGTGTTAAGGGCAGGTCCCTCATGCCATCCTCATGGTAATGAGTGATTTCTTACTCCATTAGCTCCTGCAAGACCTGATTGTTTAAAAGATGCTGGCAGTTCCCTACTCTCTCTTGCTTCCACTCCTGCTGTGAGCTGCTCGGGCTGACTCCTTCAACTTCTGCCTTGGGTGGAAGCAGTCTGCTGCCCTCACCAGATGCGGATGCCCAGTCTTGAACTTTTCCAGATGTCACAACCATGAGCCAAATAAACTTTTTCTTTTCAAACTGCCCAGCCTCAGTCTTACTTTATACCAACACTAAATGGACTAAGACAGAAGAAAACACAAAATAACAAGAAGGCAAAAAGAAAAAAATAGTACAGAAATATAAGCAACTCAGAGAACCAACCCGGTTGGTCCAAATCAAAATAATAGGCATTCCAGAAATATAAAAATATGGAACTAAAAACAGAAAACTTCAGGGAAATCATGCAAGAAAATTTTTCAGAGTGAAAGTTATGAGTTTCGACATTTAAAAATTGATCGGCAGAATAAACAAAAAGAATATACCCTATAAGCTTCCAGAGAGTTTTTTTTTTTTCCCTGCAAAAATCAAGAGTAAGAATGACTGTCAGCAGGCCCAGAATGCAAGAGAAGCAGGTCAGAAGGCTCCAATGGAGGTTTCTTCAAGATTAAACTGATAGAACACTCCATGTGTTTGAAAGTCTTGGCCATGCCTGGTGTCTCTCACCTGTAATCCCAGCACTTTGGGAGTCCAAGGAGGGTGGATCATGAGGTCAGGAATTCAAGACCAACCTGGCCAAGATGGTAAAACCCCATCTCTACTAAAGACACAAAAAAATTAGCCAGGCGTGGTGGTGGGTGCCTGTAATTCCCAGCTACTCAGGAGGCTGAGACAGAGAATTGCTTGAACCCATGATACAAAAGTTGCAGTGAGCCAAGTTGTTGCCACCGCACTCCAGCCTGAGTGACAGAGTAAGACTCCATCTCAAAAATAAAAAAGAAGAAAGTCTTAAGAGGAGATTTACATAAATGGTGAGAGTTTGGAATTAATAAAAAGTATACAAAAAACAAAACAAATTTTAAAATCCCTAATTATTAATTCCCAGAAAAATTAAGTATTATGCAGCAAAGGAAAAGCAACTATAGTATTTTATATGGCTCAGTGATTAATGCTGCTTGCACACAAAACATGAACACTGAACATTAATATAACCAAAATGAAGATTTGACTGTATTGGAATGGTGAGGGGATGTGAATCAGGGAAGGACATCAAAGAGTACACTCTCCTCATCTTTATTACAGGAAAGTGAATAAAATGCCTACAATTGAATGATCAAGAGGTAATGATATAAACATGACATTTACAGATGGTGAGATAAATATCAAAAGAGCCAGCTAAAAGAGTCAAATGTTATTGCCTTGAAGAATTCAGGGATGAGAGGAGGAAGGCTGAAGGAGAGTTCTTTTTCACATCAAGCCATGCTAAACTATTCGAATCTTTAAACTCTGTACACATATAACGTTGATTTTCAAAACAAATTAAAAATACAGAAGTCCTGCTCTGACTCTTGGGAATAACATAAGCCTAGTTCCTAACTCTATAGCCTTCTTGGTCTGAGAACACAGCCTTCGACAATGTCTTTGTTGGCATCAAATCTCTCATCCTTCAGAAAAGAGGCAGCTTTTCTTACACCCCTCCCACCTTTTGCAACCATAGCGGACTAGGTTTCAACTCTGAAGAGTCCAGCTACATACAGATCAGTGGTTGGTTTGTTCTGGAGGAGATGTGTCTCAATACTCCATGTACAAAGAGGAAGGCCATGGGAAAGCTTCATCCATGCAGTTGGTGGCCAACAGGGAGACGAAGGGAGCGGCTCCATCAGTGAAGTGATCTAGTTTGGTTACCAGGAACACACACCCACCTCTCCAGTTGTTAACTTCCTCCTGTCATTAAAAAAAAAAAAACACACACACACACACACACAGTCAAGTTCCATAACTTGGTGCCACCTTATGTTAAGCTAAATCACAGGGCTTTGGAGGCTATTTTCTCTCTCTTTAGCTCCAAGACTCTTCTCTCTGAAGAGGAAATGGGGAAGAAAGGAGGATCTCACTTATAGGTTATATAGTATGCTAACAGGGTTACTTAGAAAGGTTGGGACTTTTCCCAAACACTACAGACAGGTCAAGATAAGGTTAACTGGTCAGCACATACATTGATGCTGAATCCTAGGAAATGAGGTACCACTAGTGCCCAATTTGAGGGTATGCTTCATGCAGGCAGAGGCTGAATGTCAAGTTCTCTTCTGAGTTTCCAGCACCTTGCAGGGCCTATCACAGAGCAATGTAACTTTTATTGAATTAATTCATTATATTTCCAGACCATGACTGTTTCTGAGGAAGCCAGCTATCTACACAGAAATTAGAAGAGACCCCTTTTTCTTCAGTTCTTCAGTCAACTTATGCTAGGAAAAAAAAATTAACAACACAAATTCCTCAAAAAATTAAAAGTCAAAAACAGAAATACCATGTGATCCAGCAATCTCACTACTGGGTACATATCTAAAGAAAATGAAATCATTTTTGTCAAACAGCTATTTGCACTCCTGTATCCATTGCAGCATTATTCACAATAACCAAAGTCCGGAATCGGTCAGGCAAGGTGGCTCATGCCTGTAATCCCAGGACTTTGAGAGGCCGAGACAGATCACTTGAGCCCAGGAGTTTGAGACCAGCCTGGGCAACGTGGCGAAATCCTGCCTCTACAAAATAATACAAAAATTAGCCTTAGTTGGCCTTGGTGGTGTATGCCTAAAATCCCAGCTATTTGGGAGGCTAAGGCAGGAGGATCACTTGAGCCCAGGAGGCAGACGTTGCAGTGAGCTGAGATAGTGACACTGCATTCCAGCTCAGGTGACAGAATGAGACCCAGTATCAACATATATATGTATGACATTTATATACGACTATATATATATATATATATAACATTACATTTAGAGATAGTGAGATAAATATCAGAAGAACCAGCTGAAAGAATTGAAACCTAAAAAAGTTAGGTTGATTCCACATGGGGCTAAGTGTCCATCATTGGGTAAGCGGATAAAGAAAATGTGGCATATATTTCTTCTTTAAAAGAAGGAAAATTCTGTCATTTGCAACAACATGAATGAACACAGAGGACATTAGTTTAACAAAATTAGACAAATACTACATGATCTCACCTACATATGGAATCTCAAAAAGTTGAACTCATAGAAGCAGCAAGTAGAATGGTGGTTACCAGGGACTAGGGTGGTTATGGGGGCGGAGTGGTTGAGGGGATGTTGGTCAAAAGATACAAAATTCCAGTTAGAAGAAATAAATTCAAGAGATCTATGTACAACATGGTGATTATAGTTAACAACAATGTATTTTATTCTTGAAAATCTCTCTAAGAGATTATATCTTTTTTTGTTTTTTTTGAAATGGAGTCTCATTCTGTCACCCAGGCTGGAGTGCAGTGGCACGATCTCCGATCACTGCAACCTCCCACCCCCGGGCTCAAGCGATTCTCCTGCCTCAGACTCCAGAGTAGCTGGGACTACAGGTGCCCACCAACACACCCAGCTAATTTTTTGTATTTTAGTATAGACACGGTTTCACTGTGTTGCCCAGGCTGGTCTTGAACTCCTGAGCTGATGCAATCTGCCCTCCTCGGCCTCCCAAAGTGCTGGGATTACAGGAGTGAGCCACTGCACCTGGCCTGACAGTAGATTTTGAAGTGTTCTCACTATAGAAAATGGTAAGTATGTGAGGTCACACAGACATAGTTCAATTTGGCCATTCCACAATGTATATATATTTCAAAACATCATGTTGTACATGATAAATATCTCTAATCTGGGGGTCAAGTAAAGAAAATAAATGCACACTTCAGGGTATTCATAATCGTTTTATTGATTGATTGATTGATTGAGACAGATTCCCACTCTGTCACCTGTAATTCTCCTGCCTCCTGTAATCCCTCCAGAGTAGCTGGGATTACAGGTGTCTGCCACCACGCCCGGCTAATTTTTGCATTTTTAGTAGAGACTGGGTTTCACCCTGTTGGCCAGGCTGGTCTCGAACTCCTGACCTCAGGTGATCCACTCACCTCAGCCTCCCAAATTGCTGGGATTACAAGCGTGAGCCATCGTGCCCAGCCTCATAATCATTTTAATCATTCTATTTATTTTATGTTGGGTCAAACAAAGACCTTTAGAAGTGCTCAGCATCGAATACTTTGTTATACTTTTCCCTGTATGTAATTAAAAACTAAAATACTACAATATAAAATACAGGAGAGGAGGCCCAGCACAATTCTGAATTTGACTACTAGGATGCTTTTTCTCTTAAAACCAAATAGTGAAGTCTTCTAAAGCACCGTTTCTTATTTTGGGTGTTTTCGCCTTGCAAGGACTCTAAGCGTATATTTAGGCTGTGTTTAGGTGATTAAGCCTTGTCTTAGAGCTTTCTTTTTTTTTTTTTTTTTTTTTTTTTTTTTTTTTTTTTTTTTTTTTTTTTTTTTTTTTTTTTTTTTTTTTGAGACGAAGTCTCACTCTGTCACCCAGGCTGGAGTTACAGTGGCACTATCTCAGCTCACTGCAACCTCTGCCCCTGCCCCACGCGGTGTTCAAGCGATTCTCATGCCTCAGCCTCCCAAGTAACTGAAATTATGGGTTTGCGCCATCACACCCAGTTAAATTTTGTATTTTTAGCAGAGAAAGGGTTTCACCACATTGGCCAGACTGGTCTCATATTCCTGGTCTCAAGTGATCTGCCCACCTCAGCCTCCCAAATTGCTGGGATTACAGGTATGAGCCACTGCGACCGGCCTGTCTTAGAGCATTCTGTTTAGCCTATTGCTTCTGGATACCTAAAGATAGTCCGTAAACTTCTCAAACACTTTGACACTATGTGCAGGAAAAAGGAGACAAGAGGGAGAAACTGAGGAGACTGAAGGTCTGGCTCTGTCACCCAAGCTGGAGTGCAGTAGCATAAACATGCTGAGTGCATGCAGCCTCAACCTCCTGGGTCCAAGCAATTCTCCCACCTTAGCCTCCCAAGTAGCTGGGACAACAGGTGCACACCATCAGGCCTGGCTTATTTTTTTTTTAATCTTTTGTAGAGATAGGGTCTCTCCATGTTGCCCAGGCTTGCCTTGAACCCCTGTGCTCAAGTGCTGTGCCCACCTCGGCTAAAAATGGGAGAGAAGGTAAAGCCAGGCCAGCAGACAAAAGGCAATCAAGCCTCTCAATCTAGCTCCTACTCCGCAAAACTATTTTTAAATGACAGTGAGATTTCCTCTGAAGTCTCTAGTTCTCCCTGTGCTAACACTATAGACTGAAAAGTATTTGAATTTTTTTGTTTCACTTTTTTTTGGATACAAGGTCTTGGGGTCTACTGCCCAGGTTGGAGTGCAGTGACACAATCACGGCTCGCTGCAGCGTCAACCTCCCAGACTTAAGCTATCTTCCAGCCTCAGCCTCCCTAGTAACTGGGACCACAGGCATGTGCCACTATGCCCAGATAATATTTGCATTTTTTGTGGAGATGGGGTTTTGCCATGTTGCGCAGGCTGCTCTAGAACTGACGTCAAGTGATCTGCCTACCTTGGCCTCCTAAAGAAGGCACGAGCCATTGCACCTGGCCTGAGGTTTTTCTAATATAGGAAGTTGATAAAGGAACAGAGCCTAATATTTTTGACTGTATCAATTTTAAATATATATATTGGTATTCCAAAGACAAACAGAAAAAGTAAAACTATTAAAATATTATTTAGATTCCATGCTACTTTAAGAAAGTTGTAAGTTTTTTTGATGAGCTAGTACCTTTATATTTTACACCGGTGGGATCTAGTCATGAATAATCATCTATAGCACCATCAGCTCTCAGGATGAAAAGAGATGTTATCTCATTCTCCCCCCACTCTCCCTGACAGCATAACTCACCAGAATCTCTGCTCGAATCCTCAGATGGGAACTCACAGCACAGCGCTTGCCTTCAACTGTGTCGACGGTAAGAGCCTTCTTTTTTGAAAGGAGCTCAAATATTTTCTCTCTGTGACTTATTTCCTATCTAGCTACACACCTGGAGGCCCATAGAACAAAATTAAGCCTTCTTTCATGTAAAAGCCCTTCAGATTTCAGTCTTAAAAACACAAGTCCATTTTGTTCTATGGAAGCAAGCTTGGCAGAGTAGAAAGAACACCATTCTCAAGCCAGACAGTGGTCTTAACTCTTGGGTTCTAGCATAATAAATTAGCATAATTAGTTGTCTTGGGTTCTAGCATAATTAATTAGCATAGTTAGTTGTTTGACTTTGGACAAGTTGTTTAACTTTCCTGGCGCCTAATTTATAAAATGTGTATTATAATGCATATACTTTACATAGGTAAACATTTTAGAAAGGGAAGCATTTTGAATATATAAACACTGCATACCTTTTAAAATTCCTTTCTTGGCAAGTTGCAGTGGCTCACATCTGTAATCCCAGCAGTTAGGGAGGGCGAGGTGGGAGGATCACTTGAGGTCAGGAGTTTGAGGCTGCAGTGAGCTACGATCATGCCACAACACCCCAGCCAGGGAGACAGAACGAGATCCTATCTCCAAAAAAAATGAAATAAAATAAAATTCCTTTCTTTCCTTCACCTTTTGAGGGACAGGGTGTCATGAGGAGGATGGTAAGCAAGAACAATTCAGGCCGGGCGCAGTGGCTCAGGCCTGTAATCCCAGCACTGTGGGAGGCCGAGGCGGGTGGATCACGAGGTCAAGAGATCGAGACCATCCTGGTCAACGTGGTGAAACCCCGTCTCTACTAAAAATACAAAAAATCAGCTGGGCATGGTGGCGCGTGCCTGTAGTCCCGGCTGCTCGGGAGGCTGAGGCAGGGGAATTGCCTGAACCCAGGAGGCAGAGGTTGCGGTGAGCCGAGATCGCGCCATTGCCCTCCAGCCTGGGTAACAGGAGAAAAACTCCGTCTCAAAAAAAAAAAAAAAATACAATTCATTCACTGACTCAAGTTCAAATATTTGTTAAATATCTATTTCTCTAAAGTGATTGGTAGAAAAGTTGTTTTATTATTATTTACCATATATTGACTAAATTGCTTTTAGATACAATCTTTGCCCTACAACAAAGCAGTTGCATTAGAATTTACTTCCAAACCAGGCTACTTGTTCTTATGGGTCATATGTCAGTATGCAGAGCTGCAGCTGCAACCAAAGGTTCTGGAGGCTGCATCAATTTACTCCATGACACACGGTAGTGTGTATATGTGCACACACACAAGCTTGCGTGCATGCTACGGACTGAATGTTTATGTACCCCCAAATTAATATGTTGAAGCTCTAATCCCCAATGTGATGGTATTTGGAGGTGGGGCCTGTGGGAAGTAATTAGGTCATAAGAATGGATTCTCATGAATTGTGTTAGTGCCCTTTGACGAAGAGACATGAGAGAAATGGTCTCTCCTTCTCTTGGCCTTGTGAGGGCACAGTGAGAAGGTAGCTATCTGCAAACCAAGAAAAGGGCCCTCGCCAGACATCAAATATGTTGCCACCTTAATCTTGAACTCCAGAACTGTGAGTAATAAACTGCTGTTTAAGCCACCTTGCCTGTGTTATCGTTACAGCAGCCTAAGCTGTCAAGCTCACGAGCACATTTGGCAAAACGGTCAGAGACGTGTTGTTGACATGGAATGCAAAATATATACCACTTTTAATAAAATAAAAATTGACATAAATTTTGTGTTTCAGAAGACATACCCAGACTCCAGTGTGAGGCACTTTGGTTGAAAATGAAATAAGTATAAGAAAACTCTTCCACACTCTGGGCAAGTAATCGTAATTTTTTTGCAAAGAGATTGTGAAAAATGTAGATTCCTGGGTCCCTAGAACTACAATGTCATAGTTTCTAGCAAGAGGATCTCTAAGAACTCTTCCCAGCTCACATGCTAGGATTTCAGATGTCTAACAATGATAACATAGAATATTTAAGTCGAAATCATTAAAGCCCCTCTTGTGATGGAAAAACCCTGCTGTTACAGTCTGAGAAATACAGGTCTTTCCTCATTAACCTAACACAATCAATTGAAGAGACTGGGCCATCCTACACAAAGCCATAAGCAATAGTAAAATACTACAGGCAAAAACAACTAAGAAGTAAAAAGCATAGAACAGATAGAAGTTCTGGAGAGCTAGGGAGGGAAGAATTGAAGGTAATCCAAGTTTTAATCATTTTACCTGGCCAATCTGACCACCAATTCAGACCCCAAAGCCTGAATGAGCTTACAGCTGCAAATATTAACACACATGAGAAGGATAGAAAAATGAAGGGCTGAGAGCAGATAACAAGTGGTCCGGTTAGCATATTCTTTTCTTTTCTTTTTTTGAGATGGAGTCTCGCTCTGTCACCTATGCGAAAGTGCAGTGGTGCAATCTCAGCTTATTGCAACCTCTGCCTCCTGGGCTCAAGCAATTATCCTCCTCGGCCTCCCAAGTAGCTGGGACTACAGGCATGTGCCACCACACCCGGCTAATTTTTGTATTTTTAGTAGAGACAGGGTTTCACCATATTGGTCAGGCTGGTCTTGAACTCTTGGCCTGAAGAGATCTGCCTGTCTCAGCCTCCCAAAATTGGTAGGATTACAGGCATGAGCCACCACGCCCATCCAGCGTTTTCTTATCTGTAGACTCCAGCCAGAGCTGAGCTAGGGCAGGTTTGGGTACTACCTTGTCCAGCCCACAACAAACCACAGTCCCTGTGCAGTCCTACTGATGGGGCTGTCTTCCTAGACCTACTGATAAGCGGGTTTGGCTTAGCCAGGACTATTTAGTCTAACAAAATCTTTTAATTTTATCCCACCTCACCTACCCACAGTGCCATTTATTTTTAAACTTGCAAATTGTTGGTATTTTTGTTTTTTTCAAAGCAGGGGAGGATTTGGTGGTTCTCAGTTCTGCCAATGATCTTAGAGGCCTGAATTCTGGGAACCCAGGAGATAGTACTTGATAGCCCTTCTCCCAGCTCTGCTTTGATTGTACAACTCTCTTTTCACAAGCAAAATAGAAAAATAAAATAAGCCAAAATAAGTATATGCCAGTGTTATGCTCATTAGCTCACATAATACTACAGCTGGCAGCCTCAGAGATCGTCTGGTTCAACCCTCTCATTTTACTGATAGGGAAAGAAGGGCTAGAGCAGGGAAGTCCCTGCTCAAAATTTCAATTCTGCCTCTTAGCAGAACCAGTTAAAAAAAATTTTTAATCTAGCTTATGACCCCTAATGTGGTGCTTTTTTTCACTCCACCATGCTGTCTCTTGGGAGACTGACTTGATCTGAAAAATAATTTTGTCAAAGCCATTTGGAGTCTGGCAATTGGCTCATCATCTAATTGGCACTTTATTTTTGCCTTCAGTGAAATTCTTCCCAGTTTGCTAAACTGGATTCAGTGCTTATAAATATTTGACCCTAAATTTGGATGGTCACATAAAAAAAAAAAAACCCTTTAGTTTGCCTAGTTTGTGGGATCTTAACCTGGGATCCAGGAATTTATGGGTTGAGTCAGGGGATCCATGACTTCTAGAAGTTAACAAAAAATTTGAGTGCACAAAGACACATTTATTTCTGGGTTAGGAACACAGTTTTCTTCAGATTCTCAAGGGATTCCATGAATCCTCACTAACATTGAACTACTGAACTATCTAGTTTGATTTCCTCGTTAGAGTTTGGGAAACTGAGGCACTGAGAAGTGAATAGACTTGCCAAGGTCAAACAGAACACAGCAAAGCCTAGAACTCAGATCTCTTTGTGTATATTCTATATTCTTTCTCACTACACCAGCAGGCCTGTGTATTTGTATTCTCACCCAAGATGATTCTATTTCTCTGAGCAAACTCTCTTCCAACCCATTTTTTTTTTTTGCTACAAGGGGAATTCATTGAAGGGGTATGCAGGGCTCAACACAAATCAACGCAAGCCCAGGAGCAGTGACTCCCTGTATCTTTCACAGCAATAAATTAAGATCACCACCTTGGAGTTCTGGCAAAGATTCCGAGGCCCTCAGCTCCCTCCCATGTGGGTGCTTAGCTAGAGTTTCTGCATTCTGGAGTCTGGTGCTCAATCCCAACCCTAGGTAAATTATTTGTTTTTGTTTGTTTGTTGTTTTGTCTTTCTGAGACGGAGTTTTGCTCTGTCATCCAGGCTGAAGTGCAGTGGCACATTCTCCACTCACTGCAACTTCTACCTCCCGGATTCAAGCAGTTTTCCTGCCTCAGTTTCCTGAGTAGCTGGGATCACAGGCACCTGCCACCCATCCAGCTAAGTTTTTCCTATTTTTAGTAGAGACAGGGCTTCACCTTGTTGGCCAAGCTAGTCTCAAACTCCTGACCTCGTGATCTACCCACCTCGGCCTCCCAAAGTGCTGGAATTACAGGAGTGAGCCACCATGCCCAGCCACCTATGTGAATTATTAAGTGATGTCATCAGTGTTTTCCTCAGCCCTGTCATAGCTGTGTACACACCAAAGAAAAACTCCTCTTACTGGAAAAGTGGACTTATTTGGAGGAGATGAAGGCGTGAAGTTAGATTTTTAAGGAAATTTAGTAAAACTCAGTACCATATGCACTGAAGCATCCAGTAGATAAAGGTACCTCCATTATAGATATAGTGTCTAATTCCATAGCAAAAACAGATTGCTTTAAATTCTATTCAGAGGAGGTGAGATAGAACTCAAATCAACATATAAACACTCTTCATCTTTATGAGTATACAGTTTTTATACATTAAGATGTTTGCACCTCCAAATTAATTGTTGGTTAAGAAAATCAGAACTTGGCTGGGTGCAGTGGCTCACGCCTGTAATCCCTGCACTTTGGGAAGCTAAGGCGAGTGGATCACCTGAGATCAGGGGTTCCAGACCAGCCTGGCCAACATGGTGAAACCCCATCTCTAATAAAAACACAAAAAATTAGCTGGGCGTGGTGATGCACGCCTGTAATCCTAGCTACTCAGGAGGCTGAGGCAGGAGAATCGCTAGAACCGGGGAGGCAGAGGTTGCAGTTAGTCTAGATCACACCACTGCACTCTAGCCTGCGCAACAAGAGCAAAACTCCATCTCAGGAAAAAATCAGATTTTTCAACTGCCCACTCAATTCATTTTCTTAAATTATTGATTTTATATAAAACTTTTTAGGATCCTCGGTGTGAAAGAATATTCAAGATTTTCTGATAGTTGACACACAATGACTAAGAATGACAAATCAAGAAATGTCAGCCAGTAAAATACCTTGGAGTATGCACAAGAAACTGACAATGTTGTTTACCTTCAACAAAGAGAATTGAGTGACTTGGGTCAAGGGAGGAGAAAGACCTTTCACTGCAATTCTTTTAGTTCTTTTGAATTTGAATCATGTATCATTTGATTAAAGTATTAATAAACAAACCTTGAATTTTGAGAAAATAAATAGTGCCAAATATTTACACATGCAATTAACCACCAGAAATAAAAACTAAAAATGGTTGAGCGTGGGGGCTGGTCAAATTGCCCTTCTGTATTATTCCATTTTTAAATGACATGCACGAATTAATTTAACCATAAATAAAATACATTTATAAAAAACAGAAAATCACCTCTAATCAACTGATTTTACAGGTAAAGTAATTGAGCCTCCAAGTGGGGAGATACTACAGCTTCCCAAGGTGGCATAGTTTAGATGCACACTTTTGGTTGTGTCTCAGCCCAGAGCTTTCCTTAACATGAACAGGGACTTTTGGAGTGGCTGGTGTGTAAATGCCTTCTAATTATTATTATTTGATGATCATTATTAGATTAAGACATTTTAAGGATATTTGAATAAAATTGACCTCTCCTTATTTTGATCCTCGGTGCTAATAATTGTACCCTTTTTTTATTTATTCAATTACAAGCAAATTGACAGGAGACATTTATATGAGGCAGCTTAAACCCCAGCTAATGGAGTGCCTAATGACTAATTGATCAGATCCCAACCCAGAGAGCAGCTCTGAGTGGCCTAAAGGAATTTATGCAATTAGTTTAGGTTTGGTAGAAATTGAGTGCATATGAAAGTAAGCTTTTTATGGTCTTGATTTATGTGGGCTGGACATTAACTATATCTGCCAAAAGGTGAGCCGCCCAGCAAAGCCTCAGGCGCTGAGGGGCTCTGTCACAGGCAGGGATGTTGGGATTTGGAGCCGGGACTGATGTGTGTTTTGGGAGGGAGCGGGAAGTAAAGTGGGGGAAAGAAAGATGGTGGGATTAGAGATGGGATTCGGCCAGAGACCCCAAAGAAATTATGATGGTGCCTCCCACCCTATGTAATTCAAAGTAAAAACAATATTAAATGCTAAATATGTATAAAGAAGTCCCCCAAAAATCTGACTTTTCCCAGGACGAACACTTGAATTTGTGTGTGTGTGTGTGTGTGTGTGTGTGTGTGTGTGTGTGAAATCCTAAAAATCAAAACCTTTTAAATATTAAATTACATATACAGTCTATAAAAAGAATGCGAGCGCAGTGTCTGTCCCAATTTGCCTCCAGTGCCAGGCCAGGCTGCGCAGGGCTGAACTGAGCTAGGAGGCGGAAATCCGACGGTTTACAGAGAAAAGTACCCCACGCAGTGGTGACTGGAAGCCGCGGGTGGGGAGGATCCAGGGCCGCGCGGACCCGGCAATCGCCCCTCCCGCGCTCCAGGGGACTCCTCCGGCCGGGACGTCGTGGAGGGGAAGCCTCCATCCGGAGGCGCCGGGAGGAGCCGGCGAACCCTGACCCAGCCGCCGGGGAGCCCTGGGAGTCGCGCGGGTGCGGAAGCGCCACCGGGGGACCAAGGGAAACCTGTCTTGATCGGAAAAGAGCGATCGAAGGGGAGACTAATTTGTCCGCCGGGGTCCTCGCTGGCTCCGTCTGCCCGCCGGGGCGGGGTTACCGCGGGGGCTCCCGCCGCTCGGCGGAACAGAGGAAAGGGCAGAAGAAGGCAACTCTGCGCGCGCCCGGGGACGCCGGCTCCCTCGCTCCGGCACGTGGAGGTCAGAGGTTCGCGCCTGCGAGGCTGAAGGGGAGCTCAGAGGGGCTGAGGTAGAGACACGCGAACAGATTCAGAGGACCGGGCGGGAGACGCGAGAGGCGCGTGGGACACAAAGGCGTGGAGGCTCCGAAGCCCGGCAAGGACTGCAGCCGTTCTTGGCCAAATCGGACGTACCTGCTCCTCCTTCACCCCCCGGTGGTCCACTTCCCCAGCCCTGCCAGAGGTGGTCTCACTTGAGAACGGAAGAAGCGAAGGCACCGGGTTTTTGCCGGATCTCGCCACTAAATGGCTGTGTTCCCGACTTGTCCTGCGCAGCTGCATAAACTCTCTGTGCCTCCATGTTCTCATCTGTAAAATGGGATTAAAAATTGTACCTACTCATGGTGTTGTTTAGAAATTAAGAAACTAATGCACTAACGAGCTTGGAACAGTACCTCGCGTAGGAGAATCCCGCCATACGTTTTAGATATCGTTACTAGTCATTTGTCCAGCAAACATTGTGGAGCGCTCGTTCTGTATGAGGCCCTGCGTTGGGTTCAGGGAGGCAGGGGTGAACTAGCAGGCAATTCTAAAGACTAGGAAAGAAAGGAAACGGGTAGTGTGATAGCGTGATTGGGGAAGAGCTGTTTTAGGTAAAAGGAGCCCACTAAGTCCGTCCCCCTCTCTAGGTCCTAGTGCCTTCTTCGATTAAAAAAAACAGACCGCCTTTTAGGCATTCTGCCCTTCGGCTCAAGCATTCTGGCGTGCCGGAGCCAAAAGTGGAAACAGGCCGGGAAGGGATGCTCGCTGGGAAGGAGGAGTCCAAGATCCCCCGCTGCTCCTTTGCCCTCTGGGGACCCGCCCCTCCTCTGGAGGAAACGCAGCGCGAAGCCTGGAGCCTTCGCCGAGGTTGGATGGTGCTTGGGATTCCGCCAGGGAGGAGGTTCTGGGTTCCTGGAGCCGCTGACTGGGACCAAGCTTCTCAGTGGGAGCTTTGTATTCGCACCAGGTACTCCCAGGGACAGAATACTTCGTCCCTTGCGTAGCTGGGACACATAGTGTGCAAGGGGGTTTCTTCTAAGCTTCGGTCTTGCCCCTGACAACCACACCGAGAGCTGATAGGCACTGCTACCCTGACCAGACTGTGGCTCACAGTGGGAAAATGTTGATCCCACTTGACTCCAAGCCCTAAACTTGCCCCACAACACTGCCTTCACTTTTCTGAGTATAAAAAAAATGTTTTAGGCCGGGCGCGGTGGCTCAAGCCTGTAATCCCAGCACTTTGGGAGGCCGAGGCGGGTGGATCACGAGGTCAAGAGATCAAGACCATCCTGGTCAGCATGGTGAAACCCCGTCTCTACTAAAACTACAAAAAATTAGCTGGGCATGGTGGCGCGTGCCTGTAATCCCAGCTACTCGGGAGGCTGAGGCAGGAGAATTGCCTGAACCCAGGAGGCGGAGGTTGCGGTGAGCCGAGATCGTGCCATTGCACTCCAAGCTGGGTAACAAGAGCGAAACTCCGTCTCAAAAAAAAAAAAAAAATGTTTTAAAATAACTAAATATCAATTAATGCCTACTATGTGTCAGGCCCTGGCTTTATGTGATCTCATTTAATCATCAGAGCAATCCTGAGTCTTTTTTCCAGTTTGTCCAATTTTACAGATGAGAGGGTCAGAGCAGTAAGGCCACTTACTCAAGTAAGAGATGGAGCAGTTATTCCACCCCAGGCCTGTCCACTCCAGAGCCAGAGCTGTTTCCATCTCGGGAGGAAAGCAAAACAACAGGGCAGAGGTCACTCGCTAGTCACCCCCTCACTGACTCCTCCTCTAGGTTCCAAGGGCCATGTCACAGAGCATCCCCTGTGTACCATGACCACCAGAGGGTGAAACACAGTCTCTTCTATTTAAACAAGAAGGAGACTAGCTACCTTTGAATGAAAGCCTGTGATGCAGACCACCACCTTACCCCTGATCCCCATTCCCAAGTAGACTTGCCTACCCCTGATGGCTCTGTTCCTCCCTACATTCCCTAGAATCCAAAGAGGATGCAGCTGGAAAGGGTGCTTTCATTTTACAAAACAAAAACCTGATTCATTCATTCAACAGACGTCTAGTGTCTGCTACTCTAGGCCAGACGTCGAGCAGAGTGCTGGACATGAAGCAGCGAACAAAACTGAGACTACCTTAGGCACAGAGAGAGGAAATTGCTGGGCAGAGATAACACATCTCAGGAGCCCGGGACTCCTGCCACCAAGTTCTGCCTTCCAGGGCCTCAGCCATGCTGGAATGTGTATGCCTAGCTTATTCTAGATGAAGCCTCTGTTCCAGCCAGGCAGGTCTCAAAGTCCCACCCTCGGAGGCCGGATGCAGGTTTCCACGCAAACAGCCCCAAATACTGACTTCACTTTCTTTTGGTACAGGTTAAAGAAACTCTCAGCTGAGTCTTGGATCGTGCGTGTTCTAAGCTGACAGAATTAGGAAAAGGAAAACCTGCTCCAGGTGCTCTTAGGAAGCACCCTCAATTACTCTTCAAAATAAATTTCGGGAAGTTTTACAGCTGGCAGCAGCAGCTTACAGAGGTGATGTGACTTGCCCAAGATCGTAAGGTTCGGATGCACACTAGGCCTGTGTAAACCCCAAACCTGCTAGTATCGCCTCCCCTCCTCACCAGAGGTCTGTGCCTCCGCCGGACAAGCAGCAGAGGCGACTGCACAATCCTGGGGAAACCACATCTCCGGTTGCTTCCTGAGCAAGCCGAGGAGAGAGGCGACGGCGCCGGCCCGGCGCACTCAGGGGGAGGGAAAGGGTGGAGCGCTTCGCTGACCCGGCAACAGCTCCGGTCTGTAGGTAGGAATTGGTCAAAATACTCCTGCGCACCAGAGTCTCCGGCGCCTGAAGAAGAGTAGGCGCAGAGGCAAGGCCCGGAGACGGAACCCAGTGCGACTGGACGATCTTGGAGCAGATCCTGCACTCAGGCAGCAGCTCCTCCCATCCTCTCCATAAAAGTCTCTCAAACTTTTGCAGTTGTCAATTAAAAGAAAAAAAGAAAACTAAATAAATAACGGCACAGAACTTTTCGAAAAGAGGATGGAGGCAGATTTTCGGTTCTCTCCGGAGCCCGAAAATGCGAAGGCCCTTCTTACCTGCAGGAAACCTTGCAGCCCCCAAAAGCGCGTCCTTCTGGAGCGCTTCGCTTCGGCGCGGGACGCTCACTGTCGTCTCCTCTGCAGCCCGGCTGGGCTCCGGCCCTGTGTTTTATACCACTATAGGCTATTAATATTGCATCAGCCGTATTTTAAATTTTCAAAACCCACAATATAATGTAATGGCATAAGGGCATTTATTATTAAAGGACACCCGATGGAGAGGGAGGTGGAGGAATCGCTGGGGCTGTTGTGCAAGGCGGAGGCGAGGGGCTGAGGCCCAGGGAGCTGCAGGCGATCCGAAAGTTTGCTTTTGCGGTAGGAGCTGTTGCACTGTGTAGAGAGGGCAAACCCACTCTGCTCCGAATTTCGGGCCCGTGGTTTGATGACCCGGAACTCTTTGAGGACGAAGCAGGGAAATATGCGGATGACTCCTGGACTCGGAGCATTAAATTTTAAATCAGGAAGGCGTTTCTACGTCTCGGAAATAAAAAGCTTTTCTCCCCATTTTAGAGGGAGCGAAAAGAGAACAGGGAGCTGGCATCTATGGAACACCTACTATGTGCAGAGCACTATGCTAGGCGCTTTGCAGGAGGTATATCAGTGCCCCCTCAAAGAAGCCGAGTGGACCACAGAGTGAGTAACCTCCTGGATGAGAATTTCAAATGAATTTGGAACTCTGATGGGGCCCCACTAGAGTGTCTCAGTGAACACTTTTTTTATCCCTCTTTGCATCTATTGTCTCACCTCCTCTCAAGCCATTTGAATCTTTTTAAATAATTTTTTGCCTACTAATCCAAACATTACTAGATGTTTTAAATAAACAATCTTACCTAGTCCTAACAATAACCTTGTGAAATAAGTATTGGTCCCTTCATTCTGAAGACAAGCAATCTTGTTGAAGGCTTAGAGAAGTTAAGAAATTAGCCTCAGGATGGTTTCGCCAGTGATTGGAGGCACCGGGGACTCGAATTCCCATTAGTCTGGCTTCAAAGTTTACTAGCTTAGCCAAGTTGAGCAGTTTCATAGTTTGGCACACAGGGAAACAAGAAAGGAAGTGCCTTGAAACCTTAAGTGGAGACACAAGCCGCAGGGTCTCCCACGAGGAGATCTGAGTGAGTTTGCCAGGGAAGTGGAGTGGGGAGAGAGGATGGCTGAGGTCTGGTCAGTAGAAACTGACAACCCAGCCCTATGGGGTTCACCGTTTTAAATCCTTTCCAAAGCTAGTACCCCTTAGCCTCTGAGAAAAAATAAAACCACTTTGATTCGGGTTGAAAAATAAAGCATTTATTTTAGAAGTTAATTCAGGGGGTAAAGAGAGAAGAAAACTTAATATTTTATTTGTATCTATTCAGAGAATGAAACCAAAGGTCACACAGCAACACACAAACTACATGAAGCAATGAAAAAATAAAATAAAATTTGACTCGGCCAGAGGGGCTGGGGTGAGAAGGGTTCAGGCCGATGCTCCCACTCCTCTTCCCTCACAAAACTGTGAGTGCACTTCCACCGAAAGCCACCCACATAAAGGGAATGGAAAGAAGCAAAGTTAAATAAATAATAGGAATGAACGATGTTAGCAATAACAATAATAATAAAAGCGCAACGAGGTTAGACGTGTTGAAAGGACTTGCATATAACGCACAGAAGTTACAGTCACTTTCCAGCAGCTGACTCCACGCATAGCTGGCAATCTGACAGAGCAGCGAGCTGGGGTTAGAGAGTCCTCAGCCGGTATGAACACTACCAACTCCCGCTCTCCAGCAAACAGTAATTACCCCTCAAACATCAGCAGATCGTGAAAGATGGCCGGAGCTGGTGCTGGCAGCTGCTTACAAACAGCCAAGCGATCCCGGAATTTTCAGTCGCCAGATTGGGCCCACCTCTTTTGGAGCCCTACTTACCATGAAAAATAGCAACTTGGAGCCAGCAACTCCCTGCATACTTTCCCTGAACCTAATCTTCATGCTACCTTATAAGAATTTACGGCAAACTAAAGGATAAGATGAATAGAATTTAGGCAAGGAAGGGAGTATAAGGCTATCCTTTGGAAACATACATGTATTTTATATACTCTAATAAATCTCCAGTGCATGTTTGTGTCCCCCTTCGATATCCTAGACTTTGTATTATTATTTATCACTTCCTTTTCGTCCCTTCACCCTTTGCCCAGTCGCGCTTAGCAAAGTGGCCTTTTCACCCTGGCTTCGGGCGGTTGAGCCAATTCACTATCCTCTGCTTTGGGGCTCCTGCGCTGAGGTCGTGCGGTCCCCCGTAAGAGGGCAAATTTCAGCACCACGGACAGCACAATTACCCTCAGGCCCGCCCTTCTGGAATATTTTCCCAGCGCCAAAACTTTTTTGGTGGGAATAGAAAGAAAGAGAAAGAGAAGGCCGGAGGCAACCAGGCGGGACAAAGGGGGAAAGTCTGTGGCTTTGGAGGGGAAAGCCTAACCTGCCAGGAAACACCTCGGAGTTCCGGATAACCATCCCCCACAACCCGGGGGGCGGGGGGGATGAGCACTAGGCTCTCCCAGCTCCCGACGCTGCGCCCTGCAGCAGTCAGTGGACAGCGGAATACTTCATTCGTTTCTGTTTCTGTCTCTGGTTGCAGAACCAGACTCTCACCACGTTCTTTTTAAGGTCCAGTTTCTCAGCGATAGCCGCGATCTTCTCAGATGAAGGACGTGGCTGGATAGCGAAATAGGCCTCGAGTGAACGCTTCTCCGGCGCCGCGATGGACGTGCGTTTGCGCTTCCGTTCGCTGCCGTTGAAGAGCTCCGGCTTGCTGTTCTTCTCCCGGTAGGCGGCCTCGGCCTCCTCCAGCCAGGCCTGGAGCACCGGCTTGAGCGCGATCATGTTGTTGTGCGAGAGAGTGAGAGACTCGAACCTGCAGATGGTGCTCTGGCTGAGTGAGCCCACGCCGGGGATCTTGAGATTAGCCAGAGCTGCGCCCACGTCCGCCTGGGTCACTCCCAGCTTGATGCGCCGCTGCTTGAAGCGCTCGGCGAAAGCTTCCAGCTCGCGCGGGTCTGACTCCACGTCGCTGAGGCATGCGGGCATGGCGCTGTGAGGCGCCACGGTGTGCGGGTGGCTCATGCCCATGGCCTGGTGCAGGTGGCCCATGGCGCCCAGGTGGTGCGGATGGATCTGTGCGGGCATCACCGAGTGTTCCGGAGCGCCCAGGCCGCTCACACTCAGCGTGGGCGAGATGTGCTCCAGCAGGTCGCCTTCGAGGCCCTGGTGCACGGCGTGGTGCGGGTGCGAGGTGAGCGCGGCTGGGTGGGAGATGGGCACGGTGGACGAAGTGGACGTGCAGGGCACGCTGCTCATGGTATGGTAGGTGGCGTCGGGCTTGAACGGATGGTTCTTGCCGTGGGAGACGATATCCACCGCCGCCAGAGCTTCGGCGCGTGCCAGCAGGCTCTCATCAAAGCTTCCAAATATATTACCCTGCAGCTGCAAGCGAGAAGGCGCACAGCACGGTCAGTGGGGAATACTGTCAACTCAGGATTAAAACACATTTTCAAGCAACCGAGATGCCTCTCCTCAAAGCCCAGGTCATAAAAATTAATACGGAGGCAGCAGCTCTGCTGGAACAGAGCGTGCCGGGAGAGAACGCGGGGGAGACAAGGAGCGGGGTTCAGACAGCGGCGATTGTTCTGGGCGACATGAAAAAAACATGAAGCTAGTGCCTGTCAAAAAATGTGCCTTAGAGCGGTAATTATGCTCCACTACGTACCTGCGGGGCTGGGAGACAGACTCGGCGCATGGCCTCGGAGCCGGAGTGCAGGCTGGAGAATTTGGGTTCTTGCAGCACCGGGTGCATGCCGAAAGGCTGCTTGGAGTTCATGGCCATCATCTTCGCGCGCCTGGCAGGGTGGCAGCGGGGGACATGGAATCAGGCTTGTCTAGCTGGCTTGCCGCTCTCCAAGTGAGCGCTGCTCAGCGCCCGCGCTCCCCTCGCCCTCTCGCTCGCTGCCTCCCCTCTCCCCCACCTGCTTCTTCACTCATCTTACAAGCAGCCTGCCAGGAAGGGCCCGGGCGCGCGCAGGCGTGCTCACGCGCCCGGGACTCGCAGGGGCGGCCCGGGAAGCGAGGCTAGACCGCAGCTAGCGGCGCGCCTTTCTGCGCCCGCAGCGGCCGCCCCCTCCACAGCCTTTATACCCCGGCCTGGCCTGGCCTCTCCCAGTCCGCCCCGCCCCGCCTGGCTCCAACCCTCCAGACCTTTCGGATTCTTTCTTCTTCGTGGACTTCCCTCCCACACCCCACCCCAAAAGTCCCAAACCTCTCCGTCCCGTCCCAACTCGAACTGCCGGAATAAAAGGGCAGCCTTGAGCTGAGCTGGGGCAGGAAGTTGACCCTACTCCAACTTCCCCTCCCCACCACACACACACACACACACACACACACACACACTCCGTCGGCCCGGCTGCCGCCAAACTGCCCATTTCCAGGGCGCTCCTGGCCTCACGCCCGAGCCGTCCACCAGAGTCCGGCCCCGCAGCTCAGCGAGGTGGCGCCTCCAAGCGCCCAGACTGGCTCGGGTAAGGGGCGCCCAGAACGAGCCCCAGTTGACCCCTGCCCCGCCCCTCCTCCAACTGAGCTCCGGGGTGGAGGTAGGGGCAGTAACTGCCTTCTCGTCCAGGAGCGGCTTCCTCCACACGCTGGCCTTTCTTGCTTTCATTTGAGGGAGGCAACTTGGCCCACTCTCTCTTTCCCCAACCCTCCAGTCTAAAGAAGCTTCTGGAGCATGTTTTAGAATAGCGACAGTTCCGGATGGCCCTCCAGCCTGGGAGTCAGTCAGTGCATTTCTGCTGGGCAGCCAGCGCTTGCAAGCCTCTTCCTCTTGACAACAGCTACCGTTTAAGAGTTCCTAATATGTGCTAGACAATTTAGAGTTTGCCCATGGAATTCTCATACCCACTGTATGGAGTAGGTGACGTTATCCCGTTTTGCAGATGAGGAAAACAAGGGTCAGAGGGGTTAAGTGATTAGCCTATTCACTCACCTAATTATCCATCCGTCTTACAAATATTTACTAACGGCCTACTGAATGCCAGGCGCCTTAGTCTCCTGGTCTTCCTTCCCGTAGTTTCTGAACTTAAGGGCTCTCGGGGTTAGTACTGCCTGCCTCCACCTCCTCTAACCTCTTTTTCTCTCTACTTCCCTCTTCTCTCCTCTCCTTTCCTCCGCGCTAGTAAACATCCTGAATAATGGATGGGGAATCCTGGGCCGTGGCTACCCAGCTCTCCGGTTTGGAGAGAAAACCCGCACGTGCGGCTGTACCCCTTCGCCAGGGCCACCGCCTCCGCTGGGAGAGCGATCTTCAGGGCTTAGAGACCTCACCCTGCCTGCTATTGTGCAGGGTTTGTGCGTGCCAGGTTTCCCAGAATTTTAACGCGGAGGAGTGGGGTGGTGGAGGGACCACCCCTTAGCCCAAGGGGACGCCCTGACAGATCCAGGCTCCCTCTTCCCCTCCGCGCCTTCCAATCACTTTTCTCCCCATCCAAGCCAGTCCCCTCCTCTGGTTCCCGCTCTGCAATGGTGGGAAAAAGACTCAGCCCAGATGCCTAGAGCCAAGCGTAGCCCTTTCGCTAAAGCCCTCTGAGCCTCCGTTTCCGCTGCTCTTAAATGGAAATTGCACTACCGTCTGCCTCCTTGGGTTCTGGTGAAGATCTTCAGAGTCAGAGTAAGAAGGAAAACATTGAGCCACGAAACTGGTGCTCAGTAAACTTCCTTGCAACCTGGTGCCATGGGGCTCAGGTCCTGGCCTCGGATCAAAATGTGCCTCTGCCTCTTGCGGGCTTAGACCATGAGATATTCTCGATGTCTCTGTGCTGTGGTGTCCCCATCTGTAAAATGGGGATGATCATTTCCTTCCCATTGATTGTAGTGAGAAATACACTGGGATAAGCACATGGCATAGTGCCTGGCACATTGATGTCATTGCATACATGTTTCTCTCTTTTTCCTCAACTTAAAGAGAAAGCATGTGGGAGTGGGGGTGGCCTGAGTCATTCCCATGGAGCCCGGTTTGTCTGCAGGTGCATACTGTGGGTCCTTGCTCTCCATTCACCCAACACCTGCATTACGCCAAACTCCATGCCAAAGGCTGAGACACTGATGTGAATAGGATTCCATCCTGGTGCTCAAGGAGTCACCAGTCTAATACCCAGTGCAGAAAGTTAACTCTAAACTTGGCAAGCAGTAGAAGGGATATAGATTCAAAAACAAGACACAGAGCACAAGGGTGGCAGAATACTGGAAGTGCAGAATACACATCAGACCCATGGGCCTCAGGAGGGCCGAGTTTGGGGCGGCATTCTGACACCAAGTATAGGTGACCCTGACCGGGCCTCAGTTTACCTACAATCATCTTAGCTGCATAAGATGATTGCTTAGCTTTAACAAAGACTTCCAGCTTTAACAAAAGACTATCATTCTGTTTAATTTGAATGAAACACATTTTGAGCATGTCAGGAACCTATCTCCAGGGACGCTCAGCTCCCCAGAGCTGAATGCAGCATTATTTTATCACTCACTAGCATTTAAGACCGCTCAGTCTTTGTTTTCTTCCCAGTGCTGGAAGCCCAAAGGGAAAAGAGGAATGAAATGTAAGTATACATGGTCTGTATCTTGCCTGGCCCCATGATGCCCCAAAACCCATACTCACTCCCTAGTTGTCTGTGAAACTGACCCCATAGAAACTGGGAAAGAAAGGATTCACATCCGTTCTTTTTCTCTGCTCTGTCCTCTCAGGGTTCTGGGAGATACCGGCCAGCATAGAGGTCAGGCAAGAGTCAGATACAGCAAAACCAACTGGTCCTTGCATGCCTCCAAAGTTGACCTTCACCTTACCAGCCCCTCCAGCATCCCCAGGCATTAGGATCACAGATCAAAAAACACACCTGTGTCTGCTCCCACGTGTTTCAGGGTTTTTCCCATCTTCCCCTCTAAGAAGGTCTACTGGCAGTTCTAGGCAGCCAGCGGTAAGATGACATGCATCCTTAAGGACCAGTCTTTTTGAGGAGGCCTTGGAGATAACAGACTGGAGACTGATGAAGAAAAAAAGAAAAACACCATGTAGAAAACAATTGGAAGGACAGCCTTAGACGGCAATTCGTAACAGCCTCTACACTTTCCAGAATTTGTAAACTTAAATTCTATCAGGTGCAAAACTAGTAAAATAGATGAGTAACTTTATCTGGGTGGATAAAAGGGAAGATTGAAACTATGGTAAACTAGAGAGCACTTACCGCCCCCCCTTACTGCCATGGCATTAAATTACAATTACACACACACACACACACACACACACACACACACACACATACACATATCATTTATAGGCCAAACAAAATCTGTGAAGGTCCATGTAAGGACCACGAGGGCATCTATGCAAGTGGCATCAAAGGGAGAATTTTCCCCATTCTACAAGCATTTCCAAATGCCTGCTAACAGCAGAGTCTTGTGGAAGGTCTTGCAGATATAGTAGACAGTGCTTCAGGAGCTCAGAGTCTAGAAGGGTCCTAGATTTGCCACAAAGAAGGCTAAGTCAGGGCACAGAGCATCACAGTCCTGCTGGAGACAGCAGGACTAGCCATGTAGAGATGCAAAGTGGCTAAGGACCTGGGGACAAAGGCAGTTTCCTGTGGGCCAGTGGTTCTCAATTTTAGTATGAGTAGGAATTATCTGCAACCTCTTAAAATACAGCACCCACAGCTGGGTATGGTAGAATCCCAGCACTTTGGGAGGCTGAGGTGGGCAGATCACCAGGTCAAGAGATCTAGACCACTCTGGCCAACATGGTGAAACCCCAACTCTACTAAAAATATGAGCTGGGTGTGCTGGTGCCTGTGGTCCCAGCTACTCGGAGGCTGAGGCAGGAGAATCACTTGAACTCAGGAGGCGGAGGTTGCAGTGAACCGAGATCATGCCATTGCACTCCAGCCTGGTGATAGAGCAAGACTCCATCTCTAAATAAATAAATAAATAAATAAGTACCGCACCCATATCCAGAGATGCAGACCACAAAAACTAAAGTGTTTTTTAATAGGCGTCCATGATTTTGGATGCAGAGGATCTGGGACTCTCAACTTGAAAAACTTATTCTAGACCCTTGTCACCTGACTCATTGTTTTTAAATCATGCCCTAATTATGGAAGTTTCATGGAGACTCAAAGAGAGTTTTCCTTCTTTCAGCCTCCAGTGTCTTTTGCATCTTCTCTGATTATCTCTTAGTAAGAACGTGATGTTTTGTGGTCTCTACTCCTTGAAGAACTCTGTCTGTGTTTCCAGTGCCTGAGTCTACAGGCCAGGCACCATTAAGAGCTTAACGTAATTCATGTTGAATCAATGAACTCTGGCCAGGGGGTTGCCCATGGCGATGGTGACAAGAACCACTTACGGAGTGGTTCCTGTGTACCAGGCTCTAAGTTAGATGCTTTAGAAATGTTGTACACTGAGTCTCCAAATCAGGCCTGTGAGGTTGACAGCTATCCCCATTTTACAGATTAGAAAAAGGAGGCAATAGAAAGACTAAGTAAGTCGCCCAGAGTCACTCAGTTAGGCAGTGGTGGCGTGGGGATAGGGGCCTTGGTTTGTCTGACTCTGGAGTTCGGTTTTGTTAGTTAGTCCTAACTGATATACTGGGTTGGCACTAGTTATCTCACCTCCCAAGCCCAGGGCTGAGGGAGTAGGGTGAGCCTGTTTTACTTTTCTTGCTTCCGGAGGCTGGCCAGGCCCCAGGCAAGCTTCCGGCACAGGTTGCACTTGGAGAAGCCAGCAGCAACCCCCGCCCTCCTTCACTCCCAAGCCCTACCTTGGATAGTTGAAAAGCGGGCCGGGAGGGTGGAATGGTAGATGGCCCCGATAGGAGGGCCCGAACTCAAGATGCCATCGTGCGGCGAGGCAGCTGGCGGGGCTGCCTGGCCAGGTGTTCGCAGCCACGGACTTGCCTTCCTCTCCCTTTCTCTGGTCTCCTTTCACAAACTTCTCACATGTACTCGCCGCCTGCGCAGCTGCTGCGGGACTCGTCTGTCGGCCGCTGCCTTGCATTGTCTGCAAGGGCTCAGAGGATCCGAGACGCCCAGAGGGATTCAGGGGCCGGAGGCCGAGCATCCGTGAGGGATCGCCACGCGCCAGGAGCCCTCCCCTTCCCCCCAGATGACCCGCCGTGGACAGAGCCCTGGGTCTCAGGCAGTAGGACTCCAAACAGATTCTTACCTCCTCAGTTTCCCCATCTGAAAGATGAGCGGACCCAGCCGAAGGGTCTCTGATACACCTTCCTAGTTACATTCTTTCACTGCATATACATTTATCGGGCAGCTACAAGGCAGCCACCATGACAGGAGATAAGAATTTAGCTGTAAACAAGACAGACAACCCTTCACTCCCACTTCCCACTCACCTCAGCCCCTCATATCCCCACGGAGCTGAGGCTTCTGCATAAGATAAGGAATAAAAAAGATAGCCTCGCTAGTGATAATTGGTACGGAGAAGATAAACCAGAGCGCTGGAATAGAGAATATATGGATAGAAAAGGATGGAGTGACCTTGGAGCCAAGGCCTGAAGGGTAAAATGGAAGACATAAGGAATAGCATATGCAAAGGCCCTGAGGTGGGAGCAAGCTCAGGAAGTTCAAGGAAAAGCAAGAAGGCCTGAATGGCTGGAGTGTAGTGAGTGAACTGGGAGCTTTCTAGTGGCTGTGCAGGAATTGGATTGTCAAGGTTCAGAGTGGAAGAGAAAAGTTCCCAGCTTTTCTGGATTTATTCTACTGCTTCATGGAGAATCACGGTCAATAGTTTGGATCGGAGGTGCTACTGCTGAGGAAACTATTTCTAATCATTTCTTACATTCAGTGCATGTCTGTTTTATTCTCCCCCCTTCACCCATAAGTCCTGCTGTATGTTCATCTTTGAGCTCTCGACTTGAAAATATCTGCATCATCAGCAGCATGGCTAGCTCTGTGCTATCTGGACTCAATGAGTCCATCCTGGGAGACAAGGACTGGTTTTGCTCTCCTCTTCTGCAATTCATAGGCATCTTAAAGTTCAAAGCCATAATGCCAATTTTCCATGTGACCTAGTGGGTTTTCATCTTTTCCACGGCCAAAGAATTAGGCCATTCCTCTCACCCAGCTAGCTTGAAAAGAAGAGGTGGTAGACAGAGCACCAGAGGTGTGGATTCAAATATAGGTACATGCCGGGCATAGTGGCTCACACCTGTAATCCCAGCACTTTGAGAGGCCAAGGCAGGTGGATCATGAAGTCAAAAGATTGAGACCATCCTAAGCAACATGGTGAAACTCTGTCTCTACTAAAAATATAAAAATTAGCTGGGTGTGGTGGCACGCACCTGTAATCGCAGCTACTCAGGAGGCTGAGGCAGGAGAATTGCTTGAACCTGGGAGGTAGAGGTTGCAGTGAGCCAAGATCTCATCACTGCACTCCAGCCTGGTGACAGAGCAAGACTCCATCTCAAAAATTAAAATAATAATAATAATAACAAAAACAAAAACAAATATGGGTACATGGCTAACCTGCTGGGTGACCTTAGACAAGTCACTCGTGGGCTCTGAGCCTCAGCTGCCTTATCACTACAGAAGGGCTAGGGAGACAGGCTCCATCATCCCCCCTGGTGGAGATATGTCAACATCCTAAGTGTGGATCTGGGAAAGAGCATGGAAGCTAAACCTATCGTCATAAATGGAAATCAAGTTTTGATGGTTCTATAAGGTCTTCCACAAGTAGAGCTCTGTTGCCTTTTGTATTCATCAAACACTCACTGACCTCCTCTGTGCCTAGCATGTGCTAGGTCTGGGCATACAGCAATGAATGGGGTCCACATGATTCTTGCTGCAAGTAGTGCAGAGTCTGCTGTTGTCTTATTCAGCCTTCACAATAAACCCCTAGAAGTGAACGTTACCCCCTTAGCCTTTCTATGTAGATAAGGAAACTGAAGCTCAGAGAGGTGAAGTGACTTGTCTAACAGTATGCACCTAGTTGCTTCATGAGCTCTTATTCAGGTGCTGGTTCTGCATCTCCTGTCAGTTAATTTTCACAGAACCCTACCTATAAGGTAGGTGCTGTTATTCCCTTTTTTACAGGGGGAAGAACTAAGACTCAGAGAAGTTAAGTGAGTTCCGAGATGTCACACTGAATAAGTGGCAGGGATAGAATTTGAACTCAGGTCTGCTGACCAGAGACCACAAGCTTTTGCCACATAGTACGCAGTCTGCAGGAAAAAGAGGCAAAGCTTCTTGACACTTGTTGACTTCCCCCTTAAGCTCCGGACTCACAGAGAGAAGCAGAGCCATTAACCAGCCTCTGTAAAATAAAAAAATAAAAATAAAAAATAGAAGAAGAAGAAAAAGAAAGGTAGAAAATAAAAAGAAAGAGGGAAAGCAAGTGAAGGCTTTGCTCCCATCAGGGGGGAAATCGGCGTCTTGTCGCCTAGCTCCATGCCCTGATTTATGATAAAAAATTTAGAGGAAATCATTTATATTTTAAAGGATCTAAATAGCTGCATGAAAGTTTTATCTAAAGCGCCACTGTATTTATAGGCAGTTCTTCCATGCTGGAGGTAATTAATAGATGTATAAATCACAGGGCTTCCGGCTGTCCTGCCCGCCCAGATGGATGGTGGCTCGGGTCTTGGTACTTGGGGACCACGTGAGATGGGGCAGACAGTCGTGAAGAGATGGGCACCCCATAATTCACCCACCCACCCCCTGCCCCTTGGTTTGGGAAGGCTTCGCTGAGGTCCTGGGGTTAATTCCCACTAGACTGGTGGACGCAGATCGGCTGCTGTGGTTCCTTACTGCCCAACTTCTTGTCCCTTTCAAGAGTTGTCAAAAGAGAGCCCCAGAGGCTAGCCCCGCTTCTCTGCCAGCCCTGCAGGGCCAAGGAATTTGCTGCTCCAGTCTGGCAAGTTTATAACTCCAGGACGTCCTGTTACATGAAACACTGGGCTCTCTCACTCCTCTACCCCAACTTTAGCCAAATGCCCATTTCTCCGTCTGCGCCCCCTGCTCAAGATGCCACGTGCTCGTTTTGGAAAAGGGAGTCCGTTGCAAGAGGCTGACAGCTCTCAGTTTACTTTAATTACGGCTGTGAAATATTGATGGTCTTGGCTCTCTCTGTGGCTGCCACACCTTAACGAGCAGGGAGAGAAGCCCAGGGATGAACAAGTTAAGGAAGGCCAGATGGTTTCCCTTCAGAAAAGCCATACAGACCAAGGGAGGTGTCAGTCCCTGAGATCATCATGGATCCCTAAATAATTGATGGGTCTCTTGAATTCAAAAAGGAAAAAAGTGCACCAAATTGAAATAACAGTGATGACTCATTCGTGGTTGAACCTTTGGAAATGGAGGGAGGATGTGTTCACCTGGTGTGCTGGGGGTGGAGAGGCCTGGGGACAAAGAGCAGCCATCTTGGCCCTCTTTCTCCATTGAGTTCCTTCCAGCAGGTCAAATTGAGCAGACTTCTCCGTTGGATATAGGGCAGATAAAGCCTTCACATAAACACACTCCTTCCTCTTCCTTGGGGGACCAGAATAGTAGGCATTCCTTACCAAGGAGAAACTAAACAGCTCTCTGTTTTTATTAAAGATCTTTCATTTCCCAATCTCTGGTAACGTATCACCAAAAAGTAGATTTAAAAGACACTTACACAGTTACCTCTTTATTTCACTATCATCTGTGGGGTTTTGTTTGTTTTGGTTTTTGGTTTTGTTTTTTGCTCGTCCTGTAGCCTTAAACACAGCCCTACTGAAAGGTGCCGGCCTGGGGAATCAAGATATTTTGACCTAGTGAATTCCTGTTTGGGAGTTAAAGAGGGTGGATTGTTGGTGGTGGTGGCAGTGATGGTGGGCGCCTCACCTTCCAAGGTCCATGTCTTCTGTCTGGGTTAAGCCATTTGAGGTGAACTGGAATGAAAGATCATGTCAGCTTTTGACATGATTTGACCTTGACAATATTTTAACACATTAGCCCAGAAGGGTTTTGCAGACTTGCTGTCCCCTTACTATTTGTCACTTCACAAACAAAACAAAATACTTACAGCAAATAACCACCCCATTCCATTTTTCCCATGTATATTTATTTAGAATTTACTATATTTATCAACTTTTTAAACTGTAACAAGACAATGAAAGTCTGACTCAGTATCCAAGTTCTAGTAAATTACAAACATGAAAAATCTAAAAGTTCATCTCTACAATTTTTTCAGACTTCATTTTCTTTCTGTAAGAACGGTAATTCATCTATTTTTTCTGCTCTTGCATCTTCTTGAGCAGTGTAGAAACTTTTGCATGTACTTGCAACTGAGTCTTTTAAAATTCAGAACCAAGTCTGGTGGTAAATAGAGAGCTCTGGAAATGGATGTCATATTCTAAGGGGTTGTAAACTTCACAATATGGTAGATAGGTACTCTGTTACATTTCATTTTACATTTATAACCTCCTTTTTCTCCAAAGAGCACATTATACATAACCGGCCAGTTTCATTGCAGAAGGAAATGACTGCCTCATTTGTGAATAAGTGGTAACTCTTCCTGATCAGACAGACTTTGATAACTGCTATGAGTGAGGGTGGCTATGTGGTGGAGAGTGGACAAAGGGCTTGCGTGAGTCAGGTAAACCTCTGAGTTGAGAAGACCTGAATGGGAAGAAGGAAGCAGCCGTATGACAATCTCTGGAAAGAATCTTCTAGGCAGATAGAATGGTTAGGGCTGCGCCCCACAATGGAAATGGGTTTGCACGTTCAAGGATCAGAAAGAGGGCCACTGTGCTGAAGCCAACAGAACAAAGGGGAGGGGAAAGGGAGATGCGTTTGGGGAATTGAAGAGATTAAATAAGACTTTAAAAGCCATGGTAAGCAATTTATGTTTTGTTCTAAGTGCAGTGCAAGGTTTTAAGCAGGACAGTGATAAGTATTTTGATTAAAAGTCTCATTAAAAGTGGTCAGGCGCCTGCAATCCCAGCACTTTGGGAGACTGAGGCAGGTGGATCACGAGGTCAAGAGATCGAGACCATCCTGGTCAACATGATGAAACCCCGTCTCTACTAAAAATACAAAAAATTAGCTGGTCATGGTGGTGCGTGCCTGTAATCCCAGCTACTCAGGAGGCTGAGGCAGGAGAATTGCCTGAAC
>NW_016107804.1:223192-239077 GCF_001604975.1 Cebus imitator | reverse complement strand
AGAGACGGGGTTTCACCATGTTGACCAGGATGGTCTCGATCTCTTGACCTCGTGATCCACCCGCCTTGGCCTCCCAAAGTGCTGGGATTACAGGCTTGAGCCACCGCGCCCGGCCCCTTCTTCCATGTTTTTACCTGGCTGGCTCCTCCTAGTCATTCAGTTCTTAGCAAATGTCACCTCATCAGAGAGGACCTCCCTGACCTTCCCTGACCACCAATCAAAATTACTTCCATCTACCCCATCCCCATATCACTCACTTTCTATCCCATTACTTCATTCTTACTTTTCAACCTAGTACTTACTACTACCTGAAAATAACTTGTTTCTTTACTCGTTTACTTTTTTTTTTTAATCATCTGTGAGCTCTCACTGGAATATAAGCTCCATGAAAGCAGACAAGGCTAACCTTATTTGTCATGAAATCTCCAGTGCATGGCATACAGGAGATATGCTCAATATGTGTATTGAACGAATGAATGAATGAATGAATGAACAAGTGAGTCAGACAAGCAAAGGTTGTCCTGGAGCTGCAGAGTAAGTGATTGGCATTGCCCAGGAAACACAATTCCCAGTCCCCTCCTCCCCCCGCTAGGCCACATTGCCTTCCCGATGTATGTGGGAAAAGATACCTGAAAAGATAAGCAAGAAGAGCTGAAACTGTTCTAAGCCCAAACTGAAGGGGAAATGCTGAGCTCTTGTGGAGGAAAGAGGAAGCGTGTCCTGGCTTTGGGAGGATCACTGCTTCCATTGTTCACCCGAGCCTATGGGTCAAGAAAGCAGATTTCTGACATCATAAAACTGATTAGGACAAAAAAAAAAAAAAAAGGAGTCGACACTGGCTATGACATGACTGTTCCATTGTACAATCTGATCGAGGAAATGTATCTAGGATTACCCAGACAGTCAATTATTCATAAGCTAAACGTCCAGGCATCAATTACCTGGCTTGATGCTCTTATTCATTAAGGAGATTGAACAGCCCAACTTAACAAAGCTGGAGAAAGTTGCTAAGTAACAGAAGTTACCTGACCAGCCACAACACTGCAGCCTCCACAATATGAGTCCTTTGATGGCAAGAGAGAGCCCAGGGATCACCAGCAGGAGAGATCAAGTGGTAAACCCCACTGGGGCTAGTTTCAGCTTTAGCAAAGGGAAGGAGGCTGAGGGTGGACAGGCTGGATTTGGAGAAGGCAGAAGGAATGTACAAGATGTGAGCTAACTCATCTTCTCCAAATGAGGTAGGTGTTTGCCAGGAGGAATACGAATACAACACAAATTAATTACTATTTCAGTAAGAAGTCAAAGATGCTTATCTAGCACTTAATGAATAAAAGTAAACTACAAGTATAACTGAGATTCCCCTGGGTGATACAGATTCTTGGGTTTTCTCTTCAGGTATGCATCTCAGAGTGAGTCTAAAATCATTCTAAGGACAGGGAAATTTATAAGCAGGATATAAAAGTTTATATAGAAGACACAGGGCTTTATATACTCAACATAATTAACTTTCTCCTTGTAAAAACTTGCTCCACTATATATAAAACTGCAGTCCCCTCGACTCCTACCTCCAGTGCTTGCATTACTTTTATCAGCAGAAAAGGCTTACGTATTTTTAGACTTGAGCATACAGATCTTGAGGAAAGGAGTTTGTGTTTTGGACTTCAGTGCATACAGCGTTAGACATAGGGTCATCCAAAAACCAGGATGCCCACCACACCTGATGTGTTGATACCAGACACAGGGTGGGTATAGGCAGGACCAGCTACATCATTTGCAAGGCCCAGTTCATAATGAAAGGTTGTTCCCTTGTTCGGAAATTATTAAGAATTTCCAGATGGCAACAGTAGAGCATTTCTAAGCACAGGACCTTGTGCAAACCCAGTTCTCACACCTGAAGCTGGCCCTGGGCTCTAGGGTTAAGTGCACAGGCTTCCAAATGAGACACATCAGGGTGCAAGCCCATTTCCTCCTTACTGTAAGGACGTGATAAATCTCCATGTTCTCATTTGTAAAATGGAAATAATAATAGGGGTTTGTGAGGATTAAAACGAGACCATGCCTAGTACACGCTAATCACGTCATCGGGGATAATTATCTTTAATGCTGTGGAAATGTTAATGATAACTCAGTGACTATGAGGCCAGGCTTCACCAAGCCTGGTGCTAAACATCTGCCTAGGGTAACTTTAATAGAAGCACACACCAAAAACAAGGCAAACCCCTTTCTCTTCTCACTTGGGTATCACCTAGTCTCAGTATTCAGTGTAATTCCTTTCTTCCCACAGCTATTAGCACCTGAGAATGATCTGATTTTGGTTGATATAAATATTTTATGTGAGATAAGCCTGTTGCAAGTTTGATAACTAAGGTCCCTTCCAAGTCAACATAATTTGGTTCATTTATTCATTAAATACTTTGATGGCCATACTGAGCACCTGCTGTATTCTGAGTGCTACACCAGGCATTGAGGAGGAAGCAGATAAATTATATGCAATTCCTAACCTCAGGGAGGAGGAATGGCCATGGGGATGTGCATTCTGGAAAATACTGCCACCAGCCCTTCTCATGACTGACTTGCTCACATCTTTTTTTTTTTTTTTTTTTTTTTTTTTTTTTTTACAATTTTTCTTTTTTTTTTTTTTTTTTTTTTTTTTTTGAGACAAAGTTTCCCTCTTGTCTAGCTGGAGTGCAGTGGTGCGATCTCAGCTCACTGCAACCTCCACCTCTTGAGTTCAAGTGATTCTTCTGCCTCCGCCTCCCAAGTAGCTGGGATTACAGGTGCCTGCCATCACGCCCGGCTAATTTTTATATTTTTAGTATACACAGGGTTTCGCCATGTTGGCCAAGCTGGTCTTGAACTCCTGACCTCAGCTGATCTGCCTGCCTCAGCCTCCCAAAGTGCTGGTATTACAGGTTTGAGCCACCACACCCAGCTTCACATCCTTTTAAAGATGTCAGTTCAAATGTCAGCCCCTCAGACAGGTCTTCCTCAACTACCCTCCCACAAGAAGACTACCCAATAACCCTGTCACATCTCCCCATGTATTTCCTTCCTAGATCCTGTTGACTTATTTGTAAACAACTGGGATCATGTCTTGTTCATCTCTGTATCTTTAGAACAAAGACCTGACTTGCATAAGAGGAAAGTAAATATTTTTCGACAAATTAATTAATAAAGTCCAGCCAGGCATGGTGGCTCACACCTGTAATCCCAGCACTTTGAGAGGCCAAAGTGGGCAGATCACGAGGTCGGGAGTTCAAGACCAGCCTGACCAACAGGGTGAAACCCTGTCTCTGCTAAAAATACAAAAGTTAGCTGGATGTGGTGGCACATGCCTGTAATCCCAGCTACTCAGGAGTCTGAGGCAGGAGAATCACTTGAACCCGGGAGGTGGAGGCTTCAGTGAGCAGAGATTACTCCACTGCACTCCAGCGGGGGTGACAGAGCTAGAATCTGTCTCTAAATAAATAAATAAAAAGCCCTAGAGGAATTTGATAGTGACATGAGAACACAGAGGATAAGCACAGTCTCTGCCTGTAGTCATTATCGCAGGCGGTGCCATTCACAGGAGCTGCCATCTCAGGTGAGCCTTGAGGGATGAGAGGCAGCTTGGTGGGCAAACAAAGGTTGGTGAATCCAGATTGAGGGGACAGCATGTGCAAAAGCAAGAGGCCCAAGAGAGCTCAGGAACCACAGGTGTTTTAGGAGGCGAAGGGGTAAGGGTCAGGTGACAGGAGGAGCAGAAACTACGTCCTGAGATGGAAATGGGAACCAGATCACAAAAGACCTTGCATGCAACTCTGAGAAATCTGAATTGTATACTGTGGGCAATAAAGCATTTTCCATTTATCTGCCTGCTGTATGCCAAGCATGGGCTAAGTATAAGGGATACGGCAGTGAGTGAAACGTAACATGGTCCCTGCCCTCAGGGAGCTTACCTTCTAGCAGGAAAAACAGACATGACATAATTATTTATTATTTTATCGTTAAACAAAAATGATCAAAAGCACTGTGTTTACACATTAAAGAGAAGAACAGGGTGTGATGAGAGTCTGTAACAGGGAGGTCTAACCTGGTCTGGGATTACAGAAGCATACTCCCCCACCCTCAGCACCCACTCCTTTTGACTTTCAAATCTCCTGGAAAAATCCATTGCTGGATGCCAAAAGTTAGCTTAAATTTTCCCTACACGTACTAAAGGGGAAAAAATATCTCACATACACTGATGAGCTCAATTAGTCCATTCCCAGAAGGATATATTTGGTCTGATGCCATTTATATATAATTTTCAAACGTGCAAAATGCCATTATTGTCTATGAATACGTACATAAAGACAAGGGTAAGACTGATGAACACCAGTAAGTATGGCGGCTCCTTCGAGGACAAGGTTAGAGAAAAGAATATCACTGGAGAGGTTCAGCTGTTTTTATAATGTTTTATTTCTAAGCTGGGGATAGAAACATGAGCTTATTCTCTACACATTTTTATAATTTGAAGTATTTCTAAGACAAAGTTACCTAGTTTATACTGAGGGGCTTTTTTGTTTTTGTATTGTTTGTTTGTTTGTTTTGAGACAGAGTCTCACTCTGTCACCCAGGCTGGAGTGCAGTGGCACGATCTCAGCTCACTGCAACCCTGCCTCCTGGGTTCAAGTGATTCTCATGCCTCAGCCTCCCAAGTAACTGAGATTACAGGTGTCTGCCACCACGCCCAGCTAATTTTTGTATTTTTAGTAGAGACATGGTTTCAAACTCTTGACCTCAGGTGATCCACCAGTCTCAGCCTCCCAAAGTGCTTGGATTACAGGCATGAGCCACTGTGCCCAGCCTTTATTGAGTATTTTTGATTAGCCATCATTACCATTAATGAGATTGTGTCATCTGTTTTCCAAGAGAGTATGAAAAAAGGAAATACCTATGTGGTACCAATTCTATCAGGTATTACAGGGTAAATAACCTCCAAACCAATACAAATTTTTATTGGGTGAAAACTTTCCTTGGTCCTTTAATTTCTTATCAGGGCTTCCGTACCTAAAACAAGTAAGTAAAGGAAGGAATGCTCCTTTTATTTCTTTTACTCTGTGCTTATAAAAGCAACTCTTCTTCTAAACTAGGATCCTTTGGTGACTGGCTAGACCCCCGGAAAATTCCCTTTATCTTTATTTTGGAAACAGGCAACCAAAATGAAAAGCAATCCAGCGAAAGCAAAAATAGCTGGAACCTCAAATTCTCCCCAACAATGCCAAAGCCCAGGCGCCAGTGGAACAGCACCCAATCAATGGTTAAGTGCATGGCAATGGCTGATCCTTTGCCCTGTTGTAAATGCCTTCCAACTGTGCCCCTCTGAAGGGACTCCTGGTTTGCATGCATCTCCAGGATCTATGACTATGGTCAAAGCTAAACCCTGGTAGACAGGAAGAACAATGGGCTTCATTGTTTTTGAATATTTTCTCATGAGTCCATGGTAGATCTCTGTGGCAGGACTTAAAATAGCCAGTGAGGAGTAGGTGGACTGGCAGCCAATTATTGATCATTCAACAGAGTGCTAGCAGCTGTCATTTGGCCAGAGTAATAGAGAGACCATGTACCCGCCCTCCCCTGGCAGAACACATTTCCCAAATCCTTATCACAGGCCCAGAACTAAAAGCCCTAACTAATTTGCTACCTCAGCAGCACCATGTCTAATAATACCCTCTGATTAATGGAGATAAATGATGTTTGGAAGATGGACAGTGCTTTCTAGATTGACAACCAATCCTAGGAGACACAAAGGCATCAAGCCATCATCTGAAGTGAAAGTCTATAAAACTATCAGCAGTGGAGGCTCTTTTCTACCCTGGACCTGTTTCTAAGGGCCTATTCAGTCACTAAATCCATCCATCCATTCATCCATCAAAACATAGTTTAGTGTCTATCTGTGTTAGGTTCCATTTTTGGTTATGGTATATGAAAATGACCGAGATTCTGCCTTGGAGGAATACACAATCAATGTCAACCACATACACCACTGGAAATAGAACCTGGCATAGGGTTTCTAGAGGAAAAAATCCCCCTCCAGCTTTAATATGCCAAGTTAACTAGATGATGAAATAATTGATGAAGGTAAGATAGTCTTGTCCAGGAATGACCAATAGGTTTGGTATATCTCCAGTGCCACCTGTATTCAATTGGTGGTGGCTGTCTGAAGAATTGAGATAAGAATGATTCTGAGCATGAGTTCAGGTGGTAAGAAAGAATGCTGTGGTCAATTAGTGGTATCTGTTACAGGTGAAGAATGAGAGAGTGGCTACACATATCTGCTCTCTTTGCTGTAGTAAAAAGACAACAGGCTAGAAGCTTATGCAGGCATACCTGGGAGATATTGTGGGTTCAATTCCAGACCACCACAATAAACTGAAGATTGTGATAAAACAATTCACACAAACTCTCAGTTGCCCGGTGCATATAAAAGTTACGTTTACACAATACTATATTCTATTAAGTATGCAATAGTTTCATGCCTAAAAAATGCACATAACTTAAAAATACTTTATTGCTAAAAAAATGTTAACAACCATCTGAACCTTCAGCAACTCATAATAATCGTTTTGCTGGTGTGTGGCCTTGCCTCCATGTTGATGGCTGCTTACTGATCAGGGTGGTGGCTGCTGAAGGTTGGGGTGGCTGTGGCAATTTCTTAAAATAAGACAACAATGAAGTTTGCTACATGTATTGACCCTTTCTTTCATGAAAAGTTTCTCCATAGCATGCAGGGCTGTTTGATAGCATTTTACCCAGAGTAGAGCTTCTTTCAAAATAAGAGTCGATCCTCTCAAAACCTGCCACTGCTTTATCAACTAAGTTGATGTGATAGTCTGTAATAAATTCCTTGTTGTCATTTCAACAATGTTCACAGCATGTTCACCAGGAGTAGATTCTATCTTAAGAATCCACTTTCCTTGCTCCTCCATGAGAAGCAGTTACTCATCTGTTAAAATGTTCTCTTGAGATAGCAGCAATTCAGGCACATCTTCAGGCTCCACTTCTAATGCCAAGTCTCTTGCTATTTTCACTAAACCTGCAGTGACTTCCTCTGCGGAAGTCTTGAACACCTCAAAGTCACCCATGAGGGCTGGAATAAGCTTCTTCCAAATTCTTCTTAATGTTGACACGTTCACCTCCTCCCAGGAATCACAAAAGTTCTTAGCGCTATCTAGAATGGCAAATGCTTTCCAGAAGGCTTCTAATTAACTTTGCCCTTATCTGTCAGAGGAATCATCATCTTTGGGTAGCTATAGTCTTAAATAAGTATTTCTTAAATAAGAAATGTATTTCTTAAATAAGAAGACTTGAAAGTTCAAATGATTTCTTGATCCATGGGCTGCAGAATAGATGTTGTGTTGGTAGACATGAAAACATTAAACTTTTTGTGCATTTCCACCAGACATCTTGGGTGACTGGATGCATTGTCAATAAGCAATAATATTTTGAAAGGATTTTTTTTTAGCAGTAGATCTTAACAATGGGTTTAAAATATTCAAGAAACCATACTGTAAAAAGATGTGTTGTTGTCCTGGATGTTTTAATACAGGTCTTGCTATGCTGCCCAGGCTAGTCTCAAACTCCTGGACTCAAGAGACCCTTCCTTCTCATTTAGGCTCCTGAGTAGCTGGGTTTACAGGGCTGGCTCGTCCAGGCTTTGTTGTTCCATTTATAGAGCATGGGCAGAGTAGATTTAGCATCATCCTTAAGGGCTCTAGGATTTTCAAAATGTTCAGTGAGCATGGACTTCAGTGTAGTGTCACCATCTGCATTGGCCTCTAATAAGTGAACCCATCCTTTGAAGCTTTGAAGCCAGCCATTATTTCTCCTCTCTAGCTATGAAAGTCCTGGGTGGCCTCTTCTTCCAATAGAAGGCTATTTTGTCTACATTGAAAATTTGTTATTTACTGTAGCCATTTTCATCAATGATCTTAGATTTTCTGAATAACTTGTGGCAGTTTCTACATCAGCACTTGCTGCTTTACCTTGCACTATTACGTCATGGTGATAAATCAACCTCTGCTATCTTCCAACCTTTCTTTTGCATCTTCCTCACCCCTCACAGCCTTTATAGAATTGAAGAGAGTTAGGGCCTTGCTCTGGGTTAGGCTTTGGTTTAAGGGACTGTTGTGGCTGGTTTGATCTTCTATCCAGACCACTCAAGTTTTCTCCATATCAGCAATAAGGCTGTTTCACTGTCTTACCATCCATGTATCTACTGGAGTAGCACTTTTAATTTCCTTCAGTACTGTTTGAGTTCAAGATGAGTTGTGTGGTTTATGATCAAATGTAGCCCTGGGGCCTTGCCTTACCCTCAGCCACAGGGGTCTCTGATCCCCAACATCATGACAGTGGATACTCCTCTCTATGATGTTGACGATGATGATGAAGATGCAGGTAGTTATGAATACTGTGCCAGGCACTGTCAGGCTTTACTGAGATTTACTTCTTTCTTTCTTTTTCTTCCTTCCTTCCTTCCTTCCTTCCCTCCCTTCTTTCTTTCCTTCTTTCTTTCTTTCTTTCTTTCTTTCTTTCTTTCTTTCCTTTCTTTCTTTCTTCTTTCTTTCTTTCTTTCTTTCTTTCTTTCTTTCTTTTTCTTTCTTTCTTTCTTTCTTTCTTCTTTCTTTCTTTCTTTCTTTATTTATTTCTTTCTTTTCTTTCTTTCTTTCTCTTTTTTTGAGACAGGGTTTCACTTTTGTTGCCCAAGCTGGAGTGCAATGGCACAATCTTGGCTGACTGCAAACTTCACTTTCCAGGTTCAAGTGATTCTCCTGCCTCAGCCTCCCAAGCAGCAGGGATTACAGGCGCCTGCCACCATGCCCAGCTAATTTTTGTATTTTTAGTAGAAACGGGGTTTCACCATGTTAGCCAGGCTAGTCTCGAACTCCTGACATCCACTCACCTCAGCCTCCCAAAGTTCTGGGATTACAGGTGTGAGCCAACACCCCCGGCCAAGATTTCTTTAATCCTTCCAACACTCCTAGGAGGTAGATTCTACTATTATTCATAACCAAAAACTAAGAGGCTAAACAACACCCAAGTCCACAGTGTAGCCGCCTTCATCAGTGAGGATAGTCTAAAAGAAAATCCTGTTGAGGTCTCAACCTTTACACTCTAATGCCACCCATCCTAGAAGTCTCCAGGCAAAGAAAAATTTCTGCCCCGGGCTGGGAGTTGGGTTTAACAATTCTGCATGCAGCTATAGTTGGAATTCTGTACATTTAGCCCCATGAACACAGAACACTGGTATAGAGGGTCATTGCTTTAAGCTGGAGGGGTATTTTTCAGGAACTGGCAACTTGATGGAACCAAAATGAGCACAATTAACCCTAGAATGTTGTACTTATATTATTAATAATTTTTAAAAGTATTTTAGATTATTAAGTTCTAGCAATGCAGCAAAAACTAGAATTTTCCCCATTTCACTCTCATCACCTGTTTCTGTTCCCAGAACTCGTAAAATTTCCATTTTCTAATATCACATTTTACAGAGCCCTTGTCCATAATGTAGACCACATCCTTTTAGCATTTACATCCTAGCAGGTAAATAACATTAATTTTAAGAAGTTCCCATCATATGCTTCTTAAGAACTGGCTAAAGTCTATATATAGTGCAAATGCTTGGGCCTGTCTAGACCACCAAAAGGAACTATTCTCACATAGAACATTGGGGAAAGTTTGTTGAATTGACAACCCCCTTATATCCATTGGTTTCAAAATACCTTGTTGAAACTTTACATCTTAAATTGTGTATTTTTTGCCTACAAAGTAATTCTAGAGACCTGTAGATGGACAGCATGGGCAAATGGAGCTCAGCTGTTCAAATCAGCTCAAGCCTAGGAACCAGGAAGTTCGACCCTTGCTTAGGAAAGATACAGAGAGTAATGTGTCTGCATTCATAGAATAATATTTAGTATCTAAGCGTAAGGCTGTTTTCAGGAGGGAAAATAAATGTATGTCTGCAAAGTGCTCAGTGTCTGAAACATTTAGCTCTTAATAAATGGTAGTTGTCACCATTGTTGTGGTGGTGACAGTGGCTATCATGGCCATTTTTCCATAACATGGGTACCTTTCCCTCGCCCATCTTTTCCTTAGCCATTTAATGACTGCCTCATATTCCATTGTAGAGATATTTTATAATTTATTTATTCAACTGTATTTTCTGAATTTTTTAGAGTATTATGTATCATATAAGTAATAAAATATTTTTTAATTGGTACTTGTAGCCACTTGTTCTTGCTACTGAAAAGATAATAATCAGGTTAAAAATTATCTATTGAGTACAATGTTCATTATTCAGGTCATGAGTACTCTAACAGCCCAGACTTCACCAGGACGCAATGTATGCATGTAAGAAATCTGTGCTTGCACTCCCTAAATATATTTTAAAATAAAATTTTGAAAGATAATCAGATATTGAAAGGAAAGTACTCACGGCCAGGCGCGGCAGCTCACATCTGTAATCCCAGCACTTTGGGAGGCAGAGGTGGGCAGATCACCTACATCAGGAGTTCAAGACCAGCCTGGGCAACATGGTGAAACCCCATCTCTACTAAAAACACAAAAATTAGCCAGGCATGGTAGTGGTCACCCGTAACACCAGCTACATGGGAGGCTGAGACAGGAGAATTTCTTGAAACCGGAAGTGAAGGGTGCAGTGAGCAGAGATCACGCCACTGTACCCTAGCCTGGGTGACAGAGTGAGACTCTGTCTCAAACAAAAAAAAAAAAAAAGAAAAAGAAATGAAAGTACTCATTAAACATGCACATTTTTAAAAACATATGTGCTATTTTTAGGATTACTGAAGAAAGTCTCACCTAGCTGATCTTTAACAACAAATTTCCTACATTATTACTAAGCATCTTAGAGAGACTTGGCACATAGTGACACCCTTCTAAACTGAGAACATTAAATCTCTTTGTTTATTATTTGCGATGTTTAGCAGCCTGATTACTGCCGAACATTGCAAAGAATAAACAAAGAGATTTATGTTATGCTGGTTAACTCATGTCATTAAGAGCCTGAGTGAGAATTTTAGCCTGAACCCTTACATAAACATGGGGTCCTCAACGATGTCTCTTATTCTGTACCTGGATGGGCAAATGGGCTATTTAAGAACCCACAGAGACATGCACATAGGCATAACTATTTGGGGAATTATGGGGACACTGAAAGATAGTTTCTTATCTATTTTATTTTGAAAAACATCTAAAATATCAAAGAAACTTTTTAAAATCAGATAACTTGAAAGCTATTGTACTGGATCTCTTCTCCCAATATACAGGAATTTTTGTTTTGTTTATTTATTTATTTACTTATTTTTTCTGAGACAGAGTTTCACTCTTGTTGCCCAGGCTGGAGTACAATGGCATGATCTCGGCTCACTGCAACCTCTGCCTCCCAGGTTCAAGCGATTCTCCAGCCTCAGCCTCCCGAGTAGCTGGGATTACAGGTGCATGCCACTATGCCCAGCTAATTTTTGTATTTTTAGTAGAGACGCAGTTTCGCCATGTTGGTCAGGCTGGTCTCAAACTCCTGACCTCAAGTGATCCTCCCGCCTTGGCCTCCCAGTGCTGGGATTATAGGCGTGAGCCAGTGCACCTGGCCTGGAGGTTTTTTTTTAAGGCAAATGGAATATATCACATAGCCAGCTCTAAAATGAAGTAAAAGCTTTTATTTTTCATTGGAAGTTTGAAGGTTTTTCTGAAAACCATGTTTCTCTTACAAACGTGTAACTAAGTTACAGCTTTGCTACACATTTTATTGTGTCTTCCTATTACTTTTGGTGTCACATTTAACTGGCTACAAGCACCAGTTAAAAAATATTTTATTACTTATGTGATACATAATACTCTAAAAACTTCAGAAAATACAGATGAATAAATAAATTATAAAATATCTCTACAATGGAATATGATGCAGTCATTAAATGCTAAGGAAAAGATGGACAAGGGAAGGGTATCCATGTTATGGAAAAATGGCCATGATAGCCATTAGTCTTGCTCTGTCTGGAGTACAATGGCACCATCTCGGCTCACTGCAACCTCCACCCCCAGGTTCAAGCCATTCTCCTGCCTCGGCCTCCTGGTTAGCTGGGATTTCAGGCACCCACCACCACGTCCCACTAATTTTTGTATTTTTTTAGTAGAGACAGGGTTTCACCACGTTGGCCAGGGTGCTGGCCTCCCGAAGTGCTGGGATTACAGGTGTGAGCCACCGCACGTGGCCCCCCTTGTTTTAATTACACAATTATCTCAAGGCTTTTGAAAGGCATCAGTGTGGGAGGGAGAAAGTTTATCCAGCGACTTAAGCAATACTTTGCAAAGGGCCATTTCATTCCGTCGCAGAGGCCATGAGAACATGGAAAGATTGTGCTGTCACAATGTATATATCACAGCCCTTACCTGCAGGATCCGTTCTACTCTTTTGTAAATTAAAACATAATCGCTGTACGCTTTGTCCTTGGCATCTCAGACCTGTGTCTGTGAAACTATGAGTGTAACTTAATTTCATCTGCCTCATGAAGTTGTGTGTGGTAGTAACAAAGTTGGTACCTGAGTCTTTTTTAAAACAGAGTGGGATGAGAGAGAATTGATGTATCCAACTCCTGAAAAGAACTTCAGATACAATAATAACTTCCAAAAAGTCTCTCCGTTCACAGATTTGGAAAACAGAATGTTTGGATGAAATGCTCTCAGGCAGTTAGAGTTGTTCCCCATGGACCTGTCCATGGAGTGAGCCCACAGTAGTGGCTGTTGCGAAATACTGCAGGTGTAGATAAAGCTGGAGGGCCTTCTGTCTAACTCTGGCCAACAATCTTGCAGTTTGGGAAATGCCACATGAGGATGTATTTGCAACTATACAGAAATGGCAGACAAGAAGCAAAGAACAGACATTTCCTAAACAGGGGCCCAGCAGGTACACACAAAACACGTAGTATTCAGAGGGGGTTACACACATCAGCTCCACTGGGAGACAGTCTGAGATAAGAGCTTAGGAGCACCAGTTCAGTCTGGATGCAGTGGCTCACAGCTTGTAATCCCAGCACTTTGGGAGGCCGCGGTGGGAGAATCACTTGAGCTCAAGAGTTTGAGACCAGCCTGGCTAACACAGTGAAACCCTGTCTCTACTAAAAATTCAAAAATTAGCCAGGTATGGTGGCTCATGCCTTTAGTCCCAGCTACTCACAAGTCTGAGGCAGGAGAATTGCTTGAACCCAGGAGGCGGAGGTTGCAGTGAGCAGAGATCACACCATTGCACTCCAGCCTGGGCAACAGAGCAAGACTCCATTTCAAAAAAAAAAAAAAAAAAAAAGCAACCAAACAAAAGAAGCACCAGTTCTAGAGTCAGAGAGACACAAGTTGGAATCCAGGCTTAGCCTCTTCCAGGCTGAGTGATCAGGGCTAATTAATTAATCACTCTAGGCTTCAGTTTCCTCATTTGCAAAACAGGAATACTATGAGTACCTGCTTCACAGGGCGAGGTGTAAGTGCTTATTACGATTGGTGGCAGAGAAGTAAGCCAAGCTCACGTATGCGGAGGCTATTCCACCACTAGTCATGTCCCCCAAATCACACATGATAAAACAACAGCAATGACAGTGCAAGAAAAAGTACGAATTTTTAAAGACTAAGGAATTTGTGAGGGCCACCAGAGAAGCTTGTTGGACTCCCACAATCTGCAAGTTATAACTGGAAAAAAACAACTTTTCTCTATAAAGTTAGTTTTCTTATTGCATCTTTATTACGGAGACATTAGAAAATATAGAGGAGTAAGTCGGACATGGTGGTACACACCTGCAGTTTCAGCTACTTGGGAGGCTGCGGTGAGAGAATCTCTTTAGCCCAGGAGGTCGAGGCCACAGTGGGCAATGATTGTGCCACTGCACTTCTGCCTGGGTGACAGAGCAAGAACTTGTCTTTTTTAAAAAAGAAGAATTAAAAAAAGAAAATATGGAGAAGCACAAAGAAGGAAGGAAAAGCACTTCGCAATCTAAAATTACTCTCACATTTTAGTATATGTTATTCCAATATATTTTTTCTGGACATCTGCAATTATTCATACAACTGTTCATTTCCGCTACCTTCTTCCTAAGCTCTGTCCTCCCTCAATGTTTCCTGTCTCCAAAATGGTACCACCTTTGTCTGGTTGCTCAGGATGATATTGAGAAATGATAGTTGGGCTGGGTGTGGTGGCTCACACCTATACTCCCAGCACTTTGGGAGGCCGAGGCCGGAGGATCACCTGAGGTTAGGAATTCAAGACCAGCCTGACCAACATGGAGAAACCCCATCTCTACTAAAAACACAAAATTAGCCAGGCATGGTGGCAAGTGACTATAATCCCAGCTACTCGGGAGGTTGAGGCAGGAGAATCACTTGAACCCAGGAGGTGGAGGTCGCAGTGAGCCAAGATCATGCCATTGCACTCCAACCTGGGCAACAGAGCAAAACTCTGTCTCAACAACAACAACAAATTTGTTTCTTCCGTTTCACAAATCTTACCACATCCAAGGACATCACTCATGTCCAGCCCACCAACACCTCTTGCCTTCTAACTGAACTCCCAACTTCTGCCTTTACCTCCCTGTCTCCCTAGTCAATTCTCGAAACAGCAGCCAGAGCGATCCTTTTTAAAAGAATTTCATCTCATCATACCCTGATCAAAACCTTCCAATAGCTTCCCAGCACACTGGGAATAAAGTCCCAAGACTTTCTTGGGGCCTACAAAGTCCTACAGGATCTACTCCCCAACCCCTGCCCCTATGATATTATCTTCCTCTCCACGTCCCAGTCCATACCTCTTCCTGTGCTCCAGGCACCGGAACTGCAGGACCCCCGTCTGAGCTTACACACCTCTCTGTCTAAAAACTCTCTGCTGCCAAGATGTGCACATGACTTGTTTTCAAGCAGGTCTCTGTGTTTAGGTTTATCCTCTGTCTCCAGGCCAAGGACCACACTCTGTGAGAGCAGGGGCTTTGTTGACTTCATTCACTGCTGTGGTTCCAGGTCTAGTATACTGTCTGTCTCATAAGAAGTATATACCAAAGGACAGTCTCGGTAGCTCACACCTGTAATCCCGGCATTTTGGGAGGCCAAAGCAGGAGGATAGCTTGAGGCCAGGAGTTCAAGACCATCCTGGGCAACATAGCAAGACCCTGTCTCTACAAGCTTTTTTTTAGAAAAACTTAGCCAAGGCCGGGCGCAGTGGCTCCTGCCTGTAATCCCAGCATTTTGGGAAGCCAAGGCAGGTGGATCACCTGAGATCAGGAGTTTGAGACCAGCCTGGCCAACATAATGAAATCCCATATCTACTAAACATACAAAAGTAACTGGGTGTGGTGACAGGCACCTGTAATCCCCTCTACTCTGAGGCTGAGGCAGGAGAATCACTTGAACCTGCGAGGTGGAGGTTGCAGTGAGCCAAGATTGCACCACTGCACTCCAGCCTGGGTGACAGAGAGGGACTTTGTCTCAAATTAATTAATTAATTTAAATAAAATAAAGATAAAAAACTCAGCCAAGGATAGTGGTGCACGACTATACCCCCAGCTATTCGGGGTTGCTGAGGCAGGAGGATCACTTGATCCTAGGAGTTCAAGGCTGCAGTGAGCTATGATCACCCTACTGTACTCCAGCCTGGGTAACAGAGCAACACCCTGTTGAAAGAAAGAAAGAATGAAAGAATGAAAAGAGAGAGGAAGGAGGGAGGGAGTGAGGAAAGAAGGAAGGAAGGAAGGAAGGAAGGAAGGAAGGAAGGAAGGAAGGAAGGAAGGAAAGAAGGAAGGAGGGAGGGAGGGAGGGAGGGAAGGAAGGAAGGAAGGGAGGAGAGAGGGGGAAGGGAGGGAGAGAGGGAGGAGGGGG
>NW_016107804.1:215881-222521 GCF_001604975.1 Cebus imitator | reverse complement strand
TTTTGAGATGGAGTCTCTCTCTGGCTTGCAGTGACATGATCTTGGCTCACTGCAACCTCCATCTCCCGGGTTCAAGTGATTCTCCTGCCTTAGTCTCCTGAGTAGCTGGGATTACAGGCGTGTGCCACCATACCCACCTAATTTTTGTATTTTTAGTAGAAATGGAGTTTCACCATGTTGGCCAGGCTAGTCTCAAACTCTTGACCTCAGGCGATCCACCCAGTTAGGCCTCTCAAAGTGCTGGGATTACAGGCATGAGCCACTGCGCCGGGCCTACATTCTTTTTAAGGACAGCATATAAGACCATTATATAGTCAAATCATAATTCATTTAACCAATCTATCATTCAAAGTTGAAATTGTGTCCATTTTTTTACAACAGTAAATAACACTAAAGAGAAGACCTTTTGTAATTCAGTATTTGCACTCTTCCACTGTTATTTGCTTTGGATAGATTACTCAAAGCACAATTGCTGGGTAAATGGGTGTGCACATTTTCAAATTCCTTTCTCTCTTTCTTTCTTTCATTCCTTCTTTCTTCTTTCTTTTTATGAATTGACAAATCGTTCTCAGAAAAGCTTCTGCCTCTTTGTACTCACAACCAATATAACTTTTCTTTAAATGTTAAGACAATGGAAAGTCACTTTCTTTCACTATTTGCTAGCACAATACATTATACCAGACATGAGAGAAAGAGTTGGGAGGAAGAGATCTCCAACTGCTCAGGGATATTTCATTGAGACAAAACAGCAAAACTCATCTGTCAGGCAATAGTTTCCCGTAAGTACCCATCATCTATCCACAGTATAGATCTCTCTGGCAGCAAACATTTAGGTGCCATATAATTCAGGAGTCATTGTCAAAACAGATCAATGGGTCTTGCACATGATAACAAGCTTTCACCCGCAATTGAGAGCTGGGGAGTCTGTGCCTCTCTGTAGAGCAACCTGGACCGTGAATGGCAAATCACCATTCAGCCCTCAGTGAGAGGCAGCACTTTCCGTTTCAAGCTCAGCCCTGAAGCAGCGGAAAAGGGAAGCAGTGTGGCTTTGTGGTTTGATTAGAGGACTGGGCCATTATAACTTCAAGTTCTCTTTGGGCTCTGGCAATGACTTCTCCGATGGCCTCAGTGCTGCCTGTCTCCTTTTTCCCAGCAGTAAAATGGAGACAAGAATGCTAGATTCTTCCACATAAAGAATACAACCAAGTGCTTGAAGATTTTTAACACAAATGGGCATCTATAAGGGAAACTTTATTGCCCAAGGCAATTCATTTTTAAAAAAAAAAATCACCATTGTATCAGAGGTTTTGTTGTATCATTTGCTTTGGAGAAATCTAAGTTTAATGGTTATATATAAGAAATGGGCAAGCCAGGTGCCGTGGCTCATGCCTGTAATCCAAGCACTTTGGGAGACCAAAGCAGGTGGAGACTTGAGGTCAAAACTTTGAGACCAGCCTGGCCAACATGGTGAAGCCCCCATCCCTACTAAAAATACAAAAATTAGCCAGGCATGGTGGCAGGAGCCTGTAATCCCAGTTACTTGGGAGGCTGAGGCAGGAGAATCACTTGAACCCAGGAGGCAGAGACTGCAGTGAGCTGAGATGGTGCCACTGCACTCCAGCCTGGGCAATAGAGCAAGACTCAGTCTCAAAAAAAAAAAAAAAAAGAGCAAATTGTCTCTTCCCTGTCTCCACAATGACCAAATAATCATAATGCTTTATATTAATTAATTACATATTAATATTTTCATATTAAAATATGAAGCTCATTGGAAGTATGAAAACAAGGTACAAGAAATACGTGTTTATAATTAAGGAACGATTATAACTTATTGTTGAATGAAAAGATAATGAAAGCAATACAATCATTTTTGAAAACTGTGAGCACATATGTATGTAATGCATTAACATAATAAAAAAGTCTAGAGAGATACAGACAAAACATTTCAGGTGGTTGTCTGCGGATTTTCAGTTTCTTCCTTTGGCCTATCTCTATTTTCCAATTTTTCTACAATGAACAATTGAGTGCTAAATGAATTACTTGAGTGCAAGTGAATTACTTGAGTGCTAAAAGTTATTTTAAAGTAAGTGATGAATATTTTAGAGGACAATGATCTTTGTGAGCCTAAATAGAAAATAAACCGGGAAGCTTTTATATTATATATATGGACATGGTCCAAAACTGAGTAATATGAAATATTTGTTTTCACTGGAAAGAAGTAAGTAAATCAAGAGGAGCAAGCATTTCCTGACTTGAAATAGACATGTTCAGAGACCTGGTTAGGAACCATTACTGACTTTTGTATAACATCTTAGAAAACTCTGTCTCTAACGGCTACTACCGATCAAGTTCTCCTTCTCTGCAGACGCTGCAGATTTTAGTTCCAACCACAGACCTCGTTGAAGGTGAGACAGAGCATCTAAATACTCATTTCCTCTTCATATGCTAGTAGCAGTAGGCAACCCAACACCCAGCACCATGAAGTCTCACGTTCTCACGTCAGAACACCAGGCCTGCGTATTCAAGTACAAGCCAATTGCGTTAAGTAATGTGAAGTCACACAGGGTCTCCATCCATTACCATGACAATAACAAGCCTATAGATACGGTGGCTCTCATAGACGGCTTGCTCATTCCACTCTTGGGGAGAGATCAAATAAAATACTGAAAGGATAGCATAAATAGCTGCTTTTAATCTGATCCCTTCTACTGGTATGCACTCCACTTCTGCTTTGGGGAACCAGCCCTTTCTGAGTGGAAACAATTTCGGTGAGCCTGTCAATCAAGAGTCCTACCCTCTTCTGGCTGATGGTTTGACATAGGCCAGGTTCATGTTCTCTACATAGAAACAGGATCTTGAGTGCACTGACAAGGGCCACAGGAGTTTAACCTGAAAGTACAGTCCCGGTCGAGCATGGTGGCTCACACCTGTAATCCCAGCATTTTGGGAAGCTGGGGTGGGTGGATCACTTGAGGCCAGGGGTTTGAGACTAGCCTGGGCAACATGGTGAAACCCTAACTCTACGAAAAATACAGAAATTAGCCAGGTGTGGCAGTGTGCACCTGTAGTCCCAGCTACTCGGGAGGCTGAGGCAGGAGAATCGCTTGAACTCGGGAGGCAGAGGTTGCAGTGAGCCAATAACATGCCGCTGTACTCCAGCCTAGGCGACAGAGCGAGACTTCATGTCAAAAAAAAAAAAAGGAAAGAAAGTACAGTTCCTTTATTCCTGCTCCCTCAGAACTGTCTGTTTTCTGTTGTTCTTTGAGATTTTCAGCCTTTCTTAAATTCTGTAAGCTACTCTATATTTCTAGCAAAATTTTTTTTGTTTAAGTTAGACTTAGTTTCTATTGTCACAACCAAGGAACCCAAAGAGGTACTAAGCCCCATTTATGGACTACTTTCCCATGCAGCCCTTGGATTCACTGCAAAGTCACAAGATGACACTGGGTAACTCCATGTGCATTTTACAAATGTGTGCCTGGAGGCCGATGACAAGAGGTCAGAAAACATCTATTATTCACTGAAAATGTATTGAATGCAAATCAACATATATATTATAATACCCAACTCCAAAAATAGCATACTTTTGAGATTAAGATGAGTTCCTACTAGGATTATCTGCTGTAAGAAGGAAAACATTCTGAAGTGTAACTAATGTAAAATAAGCTGGAATCCTGCAAAACATCCCCCAAAGCAATGATGATATAGTAGCAAAAGTTTTAGTGACCCCCAAGGAAAGAGTTCTGAAAAGAGAGAAGGGGATAAAAGAAGCAAAGATGGGGCAACATATACAAACTGTTCTAGGCTGAGAATCAACAGAGCAGGTCTGTAGGATGTTAATTATGAAGCTGACGACTTCAGGAATTTCTGAACAGCATCACTCTGATTAAGAAAGAAGACAGCATTATTTCTCAATTCTCTCTTTCTTTGTCCAGATTCCTAGAAGACAGTCTGGCTGATTCTACCCACGAACGATTGCTTTCCCCAAGGTTAGGTGTTCACCTCCAGTCCAGTCACCTGAGACCCGAGATGGACGGGTAATATAAGGAGGTGCAGAGGTCAGCCCTGCGAGAAGAGAGGATAGTTATGAGAGGTGGTGCCAAGAGGCAAAAAAGAGGCATCAATTTGACCTCTGTAGCAATTTTAGAACAAGAAAGCGGATTAGAGAAGAGGTCCCCTGTTCAACTACCTGACCACCCTATCGCCTATAATACAAGCTTTCAGATAGAAAGGGCCATGTTAGATCATTCTCAAAGTCCTGCCAGCAATAGAGCTTTGTGGCAAAGTTTCTGCACAGTTCAAATATTATTTTGTTAGTAAACGAAGAACATTTATTCACAGCATGAATTTGAGTCAGGGCAGGCATATTGTATGGTGATTGATAGAGCATAGACTTTGGAGTCAGGCTCCCTGAGTTCAATCCTGGCTTACAGTGTACCTCTGGTTTCACGTAAACACTAATACTACCTGGCAGGTCTATCATGAGAGATAAATGAAGTCACCGACGCAAAGGACTCGTTGCAATGCCTGGAATTTTATTATTATGAGATACAAATATACCACTGTGAAGTTAGCAGGGAAAAAAATGCATGAACAAAACTGTTTCTCCTTTGCCTGATTTCAGTTTTTAATCTTATCATGAACTCATAATCTGCTATCAACCTCTTGCGACAGAAATCAATGCAATCTCAGAACTCGTTCCTTTTTGCCGTGACCTCTCAAGCTAAAATGAAATGAACAAAGCAGAAATCTCTATTTTATTACATAAGCAGCGATAATTGATGGTTTTTTAAGTGATGAGGGGAAAGCAAAGACATTTCTCACTAAGCCCCGGTTCACACAGTGAATGTGAACGCTGACTCCCTCCCCCACAGCTCCCCCGACCTCTGCTCACACCCTTCCTGCCTCCTGCCTGCTGTTAGTATCTCTCTAGCACTGTCCTAGCTCCTGTGATGTACCCTCCCAGGACTGGCTTCAATAGAGGGAAAAAACACACTTTCTATTGATTTCATTTCATATACATTTATGCTGTTGGTTGGCTGCTTTTATGTTACATCCAACCTTCAGAATTCAGGTTGGATATGTCATGTCATGATGTGCAGGAGGCATCGCGGCTTCAAAAAGAGACTGAGGCCTGCAGAGAGAGCGCCCCTGGACTTTAATGGGAGCGAGTACATTCAAAGGGAGAATTTTGCTTTCAGTGTATTTAACACCGCTTGCCTGGAGTTCTGCCTCCACAGGGGCTAACATCTGTGTAAAGACAGCAGGGAGGGGAGCCCCTGACCTAGGCCCTGCTGAGAACAAAGCCAGGACACCTGAGAATTGAAGGGCTCCCATCCTTCAAAGCTTTCTTAAGACTGGCATTGCTTATCATTCTCCTGCACGTCTTGATGCTTTTACTACCTGTGCATGCATCACTGAACAATTTATACATAACATCACTGTGCACGTTTATAAACTTGATATAAATGGCCTCACATTATATGCATTCCGTTGCCACTTGCTCTTTTTGATCAACATTATGATTTATCCACGTGGCTCTGGTTCATTCATTTTAATAACTGCATAGCGTTTTATGGCTCATAAAATGTTTCATTTCTTGAGTGATGGGTGGGTACGTTTGGTGTTTTGTTATATTCTCTTCTAAACTTTACAGGAGTCTGGAATATTTCATGATTTAAAAAATAAAGTGTGTGCTATCTTTTGGATTTTCCTGGATAACATAATCCTTCTGGCTGATAATGGCTATTTGAATAGAAAAGAAAGTGCAGCTTCCCACACATCCACATTCCTGGCTCTGTAAGCTTGAGCTCAGCCAGTAATCATTTTGTAATAATAACTAGTGATACTTATTGAACATTTATGCTACGCCAGGCACTATGCCCAGTGCTTTCAGAGGGTGATCTTGTTTAATCCTCATAACAATCCTATGGGGAGGAGGGTGTCATTACTATCCTCTGTTTATAGCTAAAAAAAACCTAGGCTCAGAAGTTTGGTAGCATGGCCAATTTCTCACAGCTAGGAGGGTGCAGAGCGAGGACTTGAAAGCAGGTCTCTAGGATTTATGTTCTCACCACTGTACCATTGCTTCCTAGCTGGGAGAATGAGGGATGCCTTCAGCTTGGCTTGGATGCTCTTGGTTTGCCTATTTGCTCCCACAAAATACTCTCACCTCGACACCAACAGTAGGATGGAAAGGTAAAAGGGGCACTGGGATTGTAACCTTCACCCAAATCCTTCTGCATTACCGTTTCAGCGAAGAAACCACACTTTCAGATGATTTAACCTACTTGTTAAAATAGTTCAAAGGACCAGGCACTACCCTAAACCCACTTTCACCCCACTGAACGTAGGCATTTGCCCAGCCTCTGTCCTTCCAGACAAGGCTCGATAGGGCTTGGGACGTACCACAAAGGTTGGCTGACAGGTTCTTTGGGCCCAGACCTTTAGATCATTGAGATTTTTCTCTAAATGAAGTTAGACTTAAAGTCATTGGAATTCTTTTTTTTTTTTTTTTTGAGACGAAGTTTCACTCTTGTTACCCAGGCTGGAGTGCAATGGCGCAATCTCGGCTCACCGCAACCTCCGCCTCCTGGGTTCAGGCAATTCTCCTGCCTCAGCCTCCTGAGTAGCTGGGATT
>NW_016107804.1:205715-214811 GCF_001604975.1 Cebus imitator | reverse complement strand
AAAAAAAAAAAAAAAAAAAAAAAAGGTTGCTTTCTAGCCAAGGATTTGATCTGCTGTTTTAATAATTTCAAACATTCTGAGCAAGATCACTGCTCCTTTTAAAAGACTGCTGTAACTTCAGGCACTTGTGACAAAACCTGGGTGAATTATTAGACAATTTCATGCTGGTTTGCAGAGTGATTAAAACAAGTGGCCTTGAATGATAGCATATGTTATAAAGAGATGGAGCTTTTCAGTTATAAAAGATGTATCAATCAGGGGAAAGCAAATACAAATTAAAGTTTGATGAGCAATTGGATATTAATTGGTACTAACTCTGCTTTTTATGTCACTTTGATGTGGAGTGGATCATAAACATGGTAAGCGATACTAATAATGTATATTCACTTCAATACAACTTTATGGCTCCATTTATTAAGGAAACCAATATTGAGATTGAGTTGTGAATGCACTAGTGCGCACTTTTCCTATTGTGTACCTTCATCTAACTCTTGCCGGGCAGGCTCCCTGCCACTGTCTGCAGGGTACAATGCAGTTGGTTAGACATCTAAGAGTTATTGCCTAGATTTTTCTTTATGCATCAGTTCTAAATTACAGTCAAAACAAACTTAACAGCAAACTAGGGCTTTATATATTTTTTTCTAGAGGTTTCTTTTTTACAAGTTGTCTGCTCTTTACTGAATTTAGACAGCAATCTCAAGGGAAGCAATGTCATCCTGATGTCATTAAGTAGACACCAATTAGACTTCGTAGTGTAGACCTATAAATAGCCAAAATGTTTTATATCAAATACGGCCCAATTTTATCTCAAATATAAAAGTAATTTTTAAAATTTTAAAAACACAAATATGACACATAATCACTAGTAAAAGAAAAACTATCTTTTTCAAATTTAAAATGAGAGTTTGCTGGATAATCAGTTTTATAATGTCCTTTTCTCCTTTAACAATCCATTCAGACAATTTTTAAATTTTTATGTTACCTGGATTCATAGCCCCGTTCTGCCATTTCTTCACTATGTGATTCTGGACAAATCACTTATCCTCTCTGTGCTTTAGGTTTTCTTATCTGTAAAAATGGGCCTAATAATATGTATCTTAGGGATCATTATAAAACTAAATGAGGCTTCTAAAAAAACATTCTTTCAAATCACCATTTAACGCTTAGCATTATGCCTGGCCTGCCCTCAAAACAGCTATTTCTATTATGCCAATATTCTTCATACTGGGTGGGGTCTATTCAATCATATTGCTATCTTATAATTTATTTAATCAATTTGATATTGCTGGTCCTTCAGGATGACAGCACCATTTCTCATTAATACCTGGCATTATTACCTTGGGATAAATCTTCAGGAGTCAGCATGCCTAAGAAAACTTCTAGGAAATACAGCTTCTCTTTCCTGCCATGGTTGCCATTACTTAGAGTTTTAGCACAGCCGTTTGGGAGATATGATACTTCAGCACTACCTTTGAGGCACCCACTTCTGTATAATAAACTTATTCCACTAGTTGTTTGTTGTTTTTTTTGTTTGTTTGTTTGTTTTGTTTTGTTTTGTTTTTTGAGACGGAGTTTCACTCATGTTACCCAGGCTGGAGTGCAATGGCGCGATCTCGGCTCACCGCAACCTCCGCCTCCTGGGTTCAGGCAATTCTCCTGCCTCAGCCTCCTGAGTAGCTGGGATTACAGGCACGCACTACCATGCCCAGCTCATTTTTTGTATTTTTAGTAGAGACGGGGTTTCACCATGTTGACCAGGATGGTCTCGATCTCTTGACCTCGTGATCCACCCGCCTCGGCCTCCCAAAGTGCTGGGATTACAGGCTTGAGCCACCGCGCCTAGCCTGTTGTTTTGTTTTTAAACCAACCACAGTCTGCCTTTGTTTGGGTGAAGTGTAGCCCAGTTTAGGGCTAGGCCGAACAATTTTCTTGAGATCCCTGAGAAGACAAAGGAGACATTCTGTTGATATTTGACAGGTAAGCTTTACCTACTCTATGTGTGGGAACTAGACAAACACCGATGTGCATTTGATTTTTTTCTTAGAAGAAAACTGAACTATTAATTACACTAAAGCCTTCAGGGAAGTGTTTCACTGGACTATTTGCCTCAGGACCTATATTTTTATTGTCTGTCCATTAATTGTGAACAGATTATTTAAAAGGGATGTATATTAATAAATAGGGTGGAAACTAAAAACTAAACCAGGGCAAAGGTTCCACTGTACGTGTCTCAACTCAGAGGGGACTCCTAGCAGGCAATGAAATGGGGCTGTTTTACAAAGCAAAGGAAGGAATGAGGTCAGGTGCAGGAATACGCAGGGGCCTGGTGTTTTGAATCTGTTTGATTAAAAGGCAAGTTTGTGTAGAGAATTAGAGAAACAAATCATAGAACAGACACCTTGAGATGTAAGGCCCTTCGCAAACAAAAGACGTGTGTTGCATCTCATTAAAACGGGTTTTCTTTTATTGTCACTGATGGACTCAGACGTCCTAATTTTCCCTCAAAAGTAAATGGCCTATTTTCAAAATAGGCAGAGGGTCTGTGCTCCTTATATCTGTTCTTAATTCAAGAAATATATCTAACTGTAGTCTAACAAGAGTCAGTCTCAAAAGAAATTAATAAGGAACATCCATTAATTATTTATGCTCTGAAACAGTAGGTCTGCTAATGTTTCTGCTAATCACCAAAGCTAAACAGATGTATCTTCATAAAGACAATCTTGAAGAATAGAATGAGTATAAAGAAGACGCAAATACAAAAAATATGTATATGTATGGCGATGACAGGAAAAACACTGAATGCATCGCTGCTCCTAAGATTTGTTTAAAGTGCAAAACCTAGTAAAATTGTCAGAGCGAGTTCTGTTCATGATTTCTAGTATTTAAATATTATATTAAGCAATAATAATGGGAGTTGAATTTATAGGAGCCAAAACCAATGCTAGAAAATGAAAAGAATTAGACTCCTACTTTTTAAAACAGCATTTAGAAAGCTGTCCAATTTCCATGAACATTCCAAAAGCAGCATCTTTCATGGATATTAAATGAATGGTAAGGTTGTAAATTCTACATCATTTACAAATCCAAAATTATTCAAACTCTTATTTTTGCCTCCATACAAATTTGGTCAGAATAAAATCTGTTGGTCCCTTTATGGAGTTGCAAAGATGGTGTTAACACAGCCGCCTTCATGGTTCTGTGATCTGCAGTATGTAGTAGTAGAGTGGAGCCATTTCTGAAACCAGATCACCTGGACGTAAATTTTGATCTACCATTTACTAGCTTTGTAACTTGGGCAAGCTAACCTCTCAGTACCTTGCTTAACTTCATCACTGGCAAAATGGAATAATAAGAGTACCCATCTCAAAAGGTTTAAAATGAGTCCTTAAGAGAGTCCAAAATAAGTGCTCAGTTTTTATGAGTTATTATAATTATCAAGATAGCAGTTTTATGGTCAATATATGAGAACGACAATACTAGGTATTTACATAGAATTCACATTTTGTATAGCTGCAGCTTTCACAATGGAATGATAGGACAGGCTCCACCTCACCTCCTAACTCATATTCCCAGTCATGATGTTGTTTCTCACAGTCCTTTGAATAAAACACAATTCCCTACATAGTCTAAGGGAGATCTGCAGGATGGTTGGTATCAAAGTGGTGATCAGAACAGAGGCCACAGGAGACATGGCTTGAAAACTCCCTCCTTTTTCCAGTGTTCTGCCCCCAACCCATGCTGGAGACTGGGGATGACATCCTTTCAATGGTACTTTTATCACTCAGATCTTTTATCCAAATTGTCACGGGGGTGTGTCTTTACCCTTCTTTGGAAAGGTCACCTATGTCCTGCCTGCTGTCATCAGTATATGACATCAGTGATTCTAGAAAGTACTTCCCATTCTGCATGGCAGAATCACTTAGGAAAGTTTAGTATATATATTTAATAATATATTTATTGTCCAGGCATTGTGGCTCACGCCTGTAATCCTAGCATTTTGGGAGGCCCAGGTGGGCAGATCACTTGAGGTCAGGAGTTTGAGACCAGCCTGGCCAACATGGTGAAACCCTGTCTCTATTAAAAATACAAATTTTTTTTTATTTGTAATCCAAGCTACTCAAGGAGCTGAAGCACAAGAATCACTTGAACCCAGGAAGTTGCAGTGAGTGGAGATTGCACCACTCCACTCCAGCCTGGGCAACACAGCAAGGTCCTGTTTCAAAAAAAAAAAATTGTATATGTGTGTGTGTGTCTGTGTGTGTGTGTGTGTGTATGTATACATATATATGTACTCAATTTATTTATATATATGCACACACATTCAATTTATATATATGTGTGTATGCATTTACTATATATATATTGTGTGTGTGTGTGTGTGTGTGTGTGTGTGTGTGTGTCTGTGTATACTCAATTTCTCTCTAGGCCTACTGAATTGGAATCTTCAGGTCGGGGGCCCAGTAATTTGTATTTATAAAAAATTCTCTAGGAGCTGGGCATGGTGGCTCATGCTTGTAATTCCAGCACTTTGGGATGCTGAGGCAGGTGGATCACCTGAGGTCAGGAGTTTGAGACCAGCCTGGCCAACATGGTGAAATCCCGTTTCTACTAAAAGTATAAAAATTAGCTGCGCATGGTGGTGGGCACCTGTAATCTCACCTACTCTGGAGGCTGAGATGGGACAATCACTTGAACCTGGGAGGTGGAGGTTGCAGTGAGCCAAGATAGCACCATTGCACTCCATCATGGGCAACAAGAGCAAAACTCTGTCTCAAAAAAAAAGAAAAAAGAAATTCCCTAGGAACCCACTGGTACGAAGTCTGATTTCAGAGCTACTGTTCAAAGGCAGTGGTTCTTAACATCTTGGGTCATTGCACTTTCGACCTAAAGAGTCGTTTATGAAAGATCCACTGTCATAAATTAGGGTGGATTTGAGGTTTTCCCCTCTAATCCCTCTCCGTCACTTGCATTCTCTAATGCTTTCTTGCATAGAGAGAAGAGGCAGTTCTACTGCTGTGCATAAACTGTCATCCTGTTTAGTCTCTGCAGCAGGCTGGGGAGTGAGTGTCACTGATGGTCCATTAATAAAAGTGATTGGGATATTGCTTTGCTTACCAGAAAAAATCAGGGATGGGGGCTATTTTTAACAGTTCATCATGACCATGTACTGCTCACATGATCATGCTGTACATATCCGGTGGGGTACAGCACGAGCCTGCGCAGGCCAATGGCATGTTCTCCTATGAACCAGAATGACTGTCTCACCTGAATGACTGAATGCTCGCTGGCATAAGTCCTCCCTCACCCTACAATTGACCTCTCCGTAATGCCCCTGTGCCTTTTCCTGTCTGCCTGCTCAAGTGGGATGGCCTCAGCCTCGGACTCACAGGAGGTCACAGAGGAAATAAGACATGAAACAACACATAACAGTAGAGTCCTTTGATATCATCCTCCCTCTGTTTTCCACCCACCCCCATGAACCTACCCCTTTAGTATCAATGATCCCAGAAGCAGTTGGCAGGTTATAAAATTAAAATAGAAGTGCCACCAAGAAAACAGAGCCTATGACCAAAAACCAAGCTCCCTGGAAGTAGCATATTAGCTCATTCATCAAATGTGGGGAAAATACAGGCCTGGGCAAAGCCCACATGCCATTAGTTGCACTGACAAAACAAAATCCAACATGCAGCCAAAGCTTTCTGTGTCACTTCTGTGTTTCATTAAACAAAACCTGCCAGGAATGTAACAAGCACTGTTTTTTGTTCGCAGACCAACTGAATTCTAAGAGCTGCTCGGCTGTATGGCAACATTTAGGTCTTTCTGCCCACACTGGCCATATTTCTATTTCCCTCTCCACATATTCCTAATCTGTGGCACATGCTTATTTGCTGTATTGTCTGTAAAAATGCGTAAGCTCTTGCAGAGCAGAATGCAATTAATCTGATATAGAAACACAAACACTTTATAAACTGTAAAAATGAAAAAAATACATGGAGGAGTGATGTATATTTTGATGACTACCAAAACTGGTGATACTTATGTGTTTTGTGCCACATGATAGCAAAACTTTCTAAGCTGCCTGTGCACATATTCAAAATTACGATTTTCAGACCGCTTTTTCACTTAATTTATCACAAACTTCCCCTGGGGTACTTTTACTGTGGGACTGCTACTATCACCTTTAAAAAGCAACATCCAGAATTGCACCTATTACTAAAATACCTATACAGTATTGTGTGTGTGTGTGTGTGTGTGTGTGTGTGTGTGTGTGTGTGTGTGTGAAAATGCATTTTATTGGCTCCTAGGGAGTGGGACGCAGGATCAGAGTGGGCACGCGCAGTGCTGGGGGCCTGTGTGGGGAGCAAAGCACTGGGCCTGCCCAGGCCCTGGTTTCCCTGAGGACCGTCATGAACTGGGGCTCCACTGGATGGATGCCTGGGGCCGCAGAGCAGATGGAACGTGGGCCCAGGTCACTGGGTGATGCCCTCAGCTCCTAGCAAGGTTGGCGGGTGGTGACCATGGCGCTCAGCCAGCTGACGGTTTGCAGGCACCTGCTCCTGCCTTCCAGCTTCACTTCCTGGGCTGCTCCTAGTTGTCAGTGAACCAAGCACAGGTCTCCTTCACCGCCTGCTTGAAGGATGTGAACCGGAAGTCGGGCAGGTATGTCCTCAGCTTGCTGTTACTGGCTGTCTTCTTAAACTGCCCGTCTGACTTGGTTGTATCAAAGGTGGCCTCCCCATGGAAGTCCATAGCCTCCACCACCGCCTCGGCTGCCTCCCTGATGGAGACCTCATCTTCCTCGCCCACTGAGAGGATAACGGGCTCCACCTTGCTATACTCCCACGGGACCCAGATAAAGAGCTGGGCCAGGTCCAGCGAGTATATAAACTGCCTCCGTGGCTTCCCCGTACCCCACACCATCAGGGCCGAGCCGCTGCTCTTGGCCAGGCGCACCTTGTGGATGAGGCCAGGCAGCACGTGGCCATCCTCAATGTTGAAGTTGTCATGGGGCCTGAAGACGTTGGTGGGGATGACAGCGGTGAACGTGCAGCCGGGCTGCTGGAAGTAGGCCCTGTTCTGCACGTCGATCATCCTCTTGGCATGCGAGTACCCAAAATTGCTGCTGTGGGGCTGCCCACTGTGGCTCATGGTCTCAGCTGTGGGGTAGGTAGTCTTGTCAGGAAAAATACAAATGGACAGGCAGGACAAGACCTTGCAGGCACCCACTTCGAAGGCCGCGTGCAGGACATTGTCACTGATGTGCACATTTTTCCTCCAGAAGTCCAAATTGTATTTGATATTCCAAAACAGGTCCCCCACCATTGCAGCAAGATGGATGACGTGCGCGGGTCGAACCTTCTCAAACAGGGGCCGGGTCTGTGCTGTATCCCTGAGATGGGCGTCCTTGGAGGTGACAAACGCCCAGTCCTATCCAGGAAGGCCAGCTCCATCTGCTACCACCTTCTGGATGGCTTTGCCCACCAGCCCAGAGCCCCATGTCACTAGAATCCGCATGGACCCCTGAGGTTCACGCACGTCAGCTGCACCTGCATCCCACCTCACCGCCCTCTATACGGTATTTAAACAACAAATAAGCCTGGTAGTAGGAGAGAGAAGAAAATTAAACAGCTATTCTAGAATTTCTCTTCTTCCCAGGGTCACCAGCCTCTGTTGGGAAAAAGGAGCCAATATTCATAAAAATCTGAGCTACTAAGGTTATGCAAAATCAACACGTATGGGGAGTAATAGCAAGGATGTATCCTCTGTGTTTATCATATAATTTATTATCCTCCTGCAACAAATGTGCAGATGACATTTGTTCCTGACATAATGTGGTAGGTGGTTAAGTTCTTCAGAACTTAAAGTAAGCAACTTAAAGTAAGTTGCTTTTTAGCATTACTACCGATTCATGAAGTAGCAACAGCAAATTATCTTTTCCCACATGAAGGCCCCAGTCTCTCATTACTTTGTAATCTTACAGAAGGAAGTACTAAATCAATGTAAAAGTTTGAATGATTACATAATCCTTCGATTTGCTGCCTGGAAAAAGAGTCCTGTTGGCTATAAAATAGGTTTACTTTTTTCTCCAGGTACTTACCCTTTGGGGTGACAGTGTAGTGTTAGAACGGAATCCACAAGTGATATTAAAAAGTCCCTTCCCCTAATGTGCCAGATCTAGTCCAGATAAAGCCATTATTCAAAATTTCACACCTGCTATCCTGTTTTGATTTGCAATTTGAAGAACAACTTTGCCTTTGGCTTCTGGGTAGCCACATTAAGTTAATCACTCCAGCAACAAGAAAGAATAATAAAGCAGAAAACAAAGAAGAGGGACTCCACTTGAATTCAGCATAGGGCCCCTGGCTATCCCAGAGAAAATCTATGTTGCCACGCCCTCTTCTTCTTCTTAAAGGGGAATCCTTTGCTAAAGGGGAATCCTTTGCTATAGGGAAAGGGATTTAATTAAAAAAAAAAAAAAAAAAAGGCTTACAATTTTATGAAGAGAGAGATGATGTCCTAAGGAAGTGTAAAACTGAGATATAAAAACGGCTTCTCAGAAAAGTCTTCCTCTCACAGGATGACTTGAAGAGGGTCAGGTGATGTAAGCATCTGGGTTGTGTTACAGAAGAGGAAACTGGCTGGGTGCAGTGGTTTATGACTGTAATCCCAGCACTTTGGGAAGGTGAGGCAGGGAGGATCACTTGAGCCCAGGAGTTTGAGACCAGCCTGAGCAATGTAGTGAGACTTTGTTTCTATAAATAAATAAATAATTTTTAAAAAGAGGAAAAAAAGTCTTTCTCTGAGAAAGTATTTGCAAACTATGTAGCCAACAAAGGACTAGTATCCAGAATCTACAAGGAACCCAAAACAATTACCAGAAGAAATCACAAATAATCCCACTAAAAAGTGGGCAAAGGGGCCAGGCACCATGGCTCGTGCCTGTAATCCCAGCACTTTGGGAGGCCGAGGCAGGCAGATCACTTGAGATCAGGACTTTGAGATCACCCTGGCCAACATGGTGAAACCCATGTCTACCAAAAATACAAAATATTAGCTGGGTGTGGTGGTGCGGCACCTGTAATCCCAGCTACTCTG
>NW_016107804.1:185742-204925 GCF_001604975.1 Cebus imitator | reverse complement strand
AACAGTAGATGTTGGCGTGGATGTGGAGAAAAGGGAATGCTTATATACTGCTGGTAGGAATGTAAATTACTACAACCTTGATGGAAAAACAGTATGGAGATTCTTTAAAGAACTAAAAGTACATCTTTAAAGAGCTAAAAAGTGGATCTACCGGTTGACGCAGCAATCCCACTGCTGGGTATCCAAAGGAAAAAGTCATTCATATGAAAAAGACACTTGCACATGTATGTTTATACCAGCACAATTTGCAATTGCAAAGATGTGGAACCGATCTAAGCGCCCCTTGACTAAAGAGCCGATAAAGAAAATGTGCTATATATACACCATGGAATACTATTCAGCCATTAAGAGGAATGAAATAATGTCCTTTGCAGCAACTTGGATGGAGCTGGAGGCCATTACTCTAAGTGAAGTAACACAGGAGTGGAAAACTGAAAATCTTATGTGCTCACTTATAAGTGGGAGCTAAACTATGAATGCACAAAGGGATACAGAGTGATATAATGAGCTTTAGAGGCTCAGAAGGTGGAGGATGGTGGGGGGTAGGGATTAAAAATTACACATTAGGTACAATGTACACTACTCAGGTGACTGGTGCACTAAAATTTCAGAATTTATTTTAGAATTTATATACTACTATAAAAATTTCAGAATTTATATACTACTATATAATTCATCCGTGTAACAAAAAACCAAGTGTACCCAAAAAGCTATTGAAATTTTAAAAAGGGAAAAAAATATCAATCTAATAAAAAAGTAAGCAAAGTCTCCCTCTGGTCACTTGAATAGTGTGGCATGTTAGAAGGGAAGAGGGGAAACAAACATCGTTTCCAGACAAAAAGTGTGTCTATTTCCATTTGTGTGTTTAAAACATTGTTATCTTCCAGGGTGTTCAATAAATCAATACATTTGCTTAAATGGTTATAATAGAATTCACTAAAAAAAGAAATGGCTAGTAGTTTTAATAATGATTATTTTCAGTGTGCATCATTTGAATGATAATTTTATAAAACTTACGAGATGAAGAAAATGACAGCTTGCTTTTAAATTTTTTTTCTGCCTTTTATCCAGAAATGTAAAATCCATGAATAACTTGTGAAGTTATTTCACATACTTTGTACTTATATCTATTCAGTAACTATTCTAGTGTTCCCCAAATAAACCTATTCTATATGCAAAATAGTTTCATCAATTTTTCTATTTGTTTTTCTTTGGCCACACCCTAAAGCATAATTCATTGGCTAGCTTTTTATACACAAGTATACATAATTTACAGAACTCTTTCTTTGCTTTTTTTTTTTTTTTTGAGACAGAGTCTCACTCTGTTGCCCAGGATATCACAGAGACAAGTCGAATCTGCACATGTGCTCGGACACAGGGAGTGGTCAGAGAAAAGACAGAAGAAAGACATCACTTGGTCCTGGAGACATCTATCAAGTGTCAGAACATGCTCCAGGGGCATCCCAGACCACTAAGAATGTCTCTAAGGACCTCTACAGAGAAGTATATCCAGGGACCTATTCTGTCACTGTGGGCTCAAATGACTTAACCAAGAAGACTCATGTGGTAGCAGTTGATTCTGGACAAACTGTGGACCTGGTCTTCCCTGTGTGATGTTGACCATCACCTTTTTTTAAGCAGTAAGAATAAAGTCACTATATGATTCTCTTAATAGCTGTACACTAATCCTGTTTTTAGTGCTGACTGGGTCAGCCTTCCCGGGAACTGGAATCTGTCTCTTTCAGTGTGCCTTTCTTGAGGGTGTAGAAGTCCTCCATCCTTGTTGGCCTGACAGTAATATAATCATGCTGTCTGAACAGATTTTACTGCTTGCTTTCCAAGTAAAGGTTAATTATGATAATAAAGAGATTTGGAAATGAAAAAAAAATTGTGCAGTGGTGCAATCTCGGCTCATTGTATGCAACCTCTGCCTCCCAGGTTCAAACAATTCTCCTGACTTAAACTTCTAAATTGCTGGGATTACAGACGTGCGCAACCATGCCCAGCTAATTTTTGTATTTTTATTAGAGACAGGGTTTCACCATGTTGGCCAGTCTGGTCTCGAACTCCTGACTTCAAGCGATCTGCCCACCTAGCCTCCCAAAGGGTTGGGATTACAGGTGCGAACCACCGCACCCAGCCCTAGAATTGTTAAGGAAAGGAAAGATCTCATTTTTATTTTTTTGAGACGGAGTTTCACTCTTGTTACCCAGGCTGGAGTGCAATGGCGCGATCTCGGCTCACTGCAACCTCCGCCTCCTGGGTTCAGGCAATTCTCCTGCCTCAACCTCCTGAGTAGCTGGGATTACAGGCACGCGCCACCATGCCCAGCTAATATTTCGTATTTTTAGTAGAGACGGGGTTTCACCATGTTGACCAGGATGGTCTCGATCTCTTGACCTTGTGATCGACCCGCCTCGGCCTCCCAAAGTGCTGGGATTACAGGCTTGAGCCACCGCGCCCGGCTCATTTTCTATATCTAAGGGATTCACACTAAAGGATTTACTGGGCTGGAGCAGATCATACGACAACAGAACAGCCAGCAAGGGTGATTCTGAAGTGGCTCTCTTAAATATCCAGAACAAAGAACTCAAGACTAGATGTTTATGCTTTTATGTGGTATAAGGAAAACTGCTAAGAGGGAATTCTTATCAGGAAAGTGAACCCCTTCTACCATCTTGGGAAGTGATTTGTAAGACTGTCAAAACATGCTGTATTTGACGCACCACATGACTACATGTAATGTGTACTTACAACTGCTAAGAATTAGAAAATGTTGTTACCTACAGTTGTCTTTATCAAGTTGATTATTATGGTGTACAGTATTACAGAAATATAGAGGTGCCAACTCAGGTGAGCAGTATGCCTTTCTCTTTTCTCCAACATTGCTTACACATTTATTTAGGTGATTTCACAAGATTTAATAACCAACGTAGAAAATTCCATTGCAGTTAAAAATAACTCAAGACAATTTGATGAAGCTTAAATCTGTTAATAGTGATGTACATTCCACAAAATAATTTCAGCGAACTACCATTTAATGTTCATTGCAATCAGGTGAACATTAAATGGGTACCAATACTACAATGTTCATTTTATATGAGTAAACTGAGCCTTGTAAAGACTAAGTAGATCAGGTGCAGTGACTCACACCTGTAATCCCAGTGCTTTCGGAGGCTGAGGGAGGAGGATCACTTGAGCCCAGCAAGTTGAGGCTACAATGAGCCATGATAGCACCACTGCTATAATGGTAGCACGACTGCTATCTCTCTGTTGAGAGACCTTGTCTCAAAAACAAAACAAAACAAAAAGACCAAGTAATTCCAGCTGACAGCTCACACAGGTAGCAAGAATTGAGATGTGAACACAGTTATCAAGCAATGGTTAAAAGCCCCACTTTGATGTCAGACATAACGTGGCTTTAACTGTTGGCTTTGAGACTATGGGTGACACAACTGCTCTGTGCCCAAGTTTCCTCTTGTATAAAAAAGGAAAAATAATAGTATATCTCAGAGTTAAATAATAATGTTTAAGAAACAGCACAGTGAGTCACACAATGAGCAACGACATGGTAAACAATCTTATTTTGATCATAAGGCTGGACTCTCCTGACCATTTTATGGCTGAAGAATGCCCAAGGTGTGAGAGATGAGCTACCTTCGTCAGCTCTGTGGGGCCTGAATTCTGCTTGCCATCCCTCTCTCAGGTCAGGAATACTGACACAGTCCGGGTGTGGTGGCTTGCACCTGTAATCCCAGCACTTTGGGAGGCCAAAGCGGGAGGATCACTTGAGGTCAGCAGTACAAGACCAGTCTGGCCAACATGGCAAAACCCCGTCCCTACAAAAAATAATTTTTAAAAAATTAGCTGGGTGTGATAACACATGCCTGTAATCCAGTTGCTGGGTGGCTGAGGCACAAGAATCGCTTGAACCCAGGAGGCAGAGGTTGCAATGAGCTGAGATCATACCACTGCACTCCAGCCTGGGAAACAGAGCGAGACTCTGTCTCAAAAACCCAAAGGAAAAAAAGAGTGCTGACATAAAAGTATTGCATGAAAAAAAAAAGTACTAAATGAAAATGAAACCATGCTTAAAGAAACCAAGACTTAACTTTTTTTTAAAAAAAAAAGTAAGTATATTGTGATGTAATAACTTCCACAATTTCTTTTCTAAATTTACAATAATTTCTTCTTAGCACCATTCAAATTGACTGTGGTGAAATGAAATGAAAATTAACCAAATACAATGCTGAGATAGGTTGTTCTTCCTTCTCTCTCCTGATTCTTCATTAAGTCATTTGCTCCACAATTATTGAAGTGCTTCTGTGGGGGGAGTATTTTATAGTCTCATCTGTTTTCTTAATTTCTTATTTATGGCACACACGCCAAAAAAAAAAAAAATCTATGTTTCTGGGCAAGAATTGTAAAGAATGACCTGACTAAAATGTTGAACACAATCAAAATTCATTGCACTTTTTTTTTTTTTTGAAATAGTGTCTTGCTTTGTCCCTAAGGCTGGGGCGCAGTGGCATGATCTTGGCTCACTGCAAACTCCACCTTCCAGGTTCAAGTGATTCTCTTGCCTCAGACTCCAGAGTAGCTGGGACACAGGCACCTGCCACCACACCCAGCTGATTTTTGTATTTTTAGTACATTTTCAGTACAGGGTTTTACCATGTTGCCCAGGCTGGTCTCAAACTCCTGGGCTCAAGTGATCCTCCCACCTCAGCCTCCTGAAGTGCAATTTTTCTATTTTAAGTGTGCTGGTTTTCTTTGGATTCTGATTCATGTAGGCCATGCCAAAAGAAAGACAAGTAAAACCATCTACTGTAACCACTTCTGCTACCCTAAGTTTATGAAGCATAAAACTTCCAGTGATGATAATCAAAACCTCAAAATGAATAAAAAGGCAATCCTCCCATGGTTGTAAAACAGAAGAGGCAAAATATGCTGTGTGTTGGTTTTAAAATATTGAAAATTTTCTGAACACGTCCAAATGTACTAATTAGGTTCTACTTTTCTTTTCTAGGTAAAACCATTTCTGAGAAATTGACAGGTGTCTGTAACTAACAAATAGCTTTCCAAAAATATTAGGATCTCAGCACAGCTTTCCATAAAATGAGTTCTCATGTAAGTCCTCACTCTTAAGTAATTTTAATAATTTACTTTAATCTTTAGATTTTTCTTTGGCTTTTATCTATCAGTAATATTCACTTAAAATTTAAAACAAAGAGTAGATGAAACTTTTTTTGACATACTTGGAGGCCTGGGGAGACCACACAGCACCATTCTATTGAGATGACTCCAAATAATTTTCACATGAATGGCTAAAGTGCAGAAATGTATAATTTATTAGGATTTAAATAAATCAAGGAGAAAGTGCTTTAAAGATATTGGTAGAAAATTTTCAAAAAATAAAGTTATAATTCTGAGAAACTAAGTTTCTATGTATAAAATTCTTCCTTCCCTATATTTAACATTTCAAAGCAAAATACTGTATGCTTAAAAAAAAAAAAAAAACTCTTTAATAACATGGATTTTTTTTAAGCATTCGATCACAGTAAAGCTTTTTAAAAACACACATGACATACTTCTGGGATCTTCACAGAGGAAAAAAAACACACACGACATAATCCAATTTTATTTTTAGGGTGAAACACCTTTCTTAAAACATGTGCTGTGTGGCCAGCAGAATGTTATAATCATTCTCTTTTGTTTCAGCAATTTCCCTGATACAATTATCATACTGGAAATATTCCCTAATGCTACAAAATTTGTCAAGAATAAAAAACTTGTTCATTGAACCTCTTAGAACATGCCTAGCTTTCTCATGGACTGACAAAGAATAAAAAGTCCCCTCTTCTTCAAGGCTGCTTACATCTTTTTCTTTTTTCAGATAACTATTACCATAACAACTATAAGTCAATAAACACTTTGAAGTTCCCCAAATAGCAAAAATCAGAAATCCACAAAGATTTGGAATGATCTAAGAAATCTGAATGTGTAAAATAAAATAAAATAAATCCCAAAACAGAACAATGACATGAACATCAGTTTTATTCACTGAGAATATATTCTTTTTAAAAAACTATGGCAGAAACATAACTATATATGAACACTGCTATTCTCAGCACTTTTTGTCTAGAAAATTCAGTGTACTATATGAAAACATCATTAAATTAAAGCATGTAAACTTATTTATGTCCAGCATGATCTTTTTAATGCCAAGGTTAAAAGGAAAAAGGCACCAGAAATATTGAAAAACACAAAGAAGCAAGGTAGAAATACTGCAAGATTATCATAATCTAATCTGCCACAGGGAAAACATTTAAGATAAAATTGAAAATAAAATAACATAGGTTATGATGTAGCCAAATTATTGTGAAATGTATCGAATCGGCTGGCTGTACCTTGTGGAGGTCACAGAAAATTACTACTTTAAAATATTCCCCCACAAATTAACATAAATAAACTGTTCTCTGTGGTTTCCAATATGCTACCTAAAAACACAATGTGGCTCCCCCGGGAGTCTGGTTCCAATCCAAGGCAGATGAGATAGATGGAGCCAGGATGGCAGCGTTTGACAGACACTAATAAAAAAGATCAGTGACATTCTACAGACTTGCAATATTCCATTTTATTAGAAGCAGTGGAGCACAGAGGTTAAGAACCTGAGCTCTGGAGTCAGACCTTCGTTCAAATGATGACTCCACCACTACAGGTTGGGTGACCTCAGGAATGCAACTTTCTCTCTAAAACTGTTTTCAAAGCTGAACAAGGTGGTACATACACAAGAGGGTAGAAATACTGAAATGTGTAAGTAGCTTATAACTCCATGAAGAGTTCTGATTTCACTACTTAGCAGACTTAATGGTTTTCTCCTTTGCATTTCTGAAGATACGGCAATATTCTTATGGACATGTCCCCAGTCTTTCTCTTTGCACTTTAGAAACTGGGAAGGGTCAGACATGTACAGACAAGTGACACACTTGCCCAAGAGTAAGAAAAGTGGCAAAGACAGTTAATTATGTTTTCTACAGGACTTATCTATTGCTTACATTTCCTATAAACTTATATGTGTTTGAAAAAGGTGAAAGTCGATGGCATGTTAGAATACATAGGGTTTTTTTAGATATCAAAATTGGTTTGCTTTAAATGGTTGATGGCTAAGGTAAACTCTAAATTAAGTGCTAAATTAAATCAAAGCCATATATTTTATTTATTTATAGACCTTAAAGAGTTGTAATTTGACTTCACAGCTTTTTAAAAAATATATGAATAACTACCAAAAGTGATTTGAATTGCATAAAAAGTAGCACCAATATATCAATAGTCCACTTTCTTCCAAAGACAAGTAATGACAAAAATATAAAACTGTAGGCAAGTTTTAAAAAGTCACTCAGAAGTTATCTACTTTTAAAAACTACAAAATGTCCTTCAAGAAAAAAACATCAAATAAGTTGATGTATGGTATTTTCACTTTTAAAGGCCAATTTCAGACTTCGGACCACTTTTCCATGCAAAATAAAAACAAAATAAATTAATAACATTTTATACTCAAAATCGTTTCCACAATGTCACAGTAAGGAAGACAGTGATTTCAAAATGCATTCCATCATGCAACTCAATAAATAGTGGGTCCTAACAAGAATTTTTATCTAATAGGATGAAAATATCAGTTGCATATTGGGTAGGTATTGTTTTGTAAACTTTTGTTCCGTGTGTGTATACTGGGTTGCAATGCAAAATGTGTCTCATTTTGAGTTGCTGTGAAAAAAGATTTGAGTCCCTCCTCCAAGGCTAAATGTTGCCTTTTGGAGCCCCCTACAGTCTCTCAATGTTAAGAACTTAAATCCTAAAGTAAGTAAATAACCCTAAAGCTGGAAGGTGGTTCAGAAACTAGCATTCAATAATTTATGCAGGAATATGCTTACACAGATAAATAGGCAGGGTCTGGTCTAAGAACTCAAACTGAACATGTGAGTAGTTCTCAATCTTGAAGCCAAATTATCCTGAAGAAAAAATTAATTTGGCAAGGTCTGGATTAGCCCTTACTAAATTTAAAATTAGAAGAACTATATCAGTATCTCACAATAATAGAAATCTGGAGGCAAACTAAGAAGAGATGAAATCACAAGGACTTTAGAAAATTGTTAATAATACATTCATCTTTATAAAGTTTTTTTTTACAAAGGGGTGTTCAGAATTTAATCAATAGAAACATGGCTAAGTGCTGAAAAGGCTTTTTTCCACCCCTACTGCTTCAAAGAATTGAGTAAAGAACAATTTTGAACAATCAAGTGCTAAACCTGAACTCCAACTAGACATGTTATTTTAAGAACTAGTAGGTCACTATATCAAAGTAGTAAAACTCTGACATTGGCTGGGGGTGACGCCTGTAATCCCAGCACTTTGGGAGGCTGAGGTTAGAGGGTCACTTGAGGTAGGAGTTCAAGACCAGCCTGGCCAACACAGTGAAACCCGTCTCTACTAAAAACACAAAAATTAGCCACAACTGTGCCACTGCACTCCAACCTGGACAACATAGCAAGACTCCGTCTCAAACAAACAAACAAACAACTCTATTAAGTGGTTAGAAAACTGAAGTGGAAGTGAGGTCAGAAATTCAGGCTTATCTTTATCTAAAACAAGCTAAAGGGCTTTCTTTCCTTGCTGCTCTTTTACAAAAGATAATTTAATATAACATACAGAGAAAAAGAACAGCGATGTTAATCATGCTTATGTTAATGAACACCAATACCCCTACTACCACCACCACCAAAAGAAATGCTTGCCGAAGCTTAAGAGTAGATGCAAACTACAAATATCTCACAATCATCAAACACTACTGTGACCTTGATTTTACCCTGTATCAAATTGCCTATCTCAGAATGTTGGCATAGTTTAGTTAACCTAAGGTCAACCGCAGAACAGGGAAGAGGCCAAATGGTAGATGATCCTGTTGAAAGGAGATATCTTGGCAATAAAATCAATTTAGCATAAATGAAGGTAATTCATAACACAAGCAGTAGCAATAGATTGCCTTTTTCTTTTTTGAGTCAGTTTTAGCTGGCCGCTCAAGTTAGGTCTTTGAGACTAAAAATGAACATAAAATGAGCAGCTCTGCAGAGCAAGGTAATGTTGGTCCATTTAATCTAAAGCAACCCTGACTCTATCATCCAATATCCCCACATTGATAAGCACAATTGTATCTGTGTTTACGGTAACATATCTAGATCCAGATTTGACTGTATGCCAGGGACTATGACTCAAAATTTATCCTTGGCTTTAGCACAATTTATTTCAAAACCAGTAAAAAATCACATAAAAACATTAATTTCTGTTAATGAGAGCTCCATTTTAGTAGAACATTTGTTCAACAGATGTAACTATGTACAGAATTATGCCTGCCCCCTCCAAAAAAGTCCCAGAACTAATGTTTACTGTAAATATATTTAGGATTAATTATGATCTATTCAAAGCAAATGGTGACAAACAGCTTATTTGCTATTTACATAAGATAAAATAAATTTTATTTGAAAAGAATGAAAATAAAGTTTACTTTCATTCTTTCAGTATCACCTTGTGTAAGCTGAAATTTAAAGAATGCTCCTCCTTAATGCGTAATCATTGGAAGGGGAATTTTATAATTTTTTTAAAATGGGAAAACCAAGTGGTAACACTTCTCTTTCTCATCACCACCCAGTCCTTAGTGCATGAGGACTGGATTTGTCCTTACAAATCTTCATCACATTCAGAACTGATGTTATCTTCAAGTCATCTCTTCTAAGTGTTTTTTTTTTCCCCTTCTCCCTATTCTACTTAAGTAAAATGTCCCTCCTGCTGTCGGCAGGCATAATGAATATCCTCAAGACAACATTAAAATAATTGCTTTCATGAAACTGCTGTGTACTTTATATGAGGGATACCAAGAAATATCCATGAACAAAATAATGTGGCTACCAAAGGTTACTTACAAGTAGCATTTTAATACCTTCTCTTTCATTCTCCAGACTACTGTTGAGAAAGCTATCCTACTTAATATTTAATAGCCAGTGACTTCAAACCCAACTTCATATTGACTGACATTCTCTCACGTTTATGAACACAACATAACACACATACATATCCACTCCTCACTTACTCTCACAAGCAAGCATACACACACATTTTCTTTCTTTCCAGAACAAGCCAGAATTACAGCTCTTTTGGTGATTGTTATAATTTTTGGAATGGTTCATAAATTTTCCAAATTCTTTTAAATTTGTAATACTTTCATCTTTTTTCTTTTTTTTTCCAATTGTGAACCATTCCATATTGCATCTTTATTGCAAAAGTCAACATGCTTCTTAGAAATTCAGATTGTAATTGATAAAACAAACATTACATATATGAATTTAAATGTATAAACAGTTAGAAATTCAACAATATCTCCTATTATACTATTACACAAGTTCACAATTTTGTAAAAACTATAATACAGGCATACTATACATCAAGAGGAACCACTATTCCTTTTCACATGATTTTTTTTTCTTTTTTGAAATAATAATCCATCACCATGGACCCTCTCACCTTACCAAGACTGTTTTCCAATTTATCATCTTAGCTGGTAACAATATTTTCTCAATGTTACATAAAGATATTGAGGGAAATTTTGCAATACTTGAACATTAATCCACTAGTATGTCAGGGTGACCTAGTCAACTGGTGGCTATTATTGCTGATCAGCTACTTACAAAGATGGCATACATATTAAGAGGAACAGAATTTGCCTTAGATACTGTATGTTATTTCTGTAAATGAAGATGCCAAGAAAGCAGGTATGGCAGTTATTCACTTTTAAGTGAAATTCTAACAGTTGAAGATTTGATGATGGAAGCAAAATATCCCAAAGGAGGCAGGGGATATATATAAACTATTTTATGCTAACCTTAAGTTTTCCAATATTATTAACTCACTTTAAATTTATCTTTGAGTCAAACATGTTTTGAAATTCTTTGAAAGCATAAAGTGTTTTCAGTCCTGTTTAAGGTGTACTGAAAACTTTTATAGAAAGGGCCTCAAATCTTACTGGAAAAAACTGTTTTTCACTTTAACACACTTCTCTTTCATCCTCTGCCTCCAATACGAAAAAGTCAAACAAATCTTCAACTTTTTACTGAGAGTGTAATAAGACATCCATTTTGAGGTTAAAAAATCATATGAAAAGGAATCTCATTCTGTTGAACTGTCAGTCTACTGAAATTTTTCTTAGTTCCATTAATTTACTGTAATTTTCAGTTTCCAAATACAAAAATACAACAATTCTTATTGAAATCTATACGCTGGTAGTTTTAGTACACAAAAAAAAAAACCAAACAAATTATTTACAAAATTATACAGTTTAAGAAAAAACTTTGTACAAAAAATATATAAATCCTTTGTTCCCTCTATCACGTTTAAACTGTCAGGACTCAAAATGTTCACCACAATGAATCTTTCAAAATATATACTGACTGAGCCACAGACATCAAGAAAAATTTCATTAGAGATGATGGAGGAGTAAGGAGCAAGATTGTGTATTCTAAGTACCCTATTCTAAAGTTTTCCTTCTTTTATAAGCTTATTTTACCTTCAGTGTTACTAGAAATATAACAATAACCTATAAAGAGAAAGTCCTTATTATGAAAGAAAATTATATGAACTTAAAAATGACCCTGGTTTGACACATCATTCCAGGAAAACATGGAGAAGAATAAAGATTATCAGAACATGGGATTTAACTTCTTTTAGCTAAGTAAATCTAGAAGCCTGATGGTTTTAAGTTCTCAGTGAATAGTTTCTATTTTGAGAAATAGTCTTTACCTCAGCAAGCAAAATCCTTGATATAGTGGTCACCAAGAACCTTTTGGAGCCAATAGCAGGTTTCAAATTTTCATACCACACATATATAAAAACAGATGTGTATATCCTTGAAAAAGTGACAGCCTATGTACATTAATCATTTTATTTCCCCAGGGGTCAGTACAGTGTAGTGTTGCTCCTCTGCTTTTCCATCTAACATTCAGAACACAAGGACATAAATTTACATATATATTTTACTTAACAGATACTCTATCCAGTGTACAGTAAAAATGCACACAGTAAAGGAAACTGTCCACTGAAGATGCATATGTTCATGGATAGCAACAAGCTACAAAATTATGAAAAAATAAGGTCTTCTGATCAAAGTCATACAGGACTAGCATTTATTACTAGCATACTCAGCCCTCAACCCCCTCCCACCCACCCCTCACCCCCAGTCACCTTACCATCATTTAAATTTAGGAAAAGAATTTCAGACACTTTTAAACCCTTCTGTGTAACTATAACTGAACTGAAGCTTCAAAAGAGGGAAAAAAAAGCTGGTGATTCTCTTCTCCCCAAAATCCTTCCATCATTCTCATCAAAACATCACTTATTTATCCAGGTGCTGGTTTGAACCTTTTACTGGAGACTGCCTGTGGTTGCCCAAATGAACCACTTACGTCAATGATGACTAAGTCAGGCCTAATAGAAAGGCAAGAGGAGGAAAAGGGGGACGAGAAAGGGGCAATAGGTGAAAGCCTTTTACATTCTGAGTTATAAAAATTTTAAAAAAGACCAGCCAAACCAGTGCTCATTAAGTATCAAAGCAAACTAAGAGTCAGTAGCAGGAAAAGTCCAGGAGTTCATATGACAAGAGAATGGAAATACTACAGAGCTAGCTACCATTGCTGTAGCATTTAAGAACACAGAGTTTGTTGTGATTTTCACTGAAATAGTACTACTACACATAAATACCATGAAAAACAAATTCAGACTGAATACAAATTGGGCTCCTCCAAAGTTAAAAAAAAAAAAAAAAAAATTAAACACACTTTTCTTCCAAGACAACTCTTGAAAGCAAAAGGGTATTTTAATTACAAATATTTCCTACTGTCTGACGACCCATCCATAATAGCTGAGAGTTAAAAGATTACAGGCAATTTTGACATTTAATTAAATTTTATCAGTAGATTATAATCCAAAATAAATTTCTGAACACCCTGTCATTTACATCATAATCCAACACCAACAGCAACAAAAAAAGGGTGGTGTGGAAAATAAGGCTCTAGAGATTATCCATGTCATTGCTGTGGATCTTCACAACTGTGTAAAAGTCACTAGGCCTTTGGTGCTTTAATATCATGTACAGTTATGAGATGTGTTTACATAGCAAACTTGCTGTTCTTGAACCTACTGTGTTGAAAAGAAAAATAAAAAAAATTTTTTTGGCTCATTGACTTCTTTTAAATAATTTTTAAAAGTTGTTCTTCTAAACAATACTCCTAAAAATTATACAGCTAGCGTCAGATTTCATCTTCGCCATGAACGAGACTCATATTCATCTTCATCTTCATCGTCATCATCAGGCAAAAACAAATCTGAGGTTTCTGTTTCCTGAAGAAAGAGAGGTTAATATCTGCTTAGTACACAACAATGGTAAGTAAAATGCTTTTTAGGCCAAAGGACAAACAGGCTAGTATACAATGCCCAGGTTGGATGGGCTTTATAAGGGATGCATGCAAGAATATCTTTCAGGGCAAAACAAAAGCCCAAAATATTTTTGTTAATGAATACAAATTCTTCTCCTCTACTAATTTTGCTAGGTTTTGTTTTTGTTTTAAAATGAAGTTTTGCTCTCGTTGTCCAGGCTGGAGTGCAATGGCACAATCTCAGCTCACCACAACCTCCACCTCCCAGGTTCAAGCAATTCTCCTGCCTCAGCCTTCTGAGTACCTGGGATTACAGGCAAGCGCCACCACGCCCAGCTAATTTTGTATTTTTAGTAGAGACAGGGTCTCTCCATGTTGGTCAGGCTGGTCTCGAACTCCCAACCTTCCGGTGATCTACCCGCCTTGGCCTCCCAAAGTGCTGGGATTATAGGTGTGAGCCACACCGCCCTGCCTAATTTTGCTAGTAGAAGATGCTAATAGCATCAGGAAAATAAATAATGTGAACATTTAGTAGAGAAAATTTTTTTTAAACTATGAGATATATTTCTGATAAGTTAATTAAAATTAATTTATCCTATTAAAAACTAGGAAAATAAATGACCAAACACCTAAATCTTTGTTTTATATCCATTCAACTGTTTGTAAGAGGTGAATATACTAACTTCCCCATGACACTGATATTCCAAATCTTATATAAAAATCTAAAATCTTAGACAAAGTAGATGTATCTGCAAACACCACCCAAATATCATGACTTTTCATTTTCTTTTAATCTGGGGAACATCTCTGCTTTTGCTATATAAAATTACTCATATAGTGAGACGATCTTTGATCAAACTATAAATGCTAGGTATCTTTTAAAATCAAGACTGTGATAAATCAGGAAAACCTCACAATGTAGCCAATGTGTTCACTAGATAAACTGATGATAAATAACACAAGTAAAAGAGCAAAATAAATTCTCATATATTTTAAGAGGCTGATATTTTGTATCGGCCTTTATATTCAACTTCTGCACACTCATTTTAACCAATTATACACAGAAGGAAAATAAGAAACTCAAATCTGTTACTATGGAACTTGAAAAAACAAAAAGTGAAATCAATCGATTAAAACTTATTTTATGTAATCTCTGACTTTATTCATCAGAATAAAAATTTCTAAAGCTCAAACAAATCCAATATAAATGTAAACAAAAAAGAACAGTCTTTCCTATACCAGAAGAAAATAACTCCCAAGACAGCTTTTTCTATCTCTAGACTTGTTTTAACTCTCTAAGAAACATCTAAACTAGTTCTAACTTGCATGCATGAAAGAAAAACCCAGTTATCTATTTTTTAATTTATACTATTTCATATCATGAAAAACACATAATTAAGAAGCGATCTAATTCAACTCTTATTTCCAATCATTAAATTTACCTCCTCCTTAACTTCTTCTTCTTCAGTCTCAGTGGATATAGATGGTACCTTGGGCTTGTGCCATGATATCTGTAGCCGGCGGTCTTTAAATTTTGGCCCTTGGTTTGCAGCCTAAAAGGTATTAGAAGAATATATAAGTTTGCACTCAAATAACTAATGATTTCTACAATTTCGGTGTTATTTAAAAAGTATAATATAGGGCAGGGAGAAATCTGTTAAGGTGGATCTACAAGCTTCAATGAGAACTAAAAAAAAATAAAGTCCCTTTTAATTAGAGCAACTATATGTTCTGGTTTGCCTAGGATAACCCATGGTTTATATCTGTGTCAGGTAAATGTTAGCATCTGTCTTGGTTGGAGTAATAAACTTTTTTTTAAGTACAGCTGCTCTACTTACAAAAGTCATGATGAGGACAAGAAATATTCTTAATACATTTATTGACCTTTGGCTTTGATATCTACATATATAGACTCAAACCTTAGAAATACATAATTTTTTTAAAGGTGAATCATCTGCTTATTCATCTCACTGCATCTCTTACAGCTCCACCTATGTTTGATAAAGTTCTTCCTATTTCCTCTTCTGAAATGCTATACAATGATAAGCACCTCCCAGCTCATCTATGCATTCAATAAACATTAATTAAACACCTACTACTATCCTAACTCATAAAACTGCTCCATTTCAAATGTTTTACTTGGTACGAATTTTTAAACATTTTTTTCTACCCAGCAAATTCCAAAAAGGGAAAGCAAATTTTAAAGACAAAGCAACACAGACAAGGGAACAGGGATCCAAAGTTTCAAAAAAAGTAAAAGCTTAGCCTTCTCTATAGCCTTCCTATCAAAGGTCCTTGTTTATAGAACACTCCCATTCTTGGGGTTCTGAAAAACATAAAAGAAGAGATTCCTTTTTATTTGGGCTTTCATTCTAGTCTATCTAGCAAAATCGTTGCTAAACCTCTTGAAGCATTTGCTAAATGTTTCCATAAAACACTTGGAGCATAGCATGGTGAGAATGTACATTAGACCAGACTCATAAATCCATTACTGCCTGCACAGACATCATCCTATGTTGTAAAGGGAAAATTCCCACCATTCCTTGCAGGGTCTAAATGCTTATAACCTAACAAAACATTATGACTCATGGGACATACCAAATTGATGTATCAAAACAGCCCTACCAAATACATATATTTACCTTTTTTTTTTTTGAGACAGGGTCTTGCTCTGATTCCCAGACTGGAGTGCAGTAGTAAGATCACACTCACAGCAGCCTCAATTCCCTGGGCCCAAGTGATCCTCCCACTTCAGCTTCCCAAGTAGCTGAGAACCATAGGCAAGTACCATCACACCTGGCTGATTTTTTTATTTTCATACACAGGGTCTCCCTGTGTTGCCTAGGCTGGTCTCAAACTCTTGGGCTCAAGCAATTCTCCCACCTCAGCCTCGAAAAGTGTTGGGATTACAGGCATAAGCCACAGCACCTGGTCTATATTTACCACCTTTTAAAAATCAGTTAATGTATATAATATAGATCCTTTACCCTTACTCTATCTTTTAACACATAGCCCAATTATAGAGAGGCTTTCACTGCTTGTTTTGTTCATTTCCATAGTATTTGAATTTCTAAATAAAAATGTTACTTTTATAATCAGAAAAAGTAATAAAGACTTTTAAATCTGTAACAACTGTGTTGCTCTCCAAAGAGGACAGGAGTTCTGTCATCCAAAAGGAATATTAAATGTATTGCATATACATTATTAAAGGAAGAACCGGAAATGTATATGCAGTCTGAAACTAAGAATAAATAATTTCTACTGTCTAACTTCTAACAAGTCAAATATATCAGCAATTAGAATAAAGATATACTATGACACTACCAAGTTAGGAACTCTCAAACATAAATGGTTAGAATCTCAAACTGATTCTAAACTGGTAAGAATCTAAAACGGATGGGGTCCACTCAGCAATTCCACATATAGTCATCGTTTGGTGTTTCTGGGGGATTGGTTATAGGACTCTCTTTGAATACGAAAATCCATGAATGCTCAAGTCATTTATATAAAATAGTGTAGTATTTATATATAACCCACACACATTCTCCATATACTTTGAATCCTCTCTAGATTACTTATAATACCTAATACAATGTATATGCTATGTAAATAGTTGTTATACTGTATTGTTTAGGGAATAATGACAAAAAATGTATATGCTCAGTATAGCTGCAACCATTCGTTTTTTTCATTTTTTTCCTAATATTTCTGATCCATGACTGGTTGAATCCATGGAGGTGAAACCCACAAATATGAAGGGCCAACTGTATAGCCAAGAGAAATGTGTGTAAATGTGTAGTTAAAAACATGTATAAGATAGCAACACTGCTTACAAAAGCCACAAAGTGGAAATAACCCAAATATCCATCAATAAGATGAAAAATAAACAGTAGTATATTGATACAACTATTATATAGTAATAAAAATGGCAAATTAATTTTACATGCAAAAATATTAATGAATCTCACAAACATATTAAACAGAAGAAGCCAGGCACAAAAGAATACACACTGTGTGACTCCATTTACATAACATTTTAAAAACGGGCAGAATACTACTGTAATATTTAGGAATGCAAATTTAGGTGATGAAACTACAGTCAATTCTCATTATCTGCAGTAGTTATGTTCTAAAAAGTTGATGCAAACATTTAATTGGAAAATGCTGAGCCACCAGTCACAGTGGAAATAGAATGAGACTCTTATGAGCCTCTAAAGCAAGTCTGTCCAACCTGTGGCCCAACGGCTGCAAATGGCCCAGAATGGCTTTGAATGCAGTCCAACACAAATTTGTAAACTTTCTTAAAACACTATGAGATTTTTTTTTCGTGCTCATCAGCTATCATTAGTGTTAGTATATCTTATGTGTGGCCCAAGACAATACTACTTCTTCCAATGTGGCCCAGGGAAGCCAAAAGATTAGACAACCCTGCTCTACAGGGTCACAATATTTTTGTCAGCTAATCAACACATACTTTGGTTTTATGTGTTTCTGTTGAAAAACATCTTATTTAATATATATTACTGATCATTAACATTGAACTCATAGCTAAAAGCACTGACTTATGCCTGAACAAAGTTTAACTAACACATGTATCTTTGTAAAGCGTATCACAGCCTCACACTTAGGAACACTAGACAGCACTTTAGAATTACATTCCGGGGCCATTTTAAACAGTTTAATCACCAAGGAAACAAAAAGTTGAGAAAAATATGGCATTAAAAAGACTGCAAAGGCTGGGTGCAGTGGCTCATGCCTGTCATCCTAGCACTTTGGGAGGCCGAGGTAGGCGGATCACTTGAGGTCAGGAGTTTGAGACCAGCCTGGACAACATGGTAAAACATCACCTCTACTAAAAATACAAAAATTAGCTGGGCATGGTGGTGGACACCTGCAATCCCAGCTACTAGGGAGGCTGAGGCAGCAGAACCGCTTGAACCCAGGAGACGCAGCTTGCAGTGAACCTAGATTGTGCCACTACACTCCAGCCTGGGTGACAAAGCAAGACTCTGTCTCAATCAATCAATCAATTTACATTATGAAAGCTGAAACAAGAAGGCAGAGCACCACCTTATTTCTATCTCAGCTGAAAATGGGCACATGAGGGGACTGGCAACTGCGTATATGTCTGAGAATGACCACAAAAGCACCACAAGTATTGATTCTGGGGTTACAAATACATTTTAGTGAGTAGATGAATTGGTAAATATGGAATTTGAAAATAAGGATTGACTGTATAAAGAAAGCAAGGTAATCATCATAAACTGAGGCCGATGGTTACTGCTCTGAGAAGAGACTGGGAGGAGGAACGAGTGGGGCTGGGGTACTGGAAATGTTCTATTTCTTGACCTGAGGGATAGGTGTATAGGTGTCTGCCTTCTGATAAATCACTGAACTATATGTTTATGATTAGTATAGTTGGTTTTTATCAACATTTTAAATTGACTATAGGTATAACCTTTAAAATTTTTAAGGAAATAGGCTGGGTACGATGGCTCACACCTGTAATCCCAGCCCTTTGAGTCTGAGGCAGGTGGATCACCTGAGATCAGGAGTTCGAGACCAGCCTGGCCAACATGGTGAAACCCTGTATCTACTAAAAATACAAAAATTAGTCGGGCGTAGTGGCACATGCTTATAATCCCAGCTACCTGGGAGACTAAGTCAAGAGAATCCCTTGAACCTGGGAGGTGGAGGTTGCAGTG
>NW_016107804.1:170779-185714 GCF_001604975.1 Cebus imitator | reverse complement strand
AAAAAAAAAAAAAAATTTAAGGAAATACCAAATAGCTAAGATTTTTATGTGAAAAAGGCAAGACTTGGAACATAGCCTTGTATTTATAATATGATCACATTTTGGTAAATGTTGTTGTTATGGTTTGAGACAGACTCTCACTCTGTTGCCCAGGCTGGAGTGCAGTGGTGCAACCTTGGCTCTCTGCAGCCTCCGCCTCCTGGGCTCAAGCGATTCTCCTGCCTAGTCCCGCAAGTAGCTGGGATTACAGGCACACGCCACTGGGCCCAGCTAATTTTTATATTTTTAATAGAGAACGGGGTTTCACCATGTTGCCCAGGCTGGTCTTGAACTCTTGACCTAAGGTGATCCACTGGCCTCAGCCTCCCAAAGTGCTGGGATTACAGGTATGAGCCACCGCGCCCAGCCTGGTAAATGTTTTTAAAGTGAAAGCTTTATATATGTATTCTTACATACATAATATTTTTCTATAACGATATCTAAGAATAGTTACCATCTTTCAAGAATGGGCAAAGATCAATAAAAGAGAGAGTTTTATTAGTCATACTTTTTTTTTTTTTGAGACAGAGTCTCGCTCCATTGCCTAGGCTGGAGTGCAGTGGTGCAATCTGGGTTCACTGCAACCTTCACCTCCTGGGCTCAAGCAATTCTCATGTCTCAGCCTCCCAAGTAGGTGGGACTAAAGGCAGATGCCACCACACCCAACTAATATTTGTATTTTTTGCATAGACAGGGTTTTGCCATGTTGGCCAAGCTGGTCTTGAACTCCGGAGCTCCAGTGATCCACCCGCCTCAACCTCCCAAAGTGCTGATGTTATTTTTTTATTTTTAAAAGTACTTTTTAAAAACATCTAGGACTAATCTCTTAATACATCTCTTGCTTATTAAAGTATCTGTTCTACACATACATATATATATTCCGTCACATACACATCTAAATATGGTTTAAGATGATAAAATATTGGGAAAAAATTAATGTCCATCAATACAGGATGGTTCAAATGTAGTATGATACATCTGTGCAATGAAATACCATGCAGTCATTAAAACGAATACCACATGTACTAGTGTAGAACAATCTAACAGTTGAATATATATGAAGTGAAAAGTATATATGGCAAAGGGTGTTGTATAACATGCTACCATTTCTATAATTATATATATATATATATGTATATAATTAAAAGAGAAATATAGTTCTCTAAGAATGGAAAGAGAGAATTATATATAGTTCTCTCTCTCTCACCTATAGAAATTTATATATATTTCTCTCTCATCTATATATGTATGTATATCTACACATATATAAAGACAAGAGAATCTTTGAGCAGATATATATATAGATGAGATATATATAAATTATAATATATACATATATATATATATAGAGAGAGAGAGACAGAGAGAGAGACAGACAGACAGACAAGAGACAGAATCTTTGAGCAGATATACGAGAAACTGGTACCAGTAATTGTATATGGGGAGTGAAATTGAGTAGAGGTAGAAGGAAATCTTATTTTTCATTGTATACACTGTTACTCCTTTTCATTCTGTTTATGTATGTTGGCCAAGGAAATAATTCCAATAAAAAATATATGTATGTGAACATGAGATCAACTATATATACCATAAATTAAAAATTATATGCATATTAGGGTTCCTGGTAGAAGATGCTCAAAGAGAAATTCATCTAGTCTAGCCATTTTCCCAGATTAGAAATTGACACCCAATCCATGCCAGTCGTCACACATCAATCACCTGCTTTCTTCAAGTTGTTCTTTTTTTTTGAGATGGAGTTTCGTTCTTGTCCCCCAGGCTGGAGTGCAATGGTGCTATCTTGGCTCACTGCAACCTCTGCCTCCCAAGTTCAAGTGATTCTCCTGCCTCAGCCTCCCAAGTAGTTGGGATTACAGATGCACACCACCACATCCAGCTAATTTTTGTATTTCTAGTAGAGATGGGGTTTCACCATGTTGGCCAGGCTGGTCTCGAACTCCTGGCTCACCTCAGGTGATTCACCTGCCTCAGCCTCCCAGAGTGCTGAGTTTATAGGTGTCAGCCACTGTGCCCTGCCATCTTTAACACTTAATAGGGCTGAAAATATTCCCTGTCAAAAGAGTTGTTTAAGGAATAGGGAACCTAGTTGTCTTAGTTCCACTACTTATTAATTATATGATTATGGTTGACATTTTAAATTGTGTTCACATCTGTACATACGGGATTTCACACGTATATCATTTTGCATGTATTTCACATTTATACAGTCATTTACAATGAAATGAGATCATATATGAAATGTTCCAGCACAAAAAATACTCAATAAAATAGCTGGAAAGAGTATATACTGTATATGCCCAAAACAGTACAGACATTTGCCTGTGACAAATCTTTATTTGCATGTTTGCCTAAAAGTAAGTGGTAGCCACTACGTACAGAATATAACTAAATTATCTGAATTTTTCCTCTAACCCAAACTATTTCACTATTAACCATAAGTACCTGGTAAGCCATGTAATAATCCTAAAACAAAAATTAAACGTAGCTTTCGAATAACTTGTCACTACCAATGAACTTAAGTGGAGTACTATGGAATCAAAACCAAGAGCTGCTTCTTGACTTTTAAATATATTAATAGGCATTTGGTAGGACTCATGTTTTTTACAACTATAAATTGTCTAATCTATAAAACATTTGATATTTCTACACACTGCACCAAGGAAAACAGTGTTCACAGAGTTACCATTTGGTATTTTAACAACTTACTGAGAAATGCTGAAGCAAATCTTCTTTTTCTTCCTCAATGAATCCTCCAACTGTTAGTGCTTTGGGGCGATGGTCCACCACCATGTGATTTAGTGAGCCCCTTCCTCTTCCTCCACGCCCTCGGCCTCTTCCTCGACCTTGAGAGGACATGGTCTTTCCTCGACCCACAGGTAAAATACCTAACCGAGCAGCCTGAATAACAACAAAAAGTAGAATGCAGCATACATTGTTAGACTAAACCTTAGACAACAAAGGAAAACTTTTTTGAGACGTTAAATGTGGTGAGGCAATAACTCCTTTTAAATCTTACCTCAACCTGTAACTGACTGAGTTTCTTCCGTAATTCCGTTGTGTCTTCTCCTGAGGACAGCCTCTTGTGGAGGTCCAGTTCAGTATCTAATAACTCCTTCTGGGCCTTTGGAATAATTGAAAATAAAAAGGTATTTTTTAGATGACTTACCAGATCTTCTCCAGAACATTACAGTTACACAATGACACACAATGAGAATGAGAGGATGCAATAAACATGGGTGTTTTAAAGAAAGTAACTTTACAGGTCTAGTAGTGCCAACATGTAGAAAGTGTATGGATCTCAATGAAAAATAATAAGCATTAGATGGCCTAAAAATCAGATCCTAGAAACAGACACCTAAGATGAGGTAGCTGAGAATAAATGTAACATAATAAAGTATCACAAATGAAACACATTGGAGCAAAATAAATTATATAGTAAAAGTGTATATTTATAGTACAAAAGTAACAGCTACGTAATTACTACCAGATTGGAATCCATTAACTGTTGCCATTCTCTTTTTTGTTAGAGACAAATTATTTATCAGTCTTTAAGAGGCATGACTGCCAGTCATTTTTTTCATCTCTTTAATTTTTAAAATGTGCATATATTCTTTCTATAATTAGGAAAAATTTCAATAAAAATATTTTATTTTATTTTTAAGATATCTTAAACACTGTATGTTTCTATACTGATAGAGAACCATAATTTCAAATTTAACGTAATACTGCATATAACAATGTACATTCTACATATCTGACAAATTTATTACCAGTTCTTGGAGGATGGAATTACCTATAATCACACCACAGAACTGTGGTACAATGGAACCACTGTCTAAGCCAAGTACAGCCAAGGAAACAGACGGAAATTAATAAAATTAGACTTAAATAGATCTAGAACTTCTGATTATTCTTTTTAATAACATACCACATTTTTACCCATATGAATAGCCAAGCTACTAAAAAGGATGGTTTTATTATAGTACCATTATAGCACTGCTGAAATGGGAATACCTCTTTCACCACCATCACTCTATTAGTGTCATCTTCAGCAGGGAACCAAAATATTTAGTTAAAAAACACATATTTGTTCAAACAGGGTATTATCAACCTCTTCCCAGAGTACCAAGCAACTACAGAAACACTAAAAAAAAAAAAAAAAAATCATGGCAGCTGGGTACAGTGGCTCACACCTGTAATCCCAGCACTCTGGGAAGCCTAGGTGGGAGGACTGTATTTGAAGCCAGCCTAGGCAATATAGTGAGACCTTGTCTCTTTAAAAAAAAAAAAAAAAAAAAAAAAGTACTATAATTAGGGTATTTTTGTTTAAAAGTACTATAATTTTTTGCCTATATTCCTATTAGGATATTAGCTACCTAAGGGTGCCATTGTTCTTTCAAGGTGCCAAGCAGCATATGTTCAATAACCCTATGTTAAATAAAAAATGCAAATAGATACCTCTGTTTTCGTCTTCACTTTAGATGGTGTGGAGACTGCAGAAGATGTTTTTAATTCATCTTTTAATTGTGAGATCTTCTCTCCAAGCTCTTTCAAAGTCTTCATTATATTTGCTCTTTCTTCTGGTTTCATGTTTTTGTTTTTTTCTAACTTGGATATTAACATCTACAAAATAAAGAGAAAAAGGTAAAATCATGCCTAATAAATTTCAATATAAAGAAGTCTTTTAAAATTATGGATAAAACTTTTACAGTCAATTCTATACATCAATTCTAGCATACAAATAATGAGCTCTTGTCTTACCTTTTGGCATTCTATTTGTTTTTCTAACATTTCTTGCTTTTTTTTCCTCATATCTTGTTGTAGCTTTATTGCCTCCTGTATAAGTAAAAAAGAAATTAATACGGATAACATAATTTGCCACCATTCTCAATTCATTTTTTCTGGGTCATCCCTGAGACAGACTGTCCTCCTAATGAAAAAATAGCTGAAACCAGAGATGAAACTTTTGAATATGTTTTCCCTAACACTTTGAATATAATAGAGTTTATAACTGCACTTAAAAAATATTTAAAATATTGGACCTAATTAGCTATATCCATAAGATTTATTGACGTGAATGATCTGAATGTTCTTATAAAGAAAAACAAAAGTTGTTTTCACTTGCCAATGCAATAATCTAAATCCTTATTTTTAAAGTTTGAAGTTTAAAACTGTGAGGCTGGCCACAGTGGCTCAACCTGTCCTAGCACTTTGGGAGGCTGAGGTGGAAGGATTGCTTGAATCCAGGAGTTAAAGACCAGCCAGCCTGGGCAACAAAATTAGCCTGGGTATGGTGGCATGTGCCTGTAGTACTAGCTACTCAGAAGGCTACGGTGGGAGGATTATGTGAGCCTGGGACATCAAGACTGCAGTGAGCCATGATCATGCCACTGTACTCAACCTGAATAACAGATTGAGGCNAGAAAGAAAGAAAAGAGAAAGAAAAAGTGAGATACAGCTATAGGTTAGAAATGGTAGACTAAAATCTATGGATTTCACCAGGAAAATTTTGCCTCCCACCCTCCTGTGAATTAAATCTCTAATTATACTGAGCTTTACAGTACATATAAGTATCTATTTTATTTGGGAAACACTGTGTGAACTTAATAGGATGACAATGAAACTCAGAACTAAATCATATTAACTACAAAAATGTTCTATTTTATATGAATCATTATCTACTTTGGGATTAAAAAAGAAAATAAACACTATAATTGGGGGGAATAATAGTGTGAGTAGTTAAAAAAAAATTCTGAATGGCAATTATGAAACATTTTTTCTGTATGTTCATCTTTTTTTCATTTTTTTTCCAAGTGGACATTAAATACAGAAGAAGCTAAATAAGCATTATGATGCCGTGCTGTAACAACATGAACCGATTTAAAGGTGATATCGTAACCACTTAACAATTCAACACATCTTTTCTTCTGTAAGGCAGGAAGAATCAAGACTGTTACCTGTTTTTTTTTAAGAACTTCTTGAACATCATGAGATTTAGACCCTGAACAGAGCTTTGAAGGTGTCTTTAAGTTTGAGGAGCTGTAAATCATTTTTGGATGGCCTGGAGTTGAAAATATCTAAAAAAAAAAAAAAAAAAAAAAAAAAAAAAAAGGCAAACATAAATATAATTAAATTATATCTTAGAAATGCTTAGAATAATTTTTTTAGAAAGGATCATGTATGTCTACTCTTCTTAGGAGTTAAATTTTCTTTTTACATTTAAAAACTTCATTATCAAATCTAGTTCTTTATGCATAAATTTGTCGCCCAAAAGATAAAACACCCTTAGTGCCCTCATGTTAAACACAATTTCACAAAATATCAACATCGGACAAAGCTGCTCTTGTGACCATTAACAGATCAAGACAAACAATTATCATGACCACACCCTAATCATGACTGAACAGAGACAAAAACATGAATGCTATCCAAACCATAAAATGACGAAACATCCGTTTATCCTGGGAATGACTGCTGCTTCTTTACCACTTACTGTTTTAGCCTCATTCCAGGTAAGATTTAGTAAGATATCCTATCACAGAATAGGCCTATGCCTATTTCCTTAAATTCTTCTAAATCTAACTTAGCCCAAATCCTAAAATAAGTATTTCTGGCAACCACAGTTTCATTGTGTATACCCCTCACTGAATAATAAATTGAACTTGTTTGGCTATAGGTGGGTAGTACCTGGCTGGAGGGTATGTCATAAGCTGTTTTTCATAAGTGAAGTGCCAATAAAAAACCCTGTTCCCAATAACTGAAAAATCCTTCTAAGAATTAAGCTACATTCTTTTTTTAAAATTTTTTCTTTCTTCCTTTTTTTTTTTTTCCCCCGACAGGGTCTTACTCTGCTGCCCAGGCTAGTGTGTGGTAGTGCAATCACGCCTTGCTGCAGCCTCAATCTCTTGGGCTCAGTCCCACCTCAGCTTCCTGAGTAGCTGGGACTATAGGTGTGAGCCACCAAGACTGGCTGTTTTTTCTTCTTTTTTGTAGAGACAGGGTCTCTCTATGTTACCCTGGCTGGTTTCAAACTCTTAGGGCCAGGCAATCCTTCCACTTTAGGCTTCCAAAGTGCTGGGATTAGAGGTGTGAGCCATTGCATCTGTCTTTTTTTTTTTTTTTTTTAATTTTCTTACTGGAATAGTTACTCTGGATATGGAGCACCTGTCTTTAAAAAACTCTTTAATTAACCTTAAATAATATAAAAGATATAGAAAATAATATTAAGAAATCCACAGAGAATTCAATTATATAAATAATATATCCAAATGTAAGACTTCTCTCAATCACTACAACACTTAATTATTATCAAACTTAAACTAGTTTACACAGGAAAATCCTGCATGTACTGTAAGAACACTGTATAGCTTATGTTCATGTTATCATTTATTTTATTAAAATGGTACCAACATGGAATTGACAGCTGAATAAAAAAAAAAATTTTTTTTTAAATGGCAACAACTACAATTTCTTGAGCACTATTTATGGGCTACACATTTCTCTTTGCGCATTCTTATTAACATAAAATTAACATAAAAATTAGCAACAGCTTATAAGAGGCAGGTCAAGTCAGTCAGAGCTACCTGACTTGAAAATCTTTAATCACTTTTTTAAAAAAATGATGGAATTTTTGAAACAGACAAAAAAAAAAGGTATCAAGCAGCAACATAAACCTTCTTTCATTTATATCCCCAACTAACTACATTCTTATCCCAAATATCCTATCATCTGTAATATTTCAATTATATCTCTAAAAAACAAGGACTCATTTTTCAATATAACCACAATACTATCACAACATATACTTAAAAGGCAGTAATACTTCTTTAATATTAAATATTCACTTCTCCAGTTCCAGCTTATAATTTTCTAAACAATTTTCCACCATCTGAAATGGGATCTACTACTAAGGTCCATGTAAGTGCAACTTGTTTTATCTCTTTAAAGTCTGCTTTACTTCATAGTTTCCCTCTCCATCTCTGGCTTTTTGTTGCAAATCGTTGAAGAAACGAGGTCACTCATCCAGTACTACTCCCCACAGGACTCTGTCCCCCAGATTTCTTTTAAATTAGTGGGTAGACCTAGAACCCTGATCAGATTTGTTTTTCTCTTTGACAGGACTCTAGTAATCTTTGACATCCTCCTCACTTTCTGGTTTGACACCATATTCTAGGCTCATCTGCAAAACTGCCAGTCTCAGGTCTGGAGACAACCATTTCTTCAAGGACCCCTGGTCCCTTTGAGTGCTAGGGATGCTCAATGACTGGGCTGGTCATTGTTCCTACACCTTTTCAGTGACTAGAATTGGGATATGTTTTGGGATTATTTTGTTGCCTTTTTTTTTCTTTAAGATAAAATACAACCTGAGTTTATGCTGATCCTTTCTATTCAAATGCTGGACTACAGGGTATTTACTTAATCTTATCTATCTTCCACTTGTCTTCAACCACACTGAAAATCTCAGTTGTCAATAACATCAGCTTAATTCCTCATTTGATTTATCCTACAATGTTCACAGATGGGTTTTGGAATATCAACATTGCCAACGATATGATTAGAAAGAGCTTTTTTTAAATTGTTTTTTGCCCTCAGGGTGTATCAAATTAGGAATACATGGTCCAAATCACTGTTTTAAAGCACTCAATACAGATATGCTAGTTCATATGTTTCACTTTTCTCTTTACTTTTTTCTTTTTACTTTTTCTATTTCATTTAATTTTATAATTATATTCAGAACTTATTTACATGTTCCAAGTCAAATCTATAAAACAAGACATAATCAAAAGTCACCTAGCTTCTTCTATACTTGCCATAACCACAGGATTTAAATAACACAAATTATCTTGTTTTTTTCTGTTATAAGCAAATACTTCTCTCTGTTCAGTGCCTCTACTTTTTCACACCAGCAGTAGTCAACTATATATTTTTTCTTCCATTTTGTTTTACTTAATATATTTTGATAATCACTCCACAGTACATATAAAAATATTATTCATTCTTTATATAGTTGTATATTTACTGTGTAGATATACTACATTTTCAGTAACCAGTCCCCTACAGATGGGAATTTGGGTTGTTTCTAGTCTTCTGCTATTATAAAGATCATACACTTACTAGCCTTGCACATACGTCTATCCATATTTTGGCTAGTGTACCTTTGACATAGATTATTAGAAGGAAGATTACTAGATTAGTAATGCATATACATAATCTTGTCAGAAACTGTACTGCCAAATTTCCTTTCATAAGGATTGTATCATTTAGTGTTTCCATCAGCATCTAAATCTCAGATCCATTTGGAATTTATACTGGTTTATGATATAATTTTTTTAAAAATGGATTGGATCTTATTTTATCTTTTCCCTATTGGCTATCCAGTTATCCCAATCTGGAAGTTATCAACATGTCTATAACTTCCCCACTGATCTGGGACACTTTGTTATTATATAATAACCTCCTATTTGCAATTGAGTCTATTTCTAGATTTTCTATTCTGTTCCACTAGTTTGTCTATTCACGAGTCAGTATCAGGTTTTTTCAGTTATAGAGGCTATACAGTATTTTGGGGGATTGCCTGGCATTGCTGCTTTTCTTTTGCAGTTTTATTCTCTCTTTTCTTTTTTAGATGAAATTAAAGAAATGAACTAATAAAGATACTTATCTATTAATAAATATCTAAAATTCTCAAATTCCTACTTAACTTTGTTTTTGGTTTTTTTTTTGAAACAGAGTCTTGCTGTCACTCAGGCTGGAGTACAATGGTGCAATCTTGGCTCACTGCAACCTCTGCCTGCCAAGTTCAAGTGATTCTCATGCCTAGCCTCAAATAGCTGGGATTACAAGTGCCCACCACCACACCCAGCTAATTTTTTTGTATTTTTAGTAGAGATGGAGTTTCAACATTTTGACCAGGCTGGTCTCAAACTCCTGACCTCAAGTTATCCGCCCACCTCAGACTCCCAGAGTGCTGGATTACAGGCATGAGCCACTGTGCCCAGCCTCCTACTTAACTTTGAATAGGAAAAAGGTTTCACTAGCAAATTTCCAACTGAAACAAGGGAGTTAGACAGGCATACCTGCCACACTTAGATTAGCTGTCACAATTTTCTTCATTGTTTGGATGATAACAAATTTATTTGTTAATTCATTGAATGATTCTAAATATATCTGAAGCTCACAAAAATACATACCTGGCAATCTTCCCCAGCACCACCAGACTGATTCAACAAATGTGACGCATCACTCTGGTTACCACCTGCATGTCCAAGACGATGTTTAACAGGAACTTTGTTGAGAACATATGCACCTGATGTCTGTGGTTTGCTCATCATCTGCAAATAAAAAACAAACACTTAAGTAGCCAAAGTTTGAAAACATGCCTAGGAATAATATATATTTAAGATAATTACCCTAGGGAAGAAGATAAGAAAATGAGAATAGGAAGGTGCTTCAATTATTCATAAAATTGTATTTTTTAAATGCAATGGTGAATATACAAATGATTGATAGATTTTTCATACTTTTTTGGATGTTTAAAACATACCACAACAAAATGAATGCACCTACACACAAAATAGCGATTATTTTTTAATGTTTCCTCCAGTATGTAATGCTCTGAAAGAATTAGAGGGTCTTGGCTGGGCACAGTGGCTCACATCTGTAATCCCAGCACTTTTATAGGCCGAGGTGGGCGAATTACAAGGTCAGGAGGTCGAGACCATCCTGGCCAACATGATGAAACCTGTCTCTACTAAAAATACAAAAATTAGCTGGGTGTGGCGGCAACTGCCTGTAATACCAGCTACTTGAAAGACTGAGGCAGGAGAATCGCTTGAACCAGGGAGTCAGAGGTTGCAGTGAGCCAAAATCACGCCACAACACTCCAGTCTGGTGACAGAGCGAGACTCCATCTCAAAAAAAAAAAAAAAAAATTAGAGGGTCTTGGGCGCAGTAGCTCATGCGTATAATTCCAAGGCAGGCGGATCACCTGACGCCAGGAGTTCAAGACCAGCCTGGCCAACATGGAGAAGACCCGTCTCGATTAAAAATACAAAAATTGGGCAGACGTGGTGGCATGTGCCTGTAGTTGCAGCTACTTGGGAGGCTGAGGCAGGAAAATCACTTGAACCCAGGAGGCAAAGGTTGCAACAGTGAGCCAAGACCACACCACTGCACTCTGGCCTGAACAACGATAAAGCAAGACTGACTCAAAAAAAACAGAATAAAAGAATTAGGTCTTAACTGATAGCGACAATAAGAATAACTGAAACGATCACCTCAAAAACATAATAGAATCTTGAGCTGCATTAACATAATATGTCTAATGGTCACCATGAAGGTGATGGTATCAACTCATTTCTACACTATTTATCCAACATCTAGGGGAAGCATTCACTTCTGGGCCCTTATATGAAGTGGGATACAAACATAACTAAAAGAAAATTTAGATGCTTATGAGCAGGACAATAAATGGAGTTGACACCATGTACTGTAATGAATACTTTAAAAAAATATGAATGCATTTAATCTAAGCAAAAGATTATCTAGGTCAATATCTGAATGGCTCTGATGTGTGGTAGTTTGTTCTCTTCTTCTTTCCTTCCTTCATCTATTCAATCAAATATATTTTGAGCAATATGTACTGAACACTGTTTTAGGCACTAGGGATAGAATGGACACAATAGGCAAAATTCTAATTCTTTTGGAGCTTCTATTCCCACTTTTAGAAGAAATGTTTACTTTTTTAGATGGGAAAAAGGGGGACATATGGGTAGATACAAAAAAGATTGGTTCTAATACAAAAATAAATAGTTCTACATTCAGAATTGCTCAGTGGTAGACGTTTATTATACTTTAGTGTACATAACAATAACTTAAAGAGGACGTCTTAAACATGTACATTATAGGGCCCATATCTACAGACTGACTCTACAGAAGTTTGAGAAAGTGAAGCCCAGGAATTTGCACCCAGGTAAGTGATTCTGATGTAAAATACCACTTCTCAAACTTTAGGGTATTTAAGAATCACCTGGAGAGCTTGTTAAAACACAAATCCTTGGGCCCCTACGCACAGGGATTCTGATTCAGTAGGATGGAGTATGGCTCAAGAATCTGTAATTCTTCTCCAAGAATCTGCATTCCTAGTAAGTTCCCAGGGGATCAGATGCTGCTGGTCTGCAGTCCAAATTATAAGTAGCTCTTACATAGAAGACCCAAGGACCAGGAATTGAAAAATACTGATCTAGAGGGTTGAAAGAAAGGACCTTTAATTCCCAGTGAACCAGATTACCTTCTGGATACCTCCATGCACTGTTGAAGGAGCAGACTGGGCCACCAGCACCTGCTGCTGATGAAGATGCTGTGGCAGGTGATGGTGCTGCTGTGAGAGGTGACTAAGTGTTTGCTGTTGTTGCAGGAGCAGCTGTGCTGAGGAATGTAATGTTGATTGCTCGTTATTTTCCCTATGCCACAAGACTCGAATGAATCGGTTGTTTAGAACTGCTTCTGTGCTAGAAATGGCTTTCCTGGCCTCTTCGTTGGTAAGATATTGGATTAGGGCTGCTTCTGGATCACCCTTAAAAGCAACCTTGAAGAAAATAAAAGAAACAACATAAATTCCCAACAGAAAATAGTTAAGTAAATTATGACCCATTGCTATGTAATGAATGTTTTCCCCAAAACACACATGTTGAAACCCTAAACTCCAACATGACTTTACTTGGAGACAGAGCTTTTAGGATGTAATTAATGTTAAATGAGGTCACAAGGGTGGACCCTAATGAACAGTATTGGTGGCCTTAAAAGAAGAGAAAGAGTTCAGCCCCGATCCCCTCTTTCTCTTGGTCTGTCATGTGAGTACGTGGTAAGAAACCAACCATCTGCAAGCCAGGAAGAGAGCCCTCCTTAGGAAATGAATCATCCAGCACCTTCATCCTGGACTTCCCAGCCTCCAAAACTGCGAGTTAAGTCACATGGTCTATCAGTCTATGGTATTTGTTATAGTAGCTCAAGTAGATTAATATATCTACCTATGTTAAGCCATCTAAGTTTTTCTAAATGTCATAAAGAGTACTAACTTAGAAAAAACTTAGAAAAAGAAACAATTGGAATGATATCTTTTTTTTTTCTTTTTTTTTTTTTAAGAAAGGAAGGAAGGAAGAAGGAAGGAAGGAAGGAAGGAAGGAAGGAAGGAAGGAGGGGAGGGGAGGGGAGGGGAGAGAAGGAGGAAAGAAGAGGAGGGGACAGAAGGAGGGAGAGAGAACAGCAGTCTTGCTCTATTGACCAGGCTGGAATGCAGTGATGTGATCATAGCTCAGTGCAGCCTCAAACGCCTCACCTCAAGCCACCCTTCCACCTCAGGCTACCCTACCAAGCATCTGAGACTACAGGCATGCACCTCTGTGCCAGGCTAATCTAAAATAAAAATTTCATTTTCCTTTTTTTTTTTTGAAAACTGTTTTCTAAAGTGACTGTCTTGTTTTGTATTTCCACCAGAAACATGAGTTTTGCTCCAGTTGTCCCACATATTCACCAGCATGTTGTATTATCAGTTGTTTTATTTTAGCAATTCTAAAAGGTGTATAGTAGTGTGTTAATTTGATTTTATTTTGCACTTCCCTAATGAGCTATGATGCTGAGTATCTTTTCTTTTTTTATTGTGATTATTTTAATATAAATTAAATTAAACATTTAACTTCTCAGTTGCACTAATCACGTTTCAGAGGCTCAAAGGCCACATGTAGTTAGTGGCTATCTTATTGGATGGCACAGATTATCAAACATTTCCTTTATTGCAGAAACTTCTGCTAGACAATAGAATGCCTTAGCTAAAGTCATGAGTTCTTTCACATCAGAATTGATGGCTAATCTTCAGTAGGAATAGAGGAATTTTATAAGACTAAAACATTTAATCCTAAAGCATTCAAAGTCCAATTTTCTCATTCCATTTTACAGTTACAAATTTCTCTAGTTTTGATTTAAAAATTACCTGACCATATTTGCTATCTCCCCAACTAAGCTGGAAGCCTTTTAGGAATGGGGCCACTTTTTATCCAATTTGCCAGTTTGTGTCTTTTGATTGGGACATTTAGTCCATTTACATTTAGGGTTAATATTAATATGTGTGAATTTGATACTGCCATTTAAAGCTAGCTGGCTGTTTTGCCCATTAGTTGATGCAGATTATTCATTATGTTGATGCTCTTTATGTTTTGGTATGTTTTTAGAGTGGCTGGTACTGGTTGTTCCTTTCTATGTGTAGTGCTTCTTTCAGAAGCTCTTGTAAAGCAGGCCTGGTGGTGATGAAATCTCTGAATACTTGCTTGTTCACAAAGGGTTTTATTTTTCCTTCGCTTATGAAGCTTAGTTTGGCTGGATATGAAATTCTGGGTTGAAAGTTCTTTTCTTTAAGGATGTTGATTATTGGCCCCCAATCTCTTCTGGCTTGTAGGGTTTCTGCTGAGAGATCTGCTGTGAGTCTGATGGGTTTCCCTTTGTGGGTAACCTGATCTTTCTCTCTGGCTGCCCTTAGCATCTTCTCCTTCATTTCAACCCTGGTGAATCTGACGATTATGTGCCTTGGGGTTGCTCTTCTTGAGGAATATCTTTGTGGTGTTCTCTGTATTTCCTGGACTTGAATATTGTCCTGCGTTGCTAGGTTGCAGAAGTTTTTCTGGATAATATTCTGAAGAATATTTTCCAGCTTGGATTCATTCTCTTCGTCACATTCAGATACACCTATCAAAAGTAGATTAGGTCTTTTCACATAGTCCCATATTTCTTGGAGACTTTGTTCATTCCTTTTTACCCTTTTTTCTCTAATCTTGCCTTCTCGTTTTATTTCATTGAGTTGATCTTCAACCTCTGATATCCTTTCTTC
>NW_016107804.1:167174-170723 GCF_001604975.1 Cebus imitator | reverse complement strand
AAAACTTGTGCATGCTTCGTGAAGTTCTCGTGTTGTGTTTTTCAGCTCCATCAATTCATTTATATTCCACTCTAAGTTGTCTATTCTGGTTACATTTCGTCAAATCTTTTTTCAAGGTTCTTAGTTTCTTTGCATTGGGTTAGAACATGTTCTTTTAGCTCACAGAATTTTCTTATTAGCCACCTTCTGAAGCCTGATTCTGACAATTCAACACACTCATTCTCCATCAGGCCTTGTTCCCTTGCTGATGACGAGCTGCGACCCCCTGAAGGAGGAAAGGCATTCTGATTTTGGATGTTTTCAGCCTTTTTGCACTGGTTTCTTCCCATCTTTGTGGATTTATCCACCTGTCGTCTTTGTAGTTGACGACTTTCAGATTGGGTGTCTGAGTGGACCCAGTTTGTTGATAATGAAGTTATTTCTGTTTCTTAGTTTTCCTTCTAACAGTCTGGCCCCTCTGCTGTAGGTCTGCTGAGGTCCACTCCAGGCCCTGCTTGCCTGGGGATCACCTGCAGCAGCTGCAGAACAGTAAAGGTTTCTACAAGTTTCTTCTTCTGCTGTCTTTGTCCTAGAAGGATACCCACCAAATGTCTGAGCTCTCCTTTATGAGGTGACTCTTTCGTTATATGGGGGTCAGGGAACTCCTTGAGGAGACAGTCTGCCCTTTATAGGAGCTCAAGTGCTGAGCTGTGGGCTCCATTGTTCATTCAGAGCTGCTGTGTGATTTCCCATGTGGTGACCTACTGCGCCAGCTGAAATAGTGGTGCTGAGATTCATGGAGCTTTTTTGCTAGGGAATCTCCTGGCCTGGCTCCCTGTTTTAGTCCCCTTTTTAATCAGCTGAATGGGCGACTCTGCCTTCCCGGAGCTCCATTCGCCAGCCAAAAGGGCACCCAGTCCTGTGTATTTTGTATTGAGAACCGCCACACCGGGGCGTTGGCAAAACAGCCGCTCCGGCCAAAAGAGTCACACTGGCGACCCATAGGGCTCCTCCACCTGGGAATCTCCTGATCCATGGCAACAAAAATCCATCTGGAAATGCAGCATCCACTCACCCTCTGCACTTTCACTGGGAGCTGCAATCCTGAGCTTTTCCTAATCAACCATCTTGGATCTCTCTCCGATCATATCTTTTATATGTTTTAAGTATATGAAGCACTTCTTTTCCTTTTTTTTTTTTTTCTTTGAGACAGTCTCTTGCTCTGTCACTTAGGCTACACTGCAGTGGCAGGATCTCAGCTTACTACAACCTCCACCTCCCAGGTTCAAGTGATTCTCCTGCTTCAGCCTCCCAAGTAGCTGGGATTTACAGGTGAGTGCCACCACACCTGGCTAATTTTTGTATTTTTAATAGACACAGGGTTTCACCATGTTGGCCAGGCTGGTCTCAAACTCCTGGCCTCTAGTGATCCACCCAGCTCGGCCTCCCAAAGTGCTAGTATTACAGGTGTGAGCCACTGCATCTGGCCCCGTATGAAGCATTTTTAAAAAGAGAATGTGTGTGTGTGTGTGTGTGTGTGTGTGTGTGTGTACACATGTTGTTCCATATAAGTAAATAAAAACAGTATAGCTTTAAATCAAAAGATAAGGCCAGGCATATCAGATCATGCCTATAATCCCAGCACTTTGGGAGGCTAAAGTGGATGAATCACTTGAGTCCAGGAGTTTAAAACCAGCGCCAACACCCACCCACCCACCCATGCACGCACACACGCAAAATTAGCCAGGCATAGCCAGGCACGGTGGTGTGTGCCTGGGGTCCCAGCTACTCAGGAGGCTGTAGTGGGAGGACTGCTTGAGTCCGGGAGTCAGAAGCTGCAGTGAGCCAAAACTGCACCACTGCACTCCAGCCTGGGCAACAGAGTGAGACCCTGTCTCAAAACATAAAAATAGGCCAGGTGTGATGGCTCATGTCAGTAATCCCAGCACTTTGGGAGGATGAGATGGGTGGATCACCTGAGGTCAGGAGATGGACACCAGCCTGGCCAACATGGTGAAACTCCACCGCTACTAAAAATACAAAAAAATTAGCCGGGTGTGGTGGCGCATGTGTGTAGTCCCAGCTACTCAGGAGGCTGAGGCAGAAGAATCACTTGAACCTGGGAGGCAGAGTTTAGTGAGCTGAGATCACACCACTGCACTTTAGCCTGAGTGAGACTCTATCTCAAAAAAAAAACAAAACAAAAAAAAACCACTTTGGTTCAATTCTTTGAAATACTAACTTCCACAACACCGTCTTCTTTAATTCATCTTATTTTGGTTTGATGACAACACTTAAGTATCAGGGATAACAGAATAAAATTCAAACTTAATCTAGCCTTCCAGTACTCTCAATGACAACGTAACACCCAACCATAAATTCATAAATTCAAATAACTAACAAGTAGACAGTGAAATACAAAGCTATGATTTATTTGATCTTGGATTACACATTACACTGCCTAAAATTCTCAACATTAGAACCATCCTCAACCAACTACTATTTTACCAGAATATAAAAGGTCAGTTGACAAAATTATAATCTTGGACATTACCAAAAATATCAGCTACCTAGTGTTAACATTAACTCAGGTATTTAAAAAGTCATTTGTTCTGAGACAGCACTATAAACAAAAATACAGTAACGACCCATTCTCTTTCAGGAAGAGACTGCACTAAAGAATCAAATGAATTCATAAGAACAAACATGGTTTAACAAGTCCATCATAAAAGTGGGTATACAAATGATCAGAATAACCACTGACTCATTTAAGCAAGGTGAGCTGATAGAAATATTTCCAAGACTCATAAAATGCCTGGATTCTGTCACTGACATAGCCACATTTACCTGGATATTAACAATAGTTCCAAATTTGCTGAAGTGTTCATTGAGCTTAGTAATGTTGTTCAATTCCTGAGGGATTTTCTTGACTTCTAATTTGGTATTTGTATACTGATTCTTTCGTAAGAACCCCGGTTTATTTTGATTGTTATTTCCTTGCCTAAAAGAAAGATTAATATATCTTGGTTAATTCTCCTACTTCATACCTAGGCAAGAGATATAACCACCAAGAATTTAAGTTTATATATATATACTTTGTTTTTTTCTTTTTTTGTTTTAAAGTGCCTTTTGTTGCTAGGCATGGTGGCTCACATCTATAATCCCAGAAAACTTTTTCAAAATCCTCATTATATTCAAAATTCAAACCATAGAAAATATATTAACATCAAGAAACAGGTTAGAGGCTGGGTGCAGTGGCTCATGCCTGTAATGCCAGCACTCTGAGAGGCCAAGGCAGGAGGAATGCTTGAGCCCAGGGGTTCCAGACCAGTCTGGGCAACATAGTAAGACCCTGTCTCTATATAATTAATTAATTGATTAATTTTTTAAAGTGCCTCTTGTAAGCCCTTAACATTCTTCAGAAATTACTAAGCAATTTTCACATTGTTCTCATCACATGAGAATAAAAAAGTTGAAGAGAAAGGTGAACGCAAAAGATTACCAAAAGAAAATGCCCAACTGAAGCTTAAAATCATATGCCAAAAAGAATACCACAATTATCAAGGAGTC
>NW_016107804.1:165706-167141 GCF_001604975.1 Cebus imitator | reverse complement strand
GAGTTTTGCTCTTGTTGCCCAGCCTGAAGTGCAGTGGCACGATCTCAGCTCACTACAACCTCCCGTCTTCCGGGTTCAAGCAATTATTCTGCCTTAGCCTCCCAAGTAGCCGGGATTACAGGCATTTGCCACCACGCCGGCTAATTTTGTATTTTCAGTAGAGATGGAATTTCTCCATGTTGGTCAGGCTGGTCTCAAACTCCTGACCTCAGGTCATCTGCCCATCTCAGTCTCCCAAAGTGCTAGGATTACAGACATGAGCCACCATGCCCGGCTAGAATACCATCTTTAATGGCATATTTTCAACTTCTGCAAACGTACTAAACTTTTTTTTTTAACCGTTTATTTCATTTTTTTTCTTCTTTTCTATCCATTGCCAGTGTCTCAGTAATTTTTAATATTTGGTTAGGCATAGAAATAGGTAGTTACAAATGGGCCAGGTGCAGTAGCTCACTCCTATAAATCCCAGCACTTTGGGAGGCTGAGGCTGGTAGATCACCTGAGGTCAGGAGTTCAGGACCAGCCTGACCAACATGGTGAAACTGTCTCTACTAAAAATAGAAAAAATTAGCCAGGCGTGGTGGTGGGCACCTGTGATCCCAGCTACTCAGAAGGCTGGGGCAGGAGAATTGCTTGAACCCTGGAGGCAGAGGTTGTGGTGAGCCAAGATCGAGCCATTGCACTCCAGCCTGGGCGACAAAAGCAAGACTGTCTCAAAAAAAAAAAAACAAAACAAAACAAAAAAAAACCTATTATGAATATTGTTAACTTTTTAATTTTTACGACATTCTAAACATGTCTCCTGGAACCCTAACTTCAAGACATTTAGTTTGAAAATCATTAATGACAAATTTTATGAATTTAGTAATGCAAACAACAACAAAAACAATTAGATGTTACTAATTAGCAAATTGTCTTACTTTCCCAGCCAAGGTTTCTTTGTGAGTGGACCTTCCAAACCACTCACAGCTCTTTTTCGGCTATCTGGTTCTAGAACTACTCTGGTTATGTTGCTATTAATCGAAACAGGAACTGGTGGTTCAGTCTGTATCACAATGTTAGCAGCTGTTGGAAACAAAAATTCAAATTACTAAGTTGTTCAGGAAACTCAATGATTAATAATATTTAGTCTAAAAGCTAAATAGTACTATGAATATTTCAACTACTATCATTTCTCTTTTAGAAATGCCTAACAGGAAGAAAAAGTTACAAATGCGTTTTTCTATAAAAAATAGAAATCGCCGGGCGCGGTGGCTCAAGCCTGTAATCCCAGCACTTTGGGAGGCCGAGGCGGGTGGATCACGAGGTCAAGAGATCGAGACCGTCCTGGTCAACATGGTGAAACCCCGTCTCTACTAAAACTACAAAAAATTAGCTGGGCATGGTGGTGCGTGCCTGTAATCCCAGCTACTCAGGAGGCTGAGGCAGGAGAATT
>NW_016107804.1:152432-165589 GCF_001604975.1 Cebus imitator | reverse complement strand
AAAAAAAAAAAAAAAAAAAATAGAAATCAAAACTCAAAGTTAACCTTGATGTAATAATTGGCTCAGGCATGGATGATCAATAGATTAAAAAATATATTGGTGAAAGGCTATTGGAAAATAAAATATTTATATGGTGACAAAGTATCACTCCAAAAATTATATTCACAATGGAGAGCTCTAACAATTATCACTTTATACAAGCAATCAAACTTAGCACCATTGATGGACATTATTTGCCTCCTGGTATGATTCAACAAGAAGTTGACCACATCATAAGTATAACATATTGTGGAATTATGATTTTATGTGTGGCAATAATACTGTGCTTTTATAGGACCGTCTTATTCTTAAATATAAGGTAAAGGAGTTAAAGTTTCACTATGTCTACCACTTACTTTCAAGAGATTCAACAAAAAAATGTGAGTGGAGAGATGAAAGAGAAGAGAGAGCACACAAGAGAGCATTCATGCCCAAAGGTAACAAAACATTACCGGTAAATCTAAGTGAAGGCATTCAGATGTTTGCTGTGTTACTTTTGATTTTCCATAGGTTTAACGTTGGGAAGAAAATCCAAAGCCAATACTATAAATTGGCAGAAATACTCTAAGAAACTGTCCATACAATAAATAACCTTTGAGTAGGAAGAGGTATACTGAACAAAAAGGAAACTAACACAAAACCATGCCTATCATATACTGAGTATTTTTTCCCCTAACTTTAGCAACTCCACTAAGCAAGGAATAACCTAGGCTGAATGCTGGGGTAGGGATATGGTTGGGTGTTGGTACATCTGATTTCATCTTTGTGTCAGGAAAATTATGATGTAAGGATTCATTTACTTAACATTTAGCTCTTCTACCGCTCAGCAACTATAGCAGACCTTGGGTATACACTGGTGAATAAAACAGACAAGATCCTTGCTCTTGCAGGACTTGTGTTTTCAGAAGGCTAATGAAGAAGATAGCAACTGTGATGACATAAAGCATTCTAGAATTTGACATGCCATTATGTTCTCCTTAAATAGTTTTTATTGTTACCAGCTAACATTGCCGAATGCCTTATTTTTTTAATTTAATTAAGTGTGTCATATTAAACGAAAGAGATACAGCTACGAAAGGTTAGGTGACTTGCCCAAGAAAACAAAGAAATCCTATTTTATACAAAACATTACTTCTACTTTGAATTCTAGTGCTGCCACTTAACAGCTGTGTGACCTTGGGCAAGTTCTTTAAACCTCTCTAAGCCTCAGTATTTTCACTTGTAAAAGGAGAATAAAAATAGAAATATGGGAAACAATAATATACATGAGGTTGGGAATAGTGGCTTATGCCAGTAATCCCAACACTTCCGGAGGCTGAGGTGAGCAGATTACCTGAGGTCAGGAGTTCAAGACCAGCCTGACCAATATGGTGAAACCCTGTCTGTACTAAAAATACAAAAATTAGCCAGGCTGTGGTGGCACACACACTTGTAATCCCAGCTACTCAGGCAGCTGAGGCAGGTCAATTGCTTGAACCCAGAAGGTGGAGATTGCAGTGAGCCTAGATTGCACCACTGCACTCCAGCCTGGGCAACAGAGGAGACTCTGTCTCTCAAAAAAATAAATAAATAAAAATACACACACACATACACATACACATACACACACACACACACGTATTCTTATAGTGTTATTAATGGCAGTAAGGAAGAATTAATAAAACTAGGATAGAAAGAACAGGAAAATGGTAGGCTGGGCACAGTGGCTCACGCCTGTAATCCCAGCACTTTCAGAGGCCAAGATGGGCAGATCACCTGAGGTCAGGAGTTCAAGACCAGCCTGGCCAACATGGTGAAATCCCATCTCTACTAAAAATACAAAAATCAGCTGGGTGTAGTGACACGCGCTTATAATCTCGGCTACTTGGGAGGCAGAGGCAGGAGAATCACTTGAATCCGGGAGGCGGAGGTTGCAGTGAGGCAGGATGGAGCCACTGCACTCCAACCTAGGAAACAGAGCCAGAATCTGTTTCAGGAAAAGTAAGGAAAGAATAAAGGAAAGGAGAAAGGAAAGAGGAAAGGAAAGGAACAGGGAAAGGAAAGGAGGAAGGGGGAAGAAGGGAGAAGGAGGGGGAAGAAGGGAGAAGGGGGAAGACGGGGAAAGAAGAGGGAAGAAGGGGAAGAAGGAGGAAGAAGGGGAAAGAAGGAAGAAGAAGGGGGAAGAAGGGGGAGGAAGGGGAAAGGGGGAAGGGGAGGAGGGAAGGATGAGGGAAAGGGGAAGGAAAGGAAAAAAAGGAAAATGTTTGCCATATGATTAATCAAAAAAATATTGTCAGTGTAGTCCATGGCCAGTCACTCATATTGAAATTACATACTGGAAATCTGTAATAGTTAAAAAAAAAAAAAAAAATAGAATCTCATCAAACTAACCATCATTAACCAAACTTTTTAGTGGGGGAGTAGGTAGGAGGTTATCAGCCATATTAAAGGTAAATGCTTGCATTTAATCTTGGTTTTGTTTCATTTTTTTTAAGGTTTATTCCTAAGCTCTGTAAAGGTCCTAACTTAAAGATGTAATCACTGGTGTTAAAAATTATCAAATGATAATTGTAATGTTTTAGATTCTCACTATTATTAGTGTGATGCATAGCTCTCAGGATACAAAGTAGACCCTTTAATGATCAGTTCTTTGAGGGAGAGGATCAGTAATTTTGTATTTCTATACATAAATTCTAACACAGTGCCTAGCAACAAAACTAAAACAGCCTAAAGTCATACTCAAAAAAAAACAATTAATATTAGTATGATCTGCATTTAAAAACAAACATATTCTCACTATAGCTTTAAAACAAAATTTAGAGATAAAGTTATTTAAAAACATCTGAGATTAATATATAGCACCCTTCAAAGAGATGATATGTAAGTAACCTGAACCTTAATTTCCTCAAGTGAGGCCAGAAATGCAAATGTAATAACTATATTCAACTATTGCGTAACACAGCATCAGAAAAAGTTCAAGCCATTCTCACCTCTTGGATTTACATCCATATCTCCAGATGTTAGGCCAATCAGATTGGGGCGCTGTGTCTGTGTTCTTGAAAAGAACTGTCTGTACTGAGATCTACCAGAACTAGTAATACTAGGAGCTTCTGGGTTGTAACCATCTGGTTCATATGCATCTGAGGGAAAACAAAGCAACAAAACACTTAGCAAATCAGAGAGCGGTTAAACCATCTCTCATTGTTAAAAAATAAACAACTGCTTAAAAAACATACATTCACCAAAAAATATAAATACATCAGCCTACAGTCACCTCTCAGTATCTGTGAAGGACTGGTTCCAGGACCCTCCCACAGATATCAAAATCTACAAATGTTCAAGTCTCTTATATAAAATAGGGTGGTATTTGCATATAACCTAGGCACATCTTCTTATATACTATAAATCATCTCTATGTTAATTGTAATACCTAATATAAATGCTATGTAAATAGTTGTTATGGATATTGTTTTTAAAACTTGCATTATTAATTACTGTATTGTTATTTTTTATTGGTTTTCTTCCTGAATATTTTTGATCTATGGTTGGTTGAATCTGCAGATGTGGAACCTGAGGTGAAGGGATGACTCTATTTCTCTTTGTGTTACAGTATCTAGACACACCTTTTGAAAGTGAAAAAAAAAATGCTCCTATTACAGGACATAGATACATACGCCCATTATTAAATACTGGTATTTTCAGATTCATTCACCTACTCATTTCTACCCTATATATTCATCGCCTAATCCAAATGTGAATGCACACTTTTTTTTTTTTATTTAAAAAAAATGGAGATGGGGTCTCGCTATCTTGCCCAGGCTAGTCTTCAACTCCTGAGCTTAAGCCATCTGCCCACCTCAGCCTCCCAAATTGCTGGCATTACGGGTGTGAATCATCATGCCCAGACCAATGCACATTTGTTAATACAAATTTTCATGTACACAAACACCATAAGTGAAGGTTTGGGTTTTCTCTGTTATCTATCGTATCTCCAATTTCCAGGTACCTTTTTAATTAAAGAGAAAAGAAAAACCAAACTATTCATTTGGTTATCTGCACTTTTTCAAATTAGGGAGACAACAGCTGGTTTCACACATAAACCATATTTCAAATAAAACAGCGCATGCACACGCGCACATGCACACGCGCACATGCACACACATATAATCAGTAACTTCTATGATTTAGAGTATAGAAGTGATTCAGAATATAAGATGAGCAAATTATCCTCATTTAGGGGATCTTCCTGGCCACTACAGGCATTTGAGTCAACAGCCACTAAACAGCACAACTAGGATTCAGAAGTCCTCAATCCAGAAAATTTCTCACTCCCAATCCTTTTAGATTAAACCTCTCCCATGAATATTGTGCTTCTCTTAACTTCAGATTCACAAGCGAACTTCCTTCTTGCACAAAACAACCACAAACTACGATGAGGCTAAAATAATAAATAAAATTCTATTAAAGCACCGGTGATTCTGAGATATGTAATATAAGAACTAGAGGCTGGATGCGGTGGCTCATGCCTGTAATCCCAACACTTTGGGAGGCTGAGGCAGACAGATCACGAAGTCAGGAGATCGAGATCACCCTGGCCAACATGGTGAAACCCCATCTCTACTAAAATACAAAAAATTAGCCAGGCATGGTGGTGCACGCCTGCAGTCCCAGTATTCATTAGGCTGAAGCAGGGGAATTGCTTGAACCTAGGAGGCAGAGGTTGCAGTGACCCAAGATTGTTCCACTGCATTCCAGCCTGGTGACAGAGAAAGACTCCGTCTCAAAAAATAAATAAATAAAGAACTAGAACTGCTGCCCGACATTCCTTCTCCATTTTCCTCCTTTCTTCGGGTTTTGAAAACAGCTCATGGAATTACACAAAAAAGGCATCACTAGATTAAGAACCTTCTCCCTCTAATAAAATGTTAAATGATGTTGAAAATTAATCATTCCGGTCATTTGTATTGGCCTCCTCAGAGAAGGATGGCACAGAAAATTTAATAAATTATTATCACAAAGACATTCCTATTAGAGATTTTGTATTTCATTACTAAGGCTTGCATTCAGTCTCCAAGTTTCCTGATGATGATTAATTTTGCCTCAGTGGTTACAGCGCTATGCTTTTAGTTATCTGCCAAAGAGTATTTTTGGGGCTTCATATTTAATTATTTTAGCTTTTGTTCTAACAAAATAATTTATAATTTTTTTGTTTCTTGAAGACAACTAAAGACAGTATTTAATCATGAGCATTCCCTCCTGATGGGAACACACTGTAATGATATGCCTAGCTTAAAAGTAAATCTAACAGAGTTGCTTATTAAATTTCAATGTGTTTAAGGATGATACAGTTTGAAACTGATATGTAAAATAACAGCTTCCCTGGTTATGCCAACTCTAAAAATTACATGCAATATAACATACAAAATAAATGCTGCTTTATCTTTAAAAAAAAAAAAAGATTAGCAAATTATGGTTAAAAAGTTTTCAGTTACCATTTGATACTATTGACAGAAAATCTCCTACAATTAAGACTGCAGAAAGTTTTAAAGAAATTACATAATCAAATGACCTTGTGCTATAAATCCTGGGAATACACAGAACACCAATTAACTTAAAAGTCCTTTAGTTAATGATGATGAACTAAGATCTAAAGGCAAAGTGAGAAAGGGTTAAAAACCCCTCATGAGACACCCACAAAGCACTCCACAGATCTTTCAAAATACATATGTCAAAAGGAGAAAAGAGTTTTTCAGAAGTTTTATATACATATACAAGGGGCAAAATGGCCATAATACAAGGGGCAAAAAGGAAAAAAGGACATGATCATCAAGAAACCAGATGTTTATTTTTGTTTTAAAGAAAAAATAACCTAGTTTATTACAATGTATAACTAATTAGAAAACATTCAGGTAGATATTATCTTCCTATCTACCTGATTAGAAATTAGCTAAATGAACCAGTATCACTTTGTTACCAAGGCACTAAAAGTAAATATAGAGGAAACCACAGATGATAGACACACATGAGGCCTAATCATCTAGCAGCCACTAGAGACAAACCAAAGCAGCAAAGGAACAGAAAATAAAACTACCTATGAGCTTTAATGGGACTTTATGACAGCAGATCAGGATGCCAGTCACCGCTTACGCTGGCCAGCTTAAGGTAAAAAAGATCAGCGAGGTGGATGGCCATCTGTAGCAAAGCTTACCTGGAACCAGAGGGGTAGGGCTGGAGACTGAGGTATGGTACCCAATGGAGGATCCCATGAGGTTTCGAGGCGGCACCAAACGAGCTGCCAACAGAGGAGGCGGTGTCCCCAACTGAAGTCGCTCAGATGTAGCAGCACCATGTTCACGAGAGTACATGGGCTGTCCTATAGAGGAAAGAATAGGAGGGCAGCTGGAAATGAGAGTCACAAGCTTCTCTTAGGTGATGATGTGCTTCCTGAGACTTTGAGCCAAAAACAGAGAAATTAAACCAACAGGAATAGAAGTACAGAAAGATGTTCCTGGGATTCTTTCTAACTCAAGGAAGAACAGACATGGAACTTGTTAGGATCCATCAAGGTATAATGAAAAGAGTAAGAATTAGGTAGTATATATAATCTCCATCTTTTATGGTCTTAAGTGGAGAAAACTACGTGCTAATTTTATCCAAAGCTGAACAGTGAACTATATCAGGTTACTAGACAAAGAAGCCCTGAGCTATTAATTATACAGAATTTTCCTATCCAATGAGATATGCAGGTATGAAAACTGTCATATCCACTAAAAAGAAAACAACCCCCTCCAACCAACTCACATAATTTCAGGTTTACACAAAGTATGCTCCCATGTCTAAGAGCAGAAAAAAAGATAAAGGCATTAAGAACAAATAAACCACTGCATGCATGCCTTCGCAAAGAATAAGAAATGTTCCATAGAAAAAATTAAGATAGTGAAAATTTGTTATCCCTGTGAACACGAGGATTACAAATATAGAGAAAGGAAAAAGGACAAAAAACAAACAAAAAAAACAGATAAGCACACCAGCACAATACTGGGCACATGAAATCATCCTGGCTATTAAGAAGCACTTTTTGAAAGAAAGCACATTTAGGATTTATATACAGACTGATGCAAGAATACAATGAAGCCAAAATCTGAAGAACAGGATTAGAAAAAGACAAGGTATCAAGAAGCAAAATCCCTTTGGGTGTCCATTTAATATCTTTTTCACTGACAACCCCATCTGAGACCTATTTGTAAGATTTAGTTAATATATATGTCCAATGTCAGACATTTACTATGTGACACAAGGCAAAATAAAGTGGATTTTGAGTTTTTTTATACCTGGTGAAATATCCTTAAAAGCTGTAAAATTCCTAAAGATTTTAAATGTACCTTAATAGGACAGGCTACAAAGTAATCACTTGATTTCACAGTAAGTCCTAAAGGGAATACAGAGATGCTAAACCTCACTACCATTTTCTTTCTGTATAAGAAGTAAAAGAGGTATCCAACAGACACCACCCATCAAAGCTGCCTTTCACAGGGTTCCACCACCCACAGTCACTCTGGGACCCAAAATCCTATCTATCTATGGCCTTGGGGTGGGTGACAATACCCCCTTTTTAATGACCTGAATCTCTGACTTACTGATTATGGAATCTGTCAAGTAGTTTTCAACTCTCCCAGTGAGGATAATTAAACATGCTCAGCTTTGAGGGCGGAAAAAAAACACAAAAGAGGAAGTAACAAATCATACTGTATAACTGTGTACTTAGCATTATCCTTACATTTTTATATTTCTAATGGATATTGGGCCTAATACTTAGGTGGAAAAAAAAATACTTAGGTGGTAGGTTGATCTATGCAGCAAACCACCATGGCACACATTTACCTATGTAACAAACTTGTACATCCTACATATGTACCCTGGAACTTAAAAGTTGATGGGAAAAAAAAAAGTACGTTTAAAAAGAATCACTTATTCATTACACTGCAAAAACAATTCAATATATTTTTTTTCTTTTTTGTTTTTGAGACAGTCTGGCTCTGTCGCCTAGGCTGGAGGGCAGTGGCGCAATATGGGCTCATGACAACCTCTAACTCCTGGGTTCAAGGAATTCTCCTGCCTCAAACTCCCGAGTAGCTGGGATTATAGGTGCCCACCACGACACCTGGCTAATTTTTTGTATTTTTAGCAGAGACAGAGTTTCACCATGTTAGCCAGGCTGGTCTCAAACTCTTGACCTCAGGTGATCTACCCACTTTGGCCTCCCCAAGTGCTGCAATTACAGGTATGAGCGACCGCGCCCAGCCTAATTTAACATATTCTCAATGAGGGGAACAAATAGTTGTAAGCACACAATCAATTGCAGAGAATTAATTGTAAAGAGTGATCTATCAGCAAAATGTAGTAGTTGTTAAAGAGAAAAATGGGGCCAGGTACAGTGGGCTCATGTCTATAATCCCAACACTTTGCGAGGCCAAGGTGGGAGGACTGCTTGAGCCCAGGAGTTCAAGACCGGCCTGAGTAAGATACTGAGACTGTCTCTACTAAATATTTTAAAAATCAGCCACGCATGGTTAGTAAAAATCAAACAGTCACTTAAAGAAAAAAATGAAAGCTTAAAGTACCCAAATGACAATTAAGTATTTTTTTGGATGAATACCTATATGTTGAAATGGACAATATCACAATCCTAGCACTTCCAGAGGCTAAAGTGGGAGGACTGCTTGAGCCCAGGAATTTGAGAACAACCTGGGCAACATAGGGAAACCTCATCTCTACAAAAAATTTAAAAATTAGCCAAGTGTGGTGACATGCACCTGTGCTCCCAGCTACTCATGAGGCTGAGGCAGGAGGATTGCTTGAGCCCAGGAGGTCAAGACTTCAGTGAGCCAAGATTGTGCCACCGTACTTGAAGCTGGGCGACAGAAAAAGATACAGTCTAAAAGAAAAACAACAACACAGCACTAAAATAATCAAGTCGGGAGTAGGTTATGGATGAAGAAAGATTAACCATATTGATTAATTGTTGAAGCCAGAAATAAGTACAAAAAGGTTCACTACATTATGTCAGTCTACTTTTATATATGTTATTTTTTAAATTTTCCAAATAATATGTTTTCTCTTTTAAATTTGAGATGAGGTCTTACTATGTTATCCAGGCTAAAGTACAGTGGCTATTCACAGGCATGATCACAGCTCAGTGCAGCTGGAACTCCTGGCCTCAAGGGAGCCTCCTGCCTCAGCCTCCAGAGGCTGTGTCGCAAGCGCACACAGCGGGCTACATAATAAAAAAATTTTTGAGATCAAATAGGTTACAGTAATGGTGAAGATCAGCCTGTCAGAATTTATAGTCATTCAGTTTTGTTTTGGTCTGGGTAGAAAGTGATTGATAACTCCAAACTGCAAACATCCCAAGTTCATGTTCCCATCTTAAATTGCTCATCTAGGTAACATACCTAATATCAATATTTTCACCTTCTTAATATTAACTCTAATCAGTTAAAGACAGTCTTTATTCAACCTAAAATTTTAGCCAGTCTGTGTAATTTTCCTGAATTTGTCTTTAAGAGTATTCACAGGAAAAAAATTTTAAGTTTTCAGTTAAAAACTCAAATCCAGAAAAACCAAAAACCCAATACTGGCCATATTTATGTGTCTTCTCTATTAGAATACAAGGTCCCTGGCACACTTGGGAAGTTCCAAGGCCTAAACAGTGCCTGATGCATAGTAGAAATCAGTCACTTAAAGAAAAAATGACAGCTTAAAGTATCCAAATGACAATTATTTCTTTGGATGAATATCTGTGTGTTGAAATGGACAACATCGCAACTAATACAACATGAATCAAGTCAAACACAAGAGGGAGAAAGCCTCTAGACCAGCAGTTCCCAAGTTTTGTGACACTAAGGACCGGTTCCAAGGAAGACAATTTTTCCACGAATGGCAGGGGTGGGTGGAGGTGGTGATTTCAGGATGAAACTCTTCCACCTCACATTATCAGGCATTAGATTCCCATAAGGAGTGCGCAACTTAGATCCTCTGCATGTGTAATTTACAATAGGGTTGGTTATCCTATGAGAGTTTGATGCCACCGTGACCCAGGTATTGGGGACCCCTGCTCTAGACAATATACAAGGACTCTATTAGACACTGACTTACTTTTCTAGCCATCAAGTCCATTATCCTAAATAGAAGTGTTGTGTATTCCACAGAATTAAATGAGCAAATCACAAATTTAGAATTATTGTGTTTGAATAATTTTATACAGTTAATAGGAAAAGTATTTTCTGAAAGATAAAGATTTATGTGAATTTATATTAAGACTGGACAGTGGCTGGGTGCAGTGGCTCACGCCTGTAATCCCAGCACTTTGGGAGTCCAAGGCGGGCATATCACGAGCTCAAGAGATCGAGACCATCCTAGCTGACATTATGAAACCCTGTCTCTACTAAAAATACAAAAATGAGCTGGGCGTGGTAGTGCACACCTGTAGTCCCAGCTACTTGGGAGGCTGAGGCAGGAGAATCACTTGAACCGGGAGGCAGAGGTTGCAGTGAGCCGACGTCATGCCACTGCACTCTGGCCTGGCAACAGAGCAAGACTCCATCTCAAAAAAAATGAAAAGATTGGACAGTTATCTTCAACCTAACAATCAGTCTCCAGAATCCAGGATGTTACCTACTACTCTTACTTTTTCACACATTTAGTACAATGAATGAACTTAGCAGTTACAAAATATTTTTACTATGCTTCTTCAAGAAGCAGAACAGACCAAAAGCGATGTAGAAAAGAGAGTATTCTTAGTAACGGTCTTGTAAAAGCCAAAGTATATGCTGAATTGGTGAGTTCAAACTTGGAGGCTGCAGTGGTATAGCTCTTTTAGATTTTGTCTAGCAAGTTCTCTGGTCTTCCACCAAGAAACCCCCATGCAAATAGGGGTCCAGATGCAATGCCTCAGGTCTGTAATCCCAGCATTCTAGGAGGCCCAGGTGAGAGGACTGCTCCAGACCGGGAGTTTGAGACCATCCTAGGCAACGCAGCAAGACTCTCTACAAAAAAAAAATTCAACATTAGCTGGGCATACTGGCATGTGCCTGCACAGTCTAGCTATTTGGGAGGCTGCAGTGGGGTGATCACTTAAGCCCAGGAGTTCAAGGCTGCAGTGAGCTAGGATCATGCCACTACACTCCACCCTTGCTCAGGGCAACAGAGCAAGACTCTATTTCTAAAAAAAAGAAAGTAAATAAATAGATGTTTTTTAAATTGGGGTAAGTTGGGCGTGGTGGCTCATGCCTATAATCCAAGCACTCTGGAAGGCTAAGGTGGGAGGATAGCTCAAGCCCAGGAGTTCAAGACCAGCCTGGGCAACACAGAAACACCTGACCTTTACAAATAATTTTTAAAAATTAGCTAGGCATGGTGGCACGTGCCTGTGGTCCCAGCTACTCAGGAGGCTGAGGTAAGAGGATTTCCAGAGCCACGGTGGCAGCTGCAGTGAGCCATAATGCTACCACACTCCAGCCTGGGCAGCACAACAAGATCCTGTCTCAAAAAGAAATAAAGGAGGGGCGTGGGTAAAATGTTTAAGTACTTCAGATGAAATAGTTGATTTTAACAGCTGATTGCTGTCTTTACACAAAATTCCAAATACAGCTAGTTATTTACTTTCATAGTCTGACATTTTAACTCAAAAAAAATAACAAAATTTCAAAGTATTTTCTATATTATAATCAATATATACATATATATATTTTAAAGATAGAGTCTTACTTCTCTCTGTTGTCCAGGCTAGAATATAATAGCACTATCTGCAGCCTTGAACTCCTGAGCTCAAGCGATCCTCCCAACCTTGGCCTCTGAATTTAAACCACTGCATCCAGCCAATATTAACTTTACCAGGAAGCATGTATATCCTATTCGGTTTTATAATCAGGTAATTCTTTTTTTTTTTTTTTTTTTGAGATGGAGTTTCGCTCGTTACCCAGGGTAGAGTGCAATGGCTCAATCTCGGCTCACCACAACCTCCACCTCCTGGGTTCAAGCAATTCTCCTGCCTCAGCCTCCCGAATAGCTGGGACTACAGGCACGAGCCACCATGCCCAGCTAATTCTTGTATTTTTAGTAGAGACAGGGTTTCACCATGTTGACCAGGATGGTCTTGATCTCTTTACCTCGTGATCCACCCACCTCAGCCTCCCAAAGTGCTGGGATTATAGGCGTGAGCCACCGCGCCTGGCCATGGTGATTATTTTTCTTCTTTTAACATCCAGTTGTTTTCTTCCAAAATAAGTAACAACTGCAGTCTAAATAAATGCTTTATTTCTGACAGAATTAGTTCCTTTGTTACCCAGGTTTTTTTTTTTTTTTTTTTTTTTTTTTTTTTTTTTTCTTTTTATTTTTTTTTTTTTTTTTTTTTTTTTAGATCTATAATAGCAAAATATACTGTACTGGGTTTTCATTTTGTGGGGTTATTTTTTAAACATATTTCTTTCCCACTATTAGATTTTTAGATTCTTAGGAGATGACCAAGCCTTATTTATCTGTATACCCAGTACTTAACATTGAGCAGATACCAATTTCTACCTTCAAAAATCCAGATTTCGTTTTTCTGTGTTTACTTTGGGTTCTTATGACATAATTTTTACAACTAAATATCATTTGATATGCATTTTTCATCTACATTTTCTGTGCTGTGAATTTTAATATTAATTTTAGTGATAATAAAATATCCATAATTTAAACCTTCCCAACTTGTTAAACTTTTCAAGACAGCTCAAGTTTTCTATTACACACTGCAGACATATATAGCTTTTTACTTCATTTGAACCAAACTTTTAAATTTTTTGAAATTACCAATTATAGTATGAGTTGAGTATCCCATATCCAAAAGGCTTGAAGCCAGAACTCTTTCAGATTTCAGATTTTTTTTAGATTTTGGAATCTCTGAATTATAGTTACTAGCTGAACATTACATATCTTAAATCCAAAATCCAAAATGCTTCAATGAGTATTTCCTTTGAGCATCATATTGGCACTCAAAAAGTTTCTAATTTTGGAACATTTCAGACTGGAAACACTTGACCTGTATTTCGATAAATAAATTTGAACAATGTGAAGGATTCAATTATCTTCATTTTTTTTTT
>NW_016107804.1:150130-151277 GCF_001604975.1 Cebus imitator | reverse complement strand
AACAGAGATGGCACCAATGCACTCCAGCTTGGTGACAGAGCGACACTCTGTCTCAAAAAAAAAAAAAAATTAAAAAATCAAACAGCCTATATATATGTCATTACATAATAAATGCTTTTTGGTATTGTAGGAGTTTGAAACAGAGCAATAGGTCAGGCACAGGGGTTCATGCCTGTAATCCAAGCACTCTTGAGAGGCCGAGGACTGGCAGATCACCTGAGGTCAGGAGTTCAAGACCAGCCTGGCCAACATGGTGAAACCCCATCGTGATTAAAACTACAAAAATTAGCTGGTGTGGTGGCAGGCACCTGTATTCCCAGCTGAGGCATGAGAATCACTTGGACACAGGATGCAGAGGCTGCAGTGAGCTGAGATCTCGCCACTGCACTCCAGCCTGAGTAACAAAGTAAGACTCTGTCTTAAATAAATAAATAATAAATAAATAAACAGAAGTGAGCAATGATGTTTTCCAACTATAATACTTAGAATTTGGGCCTAGAAAGAGGTGAAGAGAGAGTATACTGGCAGGAATGAAGATGGGAGGAGGGAGTTAAGTCACGACCAGGTGACAGAAAGGGCATAATTGGCATGATCAGAGAAGGTGCATGTTGAGGAATGGTGGACAAAGATTGCCAATAAGGAAGAGGTAGATTACATAAAGAGTTAAAGGCCAGTAACAGTGGCTCACGCCTGTAATCCCAACCCTTTGGGACACTCAAGTGGAAGAAACTTGAGCCCAAAATTTCTAGACCAGCCTGGGCAATACAGCAAGAACCTGTATCTACTAAAAATTTTAAAACTTTTAAATAAATTTTTTAAAAGATTGTCTTTTATTCTGAGATTATGTCCTTACTTCAGCTTAAAAATGTATCTTTAAAATTAAAGTATTAGATATTTTCATATGCAGACCTTAACCTGGCAAATAAGAAGCTGCTAACTGCATTGGTCCCAAGAATTTTCTTAGAAATGTTACCAGTCTCTAAAAAATGAGTTTAGAGGCCAGACGCGGTGGCTCACACTTGTAATCACAGCGCTTTGGAAAGCCACAGGGGGCAGATCACTTGAGGCCAAGAGTTTGAGACTAGCCTGGGCAACATGGCAAAACCCCATCTGTACCAAAAATACAAAAATTAGCTGGGTGTGGGGG
>NW_016107804.1:144602-150012 GCF_001604975.1 Cebus imitator | reverse complement strand
GCACATGCCTGTGGTCCCAGCTATTTGGGAGGCTGAAGTGGAAGGATGACTTAACCCGGAAGGTTGAGGCTGCAGTGAGCGAAGACGGCACCATTGCACTCCAGCCCGGGCAACAGAGTGAGACCGCCTCAAAAAAAAAAAAAAAAGTCTAGGTGCAGTGGCTCACATCTGTAATCCCAGGACTTTGCAAGGCCAAGGAAGCCAGAGCACTTGAGGCCAGGAGTTTGAGACCTAGCCAACATGACAAAACCCTCTCTACTAAAAATACAAAAAAATTAGCTGGGCATATTGACACATATCTGTAATCCCAGCTACTTGGGAGGCTGAGGCACAAGAATTGCTTGAACCCATGAGGCAGAGGTTGCAGGGGGCTGAGATTATACCACTGCACTTCAGCCTGGGTGACAGAGCAAGACTTTGTCTCAAAAAAAAAAAGAGTTAGAAGCCCTAGAGAGGGGTTTGTCGATGGTTCAGAAAGAAATGGTAGCCACTGGAAAGTTCTTATAAGGAACTTTCACGGTTGGTTTTCTCAGGAATATTAGCTTAGTAGCATTATGTGGTATGACTTAGGGAAGTTAAAAATAAAACATAATGGTGTCAAGTAGACTACAGTAATAATCCAAATGTGAGGTCATCTAGTGTGGATGAAGGCAGAGGCCATATAAGAAATAGAAAGGGATACTTCAAAGAAAGAAATAATTTTTCATTAACTAGATGTAAAAAAGCAAAGCAGTAAGTCAGTCCTGTGAAAGTTTCCATTCTAGATAATTAGGTGGGTGTTATTCCATTGAGAAAAACAGGGATGGTGGAAGTTAATAGGTTCGATTTCAGAGAGTTTGAAATTCTCAGGAGACAATAATAGCTTCAATAATATAATAAAGAATCCTTATAGCTTACTAGTGGGTAGGTACTTTTTTAGTTGCTTTAGATGTATTAATTTATTCCTCAAAACAACCTTAATGAGGTAATATTATTCCCATTTTAAAGAGGAAATTGAGCTACAGAGAGGCTAAGCAACTTGCTCAAGGTCACAAAGACAGTAAATGATAAAACCAGGATTTGAAAATAAAAAAAATTTAAGAATAAAAAATTGGCCCTGAATCATGGCGAGCAGTTTGCTGAAGCTGTTGGTTTCATGCAGGAGCCTAAAGAATTATCTTTCTATGGTCTGTTGGCCATTTTATAACTTCGGAAATGTAGTGATCAATTCATTAGAAAGAAACATGAGTCATTTAAGGGAAAAACAAAACAAAACAAAAATAAAACTAGGATTTGAAACCGGGCTTAACCAGTCTGCTGAATTGCCTCTCCAAGACATAAAAGAGATGCAGAAATGTTTAGGATGCAAAACCAAATTTATGATGAATATAGTTACATAAAAGATGAACATATCCATTAAGTTACCTGTCCTTGGGGAAAAAAAAAAAAAATCTTCTAATTTAACATTTTTAATACAACTACCTTTTTAAAAAACGTTTTTGAAGAAAGGAATTTTTTAAAGCTTTAGTCAACAATAACACCTAAGAAATAAAAGAGAATTTTAGGGTTCAAGAAAAATGTATTATTACAATCAAACATGAATGTTACAAACAGCCTAAACACAGAACATTACAATTTAAATGATGCTATCTTCATTTCCGTATGCAAGTTAATTATTAGGCATATTTAGCCCAATCTTTTATATACTTCTTAAGATATAAGTCTTGTTTTAGAAAATCAATCAGATAAACAATTCTTTTTAAAAGCTTCAAAATAAATTTCCTTTAGAAGAGACTTGATATTAGGCTGGTCATGGTGGTTCACACCTGTAATCCCAGCACTTTGGTAGGCCGAGGCAGGCAGATCACCTGAGTCAGGAGTTCAAGACCAGCCTGGCCAACACAGTGAAACCCCATCTCTACTAAAAATACAAAAATTAGTTGGGCATGGTGGCAAATGCCTCTAGTCACAGTTACTTAGGAGAATCAGGAGAATCACTGAGGCAGGAGAATCACTTGAAACTGGAAGGTGGAGGCTGCAATGAGCCAAGACTGTGCCACTGCCCTCCAGCCTGGGTGACAGAGTGAGACTCCATCTCAAAAAAATAAAAAGTAGAGACTAAATGTTGCTACTCTATGGCAAAGTAAAATTCTCCAAAACAGAAAGCCTTGCCTTTCTCTCCCATATCACATGAAATTAAAATATGGCTATATAGCATAAACACACAATAAACTGTATTGCGAATACAACTTTTAGAATCCGTAAGAACAAAAACTATTTACAATTTTTTAAAGGGTAATACTGATATGAGACAACTTGGCTTTTCTATACCCTGTCAATTTTAAGTCAAACAACATGCACTTACGTTCTGATACTGTGTAAAGGAGGTTCTGGGGTAAAGGAGGAGGTAGTCTTGTTCCCACTGATGCAAGATTGGGCACTGCACTTGTCCCAGGCTGGTCACGGCTGTTTATCAAGCTTGATTGTGTTATGGGTGGTCCTACAGATAACAAAAAGTAAAAAGTACAGCATTAATATTTCCTAATAAAAGTGCCATTCTAGGCCGGGCATGGTGGCTCATGCCTGTAATTCCAGCACTTTGAGAGGCCAAGGCAGGCAGACCACTTGAGGTCAGAAGTTTGAGACTAGCTTGACCAACATGGTGAAACCCTGTCTCTATTAAAAGTACAAAAATAAGCTGTGTGTGGTGGCGCACACCTGTAATCCTAGCAACTTGGGAGGCTGAGGCAGAAGAATCACTTGAACCTGGGAGGTGGAGGCTGCAGTGAGCCGAGATCATACCATTGCACTCCAACCTGCGCAACAGAGCAAGACTTCATCTTAAAAAAAAACAAACCTTACTAGTACTAACTTGGATGCTCATATTTAAAATACCTAATTTGGCTCTGAAAAGAACTAAGGAATTTGATATATGCAAGCTTAAGCACTGTGAGTTGTATAATTCATTAAATGAACATTCCTAGTTCTAGAACAGGCAAAACTAATCTAGGGTGAAAAAAGGCAGGACTGGTTGCCTCTATGGGTGAAGGTGAAGAATGGCTAAGAAGAGGCTTCCAGAAACTTTCTAAGGTGATGGTAAAGTTCTACAGAATTCAAGCTAATGATAAGCATGTTTAAGTGTACTGATGTCTACAACATATTGCGAAAATCATCGAAAGTAAAAATGGAGAAATGGAAAGACGTGCTAACATAAATATAGTAAAATGCTAAGTGTAGAACCTAGATGGTAAGTACACAAGTACAATTCCTGCAACTTTTCTGTTTGCTTCAAACTTTTCATAGTAAAACATCAGCGGAAATAGTATTCTTGAATTTAATTTTTAAATAAATTATGTTCCACAGTGAGATAATGTTATTTATTTTAGAGTTTCTATATATAAAATGATGTTGCTTTATCTGGGAAATAAAATCTCAGCTTGAGCTTCACAATTATACTGTTTATGTGATAACATTAAAAATATTCATATACGGCCTGGGCACAGTGGCTCACGCCTGTAATCCCAGAACTTTGGGAAGCTGAGGCAGGCGAACTGCTTGAGCCCAGGAGTTCAAGACTAGCCTGAGCAACATAGTGAACCCTGTCTCTACAAAAAAGTTCAAAAAAATTTAGCCAGGCATGGTGGCACATGCCAGTAGTCCCAGCTACTCAGGAGGCTGAGGTGGGAGGATCCTTTTAAGCCTGGGAGGTGGAGGTTGCAGTAAGTCGTGAGCCAAGATCTCCCCACTGCACTCTAGCCTAGGGAACAGAGTAAGATCTTGTCTGAAAAAGAAAATAAAAGAAAAAAATCACAAATGCCAAGTTAAAATACACATATATATATATGTATTTCTATAGGCCAAACATACACATTAAATCCCTCCAAACATTTACCAACTTTAATAATAAAACATATTCTTCTTTATTTTTATTTGAGACAAGGTCTTGTTCTGTCACCCAGGCTGCAGTGCAGTCAGGCCATCACAGCTCACTGCAGCCTCAACCTCCTGGGCTCAAGCAATCCTCCTGCACCAGCCTTCCAAGCAGCTGGGACTACAGGCACATGCCAACATGCCTGGCTAATTTTTGTATTTTTTGCAAAGGTGGGGTTTTTCGCCATGTTGTCCAGGCTGGTCTCAAACTCATGACCTCAAGTGATCCACCAGCCTCAGGATCCCAAAATGTTGAGATTACCATTGTGCCTGGCCATGAAATGTATATTCTACAGAATACTTTATGCCAGGGAAGCTCAGGATCATGCTATACTATTTTTGCAATTTCTTAATTATAATTCTATAATTGTGTCTGTAATTATTTCAAAATAAAATGTTAAAAAGTAAAGAAATTCATCAAAAGTACTGCTTAGATGAAAGAAAATTATGAACGCCAGGATTCGAAAAAAAAAAAAAAAAAGTACTGCTTAGATAAACTGAATAGCAATATTTTTAAAAATAATAATTTGCCTTTATTTAATTATTTATTTTTGAGACAGGGTCTGGCTCTGTCACCTAGGCTAGTGTGGAGTGGTACAATCTCAGCTCACTGTAACCTCAGCCTCCCAGGCTCAAGCCATCCTCCAATCTTAGCATCCCAAGTAGCTGGGACTACAGCCATACCCCTCCATGCCTGGCTAATTTTTCTATTTTTTTGTAGAGATGGGGTTTCACCATCTTGCCCAGGCTGAACTCAAATTTCAGGGTTCAAGCAATCCACCTAACTCAGATCCCAAAAAGATGCTGGGATTACAAACATGAGCCACCATGCCCAGCCTAATTTGCCATCTTTTAAAGTTAAATGTCTCCAAGTAGATACAATTTTTTTTTTTTTTTTTGAGAAGGAGTCTCACTCCAGCCCAGACTGAAGTGCAGTGGAGCGATCTTGGCTCACTGCAATCTCTGCCTCGCAGGTTCAAGCAATTCTCCTGCTTCAGCCTCCTGAGTAGCTGGGATTACAGGGGAACACCACCACGTCCAGCTAATTTTTATATTTTTAGTAGAGACAGGGTTTTACTATGTGGGTCAGACTGGTCTGCTGACCTCGTGATCCACCTGCCTCAGCCTCCCAAAGTGCTGGGATTACAGGTGTCAGCCCCCATGCCCAGTCGATACATACTTTTGCATACGTGAAAACAATTCATAATTCCATATGGGAAAAAATTACTTTTTAAAAATTTAGTCTTATTTCTATTTCTACTATGTTGGCAACTGTTAATAACGCTTTTTAAATGACCATTTTAAAACGTTCTTACTCTTAATTTTGGTGGATGTGATAATGGCATATTGATTTTTTTTTTTTTAAATAACAAAAAGTCCTGCCGGGCGCGGTGGCTCACGCCTGTAATCCCAGCACTTTGGGAGGCCGAGGCGGGTGGATCAACGAGGTCAAGAGATCGAGACCATCCTGGTCAACACGGTGAAACCCCGTCTCTACTAA
>NW_016107804.1:134636-144442 GCF_001604975.1 Cebus imitator | reverse complement strand
AAAAAAAAAAAAAAAAAAAAGTCCTTAAGAAAAGAGACCCATACTGAACTACATACTGGTTAAGTGACACAGCATTTAAAATTCACTCCAGCAAAAAAAAGGAAACCCCAACCCAAAAAAAGTACATGGGAAAGAGGTGAAAATAAATGAGACAAAACAGCTGAATATTGATAATCATTGAGGCTGGATAACAGTACATGCAACACACATATTATTCTACCCTGAAAAACGTCCTTAATAAAAAAAATTGTTTAACATTATTTCAATATTCTTGAAGAGATTTTCTTAAAAGACTGGAAAATTTCATAAAACTCCTGACACGTTTTTTCTGTGACAACTTAAAAACCGGCTTTCTTGGCCAGGCGTGGTGGCTCATGCCTGTAATCCTAGCATTTTGGGAGACCAAGGCAGGAAAGGATTTCTTGAGGCCAGGAGTTCAAGACCAACCTGGCCAACATAATGAGACCCCATCTCTAAAGAAAAACTAACTGACTAAATAAATAAATAAATACAAACAAACTAGCTTTCCTAAGATAACTAGATTTGACTGCAGGTCAAAATAGGTTAGGCTGCTACACACAAAATTTACGCTGTGGTAATACAAATAACATCATGCAATAATGGATGGAAAAAAGAAAAGAAAAACATCTTAATTATGGGAATATATTCCAAATTCTATTATTACTCTATTTTTCAAACACTTTAAACGAATATCAAGTTAGCTAAAAGGGATGAGTTTCTTCTAAATAGGATTCTCCACTAAAGAAAAATTCAACAGATATATACTTACTTGGTATGGGAAGCACAACGGATGGTGGAGGCTGACCATGTCCTTGAGGAACAGGAAGTCTCATACTATGGCCAGGACCTGGACCTGGGCCCGGGCCTGGACCTGGACCTGGGCCTGGGCCTGGGCCTGGGCCTGGGCCTGGACCTGGCATTGGAGGCATTAACATTCCAGGAGGTGGTGGAGGAGGAAGTCCAGGAGGAGGGGGTGGGAAAGGAATCATACTTGGCAGAGCAACTTCATCAACAACTAGGGGATCATTTCCATGATCAAACTGACAAAGATCACCAAGTACACAAAATCCTCTTTCTGTGAAAAAAAGAATAAAAAAATAATCTTCATATGAACTACTTAAAAGTTCAGAAAACAACAAAATATGCCCCTGAAAAACCCATCAATCTCATTTACAAAGTGGTTATCTCCAAATAATCCAAAGGGTCAGTGTTGCTCTGTTAAGCATCACATATCCCCAAGGTAGAGAGGCATGTGTACTCTCTACTTTTTTTTTTTTCTTTTCATGACACCTAAGGAAGATATTCTCTACTTTTTATACTATGAGACTATGACTTGTTGAGACAGCAAATAAGAGGCAAGAATAAGTTACCAACTACAATTAGACTAAACCATTTGCAATGAAGTTTTCAGATATTTTAAGCAAGTATCAATTTAGCAAAGGCTTGGGGCAGGGGAGAAGAAGGGCATTGACCTAAATTATTTAATCTCAATGACCTATTGTCATTACATTGTTCTAAAGCAACCATTATTATTCAAGTGGACATTATATACCAAGTTATCATTTGTAGCACTGTTCATAGTAGAAAAATAATAGAACCATCCCAAACATACATCAATAAGGAATAAATTAAACATATGTTTGTACATAAAGAATACTAAGGTCGGGCACAGTGGCTCATGCCTGTAATCCCAGTACTTTGGGAGGCCGAGGCAGGCAGATCATGAGGTCAGGAGTTCAAGACCAGCCTGACCAATAGGATAAAAGCCCATCTCTACTAAAAATATAAAAATTAACCGGCTGTGGTGGCAGGCGCCTGCAGTCGCAGCTACTCGGCAGGCTGAGGCAAAAGAATCAGTTGAACCCTGGAGACAGAGGTTGCAGTGAGCCGAGATCGCACCACTCTACTCCAGCCTGGGCAACAGACAGAGACTCCATCTCAAAAGAAAAAAATAAAAAAGAATACTAAGAAGAGGGGCTGAGTGCTGTGGCTCACACCTGTAATCCCAGCACTTTGGGAGGCCAAGGCAGGCAGATCATGAGGTCAAGAGATGGAGACCATCCTAGCCAACACGGTGAAACCCTGTCTCTACTAAAAATACAAAAATTAGCGGGGCATGGTGGCATGTGCCTGTAGTCCCACCTACTTGGGAGGCTGAGACAGGAGAATCACTCGAACCCAGGAGGCAGAGGTTGCAGTGAGCTGAGATTGCACCACTGCACTTCACCCTGGGCAACAGAGTGAGACTCTGTCTCATTAAAAAAAAAAAAAAGAATACTAAGTATTGAGGAAGCTCTTTATGTTTTAACATAGGATGAATGCCAGGAAATACTGCTAAGTGAAAAATTATGCAGAAGTATGAGTAGTATACTTTTATGTTAAAAAAAAAAAAAAAATGGTGGGGAAAATGTGTATATGTATTTATTTATGTACAGATGCACAGACTATGTTTGGAAAGATACATAACACATTCATAACATTACATTGGCCTTGGGAAGGAGAATTCTGTGGCTAAAAGATCAGGGTCAGAATGAGGTAATTCTTGAATTATGATTTAACTCTATTCCCTACTTTAAAATAAGTAAAACATAACAGGGCATGGTTGCTCATGCCTGTAATCCCAGCACTTTGGGAGGCTGAAGCGGGTGGATCACAAGGTCAGGAGTTCAAGACTAGCCTGGCCAAGATGGTAAAACCCATCTCTACTAAAAATACAAAAAATAATTAGCTGGGCTTGGTGGCAGGCTGCCACCTGTAGATTTCAGGGAGGCACCTGTAACCCCAGCTATTCGGGAGTTTGAGGCAGAGAATTGCTTGAACCCAGGAAGCGGAGGTTGCAGTAAGCCGAGATCGCACCACTCACTGCACTCCAGCCTGGGCGACAGAGCGAGACTCCATCCCTAAATAAATAAAAATAAGTAAAATGTAAAAACATATGCATTCTATATTTATAGAAAAAAATTATGGTGTCTGTGACTTGCTTAAAATAATACAGGCCACAGAAGTGAGTGGGAGTATAAATTAAAGAACATTCCCCATGAGTTGGTGTCTATTTAAATGATGTAACGAATACACTGGGGTTAAGCATATCATTTTGTCAACTTTTATGAATATTTAAATACTTCCATAATGAAAATTTAAAAGAAATACACATATACGGATTCATTCATTCAAACGGAAAGTCAGCAAATCAAGCAAATTACCAGCACCAAACAGTACTAAAAAAAATAACAATTCCTGGCCAGGCGTGGTGGCTCATGCCAGTAATTCCAGCACTTCGGGAGGCCGAGGCAGGTGGATCACGAGGTCAAGAGTTCGAGAACAGACTGGCCAACATAATAAAACCTCGTCTCTACTAAAAATACAAAAATTAGCTGAGCGTGGTGGCAGGCACCTGTAATCCTAGCTACTCAGGAGGCTGAGGCAGGAGACTCGCTTCAACCTGGAAGGCGGAGGTTGCAGCAAGCCAAGATCGCGCCACTGCACACCAGCCCAGGCAACAGTGAGAGACTGCAACTCAAAATAAATAAATAAAATAAAAATAACAATTCCAGGAGGTGGAGGGGGGTTTTAATTAATAATAATAATAACTCCTGGCCAGGCATGGTGGCTCACACCTATAATCCCAGCACTTTGCGGGGCCGAGGTGGGTGGATCACCTAAAGTCAGGAGTTCAAGACAAGCCTGACCAACATGGTGAAACCCTGTCTCTTACTAAAAATACAAAAAATTAGCTGGGCGTGGTGGCTCATGCCTGTAATTCCAGCTACTCAGGAGGCTGAGGCAGGAAAATTGCTTGAAACTTGGTGGCAGAAGCTGCAGTGAGCCAAGATAGTGCCACTGCACGCTAGCCTGGGGGACAGAGAGAGACGGTTTCCAAAAAAAAAAAAAAAAAATTAGAATTACTAGTGTCTATGAAATTTTATGATATACTATAGTATACAGTGTTTGAAAAAACAATGAGAACATAAAAAGCAAACAAAAATCTTAAAAAGGGTAAAATTTAAATATTCTCTTAACAAGAGCCAAACCATTAAATTAAACAAGTAAATAAGCATATGACAAAAGAGATTCTCCTCCCCACTCATCCCTTTTAACAAAATTTGGACTACAGGCACATCACGGTGGCTCACACCTATAATCCCAGCACTTTGGGAGGGCAAGGCAGGCATATCACCTGAGGTCAGGCGTTTGAGACAAGCCTGACCAAAATGGCAAAACCGTGTCTCTACCAAAATCATAAAAGTTAGCCAGGCATTGTGGCACGCACCCGTAATCCCAGCTACTTGGGAGGCTGAGGCAGGAGAATCACTTGAGCCCAGGAAGTGGAGGTTGCAGTGACCCAAGACCACGTCACTGCACTCCATCCTGGGCAACAGAGCAAGGCTCTGTCTTAAAAAAAAAAAAAAAAAATTGGACTATAACTAAAAGATATGCAATACATGCAACATTTGCTTTGCTAGTACTTTTGGGCACAATATGAGAAAAGGTGGGGATTTTTACCATCATAATCTCTGCATCGCCTCTTTGGTGGTAGGTTTCGACCAAAAGAATTGGAAGAGCTATGATTGTTATAGTAATTAGACCAACTCTCAGTTGTGTTTTCAGAGTGGTGAGCAGGTGCGATCACAGTAACAGTGCTGGGAATAGACTGTGCCCCAGAGGAATACTGCTCAGAAGAGTTTGGAGGTGGTGCAGACACAGGCACATAGGAACTCTCCAAGTCGTTCCTTTCACTCTTAAACTTCGATCTTTCCCTGTGCTCTGTTTGGAGACAAAATTAAAAACAAAAAACAAAGAGAACAGATATTTCATGTTCTTAATGTTTATTTTCTCACATAGAACATATGAGAATGTTGAATTAAACTTGTCGAGCTATCCCTATTTTACACTGCTCTCCTTATTAACATATACTAAAAGCAGGAACATCAACAATGTGACATATCTTGGGCAAGAACTTGTGCAAAATCATCTTTTATAGTGTCAACATCAGTTACACTTAATGAAAAAGAGTCAGTTTCTCCACCGATATTTAATAAGAAGGTTACCTATGAACTGACTTCCAAACTTGTATCTCAGGAAATGAGTGGTTGAGATCCCAGTAATCCACTTACTTTTTCCTTTCAATTTTATAAACTTCAAGCACCCTTACGGCAAATCAATTACTTTTCGGAAACCAACCAAAAAAGCAAAAGCAGACAACCCTCTTCCTCAAGTGATAGCTTTATTGATTAAAGAATATTTGTATCAATTACATAAAATGAGTTAAGTCTCAACATGTACAATGATACACTTATGAATAGCTCCTTTTCAATCAAACTCCCTTGACTCCATCCCGAGAATAGAGGCCTGTTTTCTAACACAATGAATATTGAGTTTCTTGAGACAATTTCAGTTTTTACACTGCTTAGACATATTAAAGGTACATCTATCTTTAAGCTAATTTCTTGTACCCTTGTGATAGAGACAGATAAGCAACTATAGAGTTTTTAGGAAGACATTCATCTACTCACCAACATTCCTATTTGGATCCCGGTCTTTGCTGCGCCCCCTACTTCGGCTTCTACTACGACTCAGGCCTCGGCTCTTACTCCGACTCTTACTCCTACCTCTTCTCCAGTCATACTTCTCACGGTACAATTCATTCCGCTCATAGTACCGGTCATAGTCTCTCCACTTCCCGTCTTCTCTTTTTTTCTCACGGGTCCTATAATATACAGATATAAAAGCCATAAACAGGCTATAGAAACCAAGTCTGCAAACAAATCTATAGCATAAAATACTATCCTTGTGTTATCCAAATGTGTAATATCTATGCTTTTTTATAAAGTTGCAAAACTACCACATAATTCCTCTAATATATACAGAGAGAAAAAAAACATCCCTTTTGCAATTATACTGGGTGGGGAGAATGAAAAAAAGAGGTGAATCCAAAATATGGGGAGGGGTGGGCAGGGAAAAACAGGAATTTTGAATTAAAAAGAAAAAAGGCTCAAAACAAAGTGTTCCTAAACAAAGACCAATTTTTTATTTTAGACTGATGATTCAATATACAAGTTGTACTATTTGTCATAAAAAATGACATGGATCATTTTAATACTGAGCACCCCTAACCAAATGGAACATTTCATTAATATTCTCTAAGGGGACTGCTCCCACCCCTGAGCTCTTGAGGAAAACACATACAATGACTATTTATAAAAGGAAGAGAAAATAAGACGAAGACAAAAAACAGAAAGAATGAAAGAAAGAAAAGTAACATCCCCTTTCTTTAATGAGTTTACAGAGAGGAGTTAGCATATTTGTTAAAAAGTCCCTTTAATACCCTTGCAAGGCAACTAAAAAGTGGGTTATCAATGTCTTCCTCACTAAAGATAAACACGAACCTTCGTTCACTAGATTCTGAACGAGTCTTCTGGGGACTAGGATATTTCTTTTTTCTGCCATCTCGTTCTTCCTCTGCTGGCTCCTGAAATACCTATATGAAAATATTGATTAGAAATAAAAGCAGGGCCAGATACAGGGGCTCATGTCTATAATCCCAACACTTTAGGAGGTCCAGGTAGGAGGACCGCTTGAGGCCAGGAGATTGAGACCAGCCTGAGAAACACATCAAGACTCCATCTCTACTAAAAAGAATAAATAAGATAGCTGGGCATGGTGGCATGCACCTATAGTTCCAGCTACTCAGGAGGCCAATAAGGGAGGACTGCTTGAACCCAGGGGTTCAAGGCTGCATAGAGCCATGATCACACCACCGTACCGCAGGCTGAGCGACGGAGTGAGGCCCTTCTCAAAAACGAACAAGAAAAGAAATGAGAATGATCCCTCTTAGCCGGGCACAGTGGCTCATGCCTATAATACCAACACTTTGGTTGGCCAAGGTGGGCGGATCACTTGAGGTCAGGAGTTCGAGACCAGCCTGGCCAACATGGTGAAAACCCCTCTTTACTGAAAATACAAAAATTAGCGGGGCATGGTGGCACGCGCCTGTAGTACCAGCTACTTGTGAGGCTGAGGCAGGAGAATCACTTGAACCTGGGTGGTGGGGGTTGCAGTGAGCAGAGATGGTGCCACTACACTTCAGCCAGAATGACAGAGCAAGACTCTGTCTCAAAAAAAAAAAATGGTCTCTCTATAAATTATGAAACACATCATCTGCCTGATAATATTTCTGGCACGAGAGAAGGCACAAGTAAATGCACTGAAAAACTAAAGTCAAATCCCACCCAAAAGAGTTAGGCAATAGCAGGAATAAAAAAGATGCTCAGATTACTTCAACAAGCAGTATTTTTTTTCTTTTTGAGGCAGAGTCTCACTATGTCGCCCAAGCTAGAGTACAGTGGCACAATCTTGGCTCACTGCAACCTCAGCCTCCCAAGTAGCTGGGATTACAGGTGACCGCCACCACGCCCAACTAATTTTTGTATTTTTACTAGAGACAGGGTTTCACCAATGTTGGTCAGGCTGGTCTTGAACTCCTGACTTCAGGTGATCCACCCGTCTCAGCCTCCCAAAGTGCTAGGATTACAGGTGTGAGCCACCGTGCCCAGCCTTAATATGTTGATATTTTAATGTTAATTTAAGTAGGAAATGGTAGTGTAGGAAAAGTACAAACAATACATTCTTCAAATTAAAATAGCAAATCTCTAAGTATCATGTAGTAAAATGATTATGCTTTCCTCATTATGAAATATATACACATATATAATTCATTTGAAGAGCACTTTACATTTATTTCACAGAAAAAGTTTTAGGAAAAAAATGGTTAAATTAATGAATGCTACAAAACTAAGTAACTGGCACCATCTCAGCTCACTGCAGCCTCTGCCTCCTGGAGAACCAGGGATTTTTATTACTATCTTTGAACAACTTTATCTAAAACTGAATATACAGTGTTTAGCAGAGAAAGGTGAAATAAGGTCATTTGCAAGAGCTAAAAAAATACTCATCTAATGAAGAAGCTCACTGACAAATACACAAATCAGAAAGTGAATGAATGGACTAGGAGATAATTTAATAAAATTCAGGCAACATAAAATGGTAGCTACAATATGGCAACCATATGGCAGCAAAATCACTACACAGTCATTAGACTACACCTAAAAATCATTCTCTCTCCTAATTCATGGAGATACGGAGGATATATTACTCCACTGGGATGCAAACAGCAAAATCCAGACAATAAAAAACTCTACAGGACAAATGATTGAATGTCTTCATAAAATAAAATTTAAGGAAAAAGATGAGGTAAAGAAAAGAGGAATGAAGGTAGTATGCTTCATAAATCATGGCACACATCTACCAAGTTGTTTCTTCAGAAGCAGGATGAGTTGGTGCCAATGATCCAAATTCTCTTACCCTTGTGATCGATACTCTAATTAGAAAACCACTTGAGGCCGGGCGCGGTGGCTCACGCCTGTAATCCCAGCACTTTGGGAGGCCGAGGCGGGTGGATCACGAGGTCAAGAGATCGAGACCATCCTGGTCAACATGGTGAAACCCCGCCTCTACTAAAATTACAAAAAATTAGCTGGGCACGGTGGCGCGTGCCTGTAATCCCAGCTCCTCAGGAGGCTGAGGCAGGGGAATTGCCTGAACCCAGGAGGCGGAGGTTGCGGTGAGCCGATTGCGCCATTGCACTCCAGCCTGGGTAACAAGAGCGAAACTCCATCTCAAAAAAAAAAAAAAAAAAAAACCACAAATGGAACCCAATGTAGCTATAAAGATCAAGGAAGAAAGTTAAAATGGGCAGTCCCTAGATTTGCTTCTCTATACCTTGTTCAGAGCAACTATTATCAACTAAGCACAGATCAGAAAAAGACAATTAGCCAAAGACACATGCCACCTGAGACTCCCTTCTATACTCGAACAGAAATTCTATAAACTATTATGTTTATGCACTATTAAATGAACTATAATGTATTTCAATAATTACAATTAAGTTATGTATAAAACTTAGAAAATGAGAAATGCAAGAAAGTTGTCAGTTGGGGTAGCTCTACACAGAAACTGGTATTATCCATTTTTCACAATTCTCAAAACTGTATCTACAAAGATACAAGTAAGATAGTATAAGAGTTTTATTTTTTAAAAACTGGTCTTTCAAAACTCAAGATAGGTCAGACGTGGTGGCTCATGTCTATAATACCAGCAGTTTGGGAAGCCAGGCAGGCGGATCACCTGAGGTCAGGCATTGAAGATCAGCCTCATTAACATGGTGAAACTCCGTCTCTACTAAAAATAAAAAAAAAATGAGCTGAGAGTGGTGGTGAGCACCTGTAATTCCAGCTACTCGGGATGCTGAGGCAGGAGAATCGCTTGAACCCAGGAGGCGGAGGCTGCAGTGAGCCACTGCACTCCAGCCTAGGCAACAAGAATGAAACTCCATCTCAAAAAAACATAATAATAATAAACTCAAGATAATGCAAACTTTCTCTTATAGTCAAATCAGCTGCCTCTCAAACAGATACCTCTAAATCGCCAAACTTCAATGACTGCAACAGACATGTCACAAAAAATTTTAACTGACAAAAGATGTAATCTATACCACTGACCAAAAATTATAAAGTACCAAAGAACAATTTCTATGAAAATATTCAAGAAAAGTTTCTTCCATGATCCCGAAAGACTAGCTTCTCCTGGTAAAAGAAAAAAAAAAAGTTTCTTCCAGCCCTGGCCTGGTGGCTCATGCCTATAATCCCATCACTTTGGGAGGCCAAGGCAAGCCTATCACTTAAGGTCAGAAGTCCAAGACCAGCCTGGACAATATGGTGAAACCCCAT
>NW_016107804.1:132269-133500 GCF_001604975.1 Cebus imitator | reverse complement strand
CTGAACCCAGGAGGCGGAGGTTGTGGTGAGCCGAGATCGCGCCATTGCACTCCAGCCTGGGTAACAAGAGCAAAACTCCGTCTCAAAAAAAAAAAAAAAAATTTATCTAGATAGATGTTATATGGGTGTTTGGGGTACTATTCTTGCAATTTTTTTTTTTTTTCAGAGACAGAGTTTTGCTTTTGTTGCCCAGGCTGGAGTACAATAGTGCAATGTCAGCTCATTGCAACCTCCGCCTCTCAGGTTCAAGTGATTCTCCTGCCTCAGTCTCCCAAGTAGCTGGGATTACAGGTGCCTGCCACCACGCCCGGCTTTTTATTTTTAGTAGACAGTGTTTCCCATGTTGGCCAGGCTGACCTCGAACTCCTGACTTCAGGTGAGCTGCTCACCTTGGCATCCCAAAGTGCTGGGATTATAGGCATGAGCCACCTCGCCCAGCCTCTTGTAAATTTTTATTTAAGTTTAAAATTATTTCTAAATTAAAATTTCACTTTACCTTCGGAATAAATGTAATAAAAATAAATACTGGGAAATATTTCTGAATGATAACTGCAATTTATATGCCAGGCACTGGACTAGAAATTACATATATATATATGTATGTGTGTGCGTGTGTATATATATATATATATATATATACACACGCACACACATACATATATATATATATAAAGAAAAAGAAAAGAAATTAAAAAATAAAAGATTACATATATATGTACATAATCTCACTTAATCCTCAATGAGTACTACTCTGATCCTCATTTTACTGACATCAAAGTGAGACAGAGAAGTTAACTTGTAGAGCTGCTATTTTAACTCATGCAACCTGATTACAGAATCCACATTCTTATATACTATATTGTCTGCATATAAAAGGAAGTACAAGTGAACTCTGTAAAATTTCCTTCTTGGCTCAAACAATTAGGTTACCATCTATAACCATGTTTTTAAACTTTAATATTATTAGGCCAGGTGCAGTGGCTCAAACCTGTAATCCCAGCCCTTTGCGAGGCCGAGGAGGGTGGATCACGAGGTCAGGATTTCAAGACCAGCCTGGACAACACAGTGAAACCCAGTCTCTACTACAACTACAAAAATTAGCCAAGTGTGGAGGGGAGCACCTGTAATCCCAGCTACTTGGGAGGCTGAGGCAGGAGAATGGCTTGAATCTGGGAGGTGGAAGTTGCAGCAAGCAGAGATCTGGCCACTGCACTCCAGCCCAGGCAACACA
>NW_016107804.1:130084-131419 GCF_001604975.1 Cebus imitator | reverse complement strand
AAAAAAAAAAAAACAAAAACAAAAACAAAAAAAACAAAAAAAAAACACCTCTCTTTCCAATGTTAACAGTGATGTTCACAATTACATTAACTATTTTTTAAAATTCTATATAACCAAAAAGTGTAACTGGTTTCTCTATATACATGAAAGTGTGTTACCTAATGACTTCTCTTGAGGTTTTGTTAATAGTTTACTTTCAGTCAATCCTCTATCTTTAACCAAGTTTTCTTTTTCTAAAAGTCACTAGATAAGATTTCTCTGACTTCCTCAATAGTGCTAACGTATTTCTTGGATCTCTAAATAAGCCATCGGAAACTTCTCCAACTCTTCAATCCAAAAGAACTATGAAATCCTGATGAAGAATCTATACCATGCCTAAAATCCAGAAACTTTAATCAACAGACAATTACTTTTAAAAGGTTCAACTTCCAACTAAGGATACTGGTGACAGGATCTAAGAGGCCCCACAAGCAAGAGAAAAATTTTGCATTACCTCTTCTTTAATTTCTTCTTTTTCTTGAACTAGTGGTTTTGGCTCAGACTTGACTGGTTCCAGAGGTGGAAGGTAGTTCTTAGTATAGAGACTTTCAAACAGTTTGTCCACAAAACCTGAAGTTTCTAAGGAGAAGAAATAACATTTACATGTTGCGCAAACAAAAAACAAAAATTTGATAACACATTGTTAGGAAAGCTTAGGAAAATAGGACATCTTGTACACTGCTGGTAGGACTAAAAACAAGTCCTACCTTATGGAAGAGAATCCCACTTCCAGGTTTTTTAATCCTTCTGACCTACTTGCAAAATGATATATATGTAAGATTATTTGTTGGAGTAGGTGATAGCAAAAGATCGAAAACAACTCAAATTTCCATGAATAAGAGACTAGTTATATAAACTATGGGACATCTATACAATAGAATACACGGCAGTTGTGAAAAGAAAGAATACTGATAATGCCTGATCTCAAAGATGTTAAGAGTATATATTTGTATGTGTTTCTATCTAGCTGCATAAAAAAACTGAAAGGAAATAAAAACGGACAAAATTGTGTACTGTAGGTGGGAAGGAAGTGGATGTAAAACAGTTAAGAAACTTTCACGATTATACCTTTATATTGTTGGATTAAAGGCACTGCCTACTCAAAAAACTTAACTGAAATTTTTTATCAGCTGAAATGTTTATTGATATGAGAATGATATGAAACTAATTTTTTGTGTTTTATTTAAAGGTGCTCTGTTTCAAACTTTCTCAGACAATTGAATGGGAGAACCAGATGAATTTACTAAAAGTACTAATGTCAAATATTTATACTGCTTTTTTTTTTTTTTTTTTTTT
>NW_016107804.1:124018-129299 GCF_001604975.1 Cebus imitator | reverse complement strand
AGTAGCTGGGATTACAGGCATGCGCCACCATGCCCAGCTAATTTTTTGTATTTTTAGTAGAGACGGGGTTTCACCATGTTGACCAGGATGGTCTCGATCTCTTGACCTTGTGATCGACCCGCCTCGGCCTCCCAAAGTGCTGGGATTACAGGCTTGAGCCACCGCGCCCGGCCCACATAGCTCAATTTTTAAAAAGCAAAGATAAACATCTACTATTAAACAATATTTTCTGGGAAACCAAAGAGTTTGGAAAAAATAAAAAATAAATAAAAATAAAAGCAATATTCAAGGTACACTAATAAATTTAAAATATATATAATTATAAAAGAGTATGTTCACTTAATACTATTTTAAGATGCAATATAAACACAGGCATAAGTCTACAGTTGCACTGTCCAAAATAGTAGCCACTAGCCACATGTAGCTCCTTGAATTTGAGTTTAAATTAATAAAAATAAGTTTAAAAATCAATTTCAGGCCGGGCACGGTGGCTCACGCCTGTAATCCCAGTACTCTGGGAGGCTGAGGTGGGTGGATCACGAGGTCAAGAGATGGAGACCATCCTGGCCAACATGGTAAAACCCTGTCTCTACTAAAAATACAAAAATTAGCTGGGCATGGTGGCACATGCCTATAGTCCCAGCTACTCGGGAGGCTGAGGCGGAAGAATCGCTTGAACCTGGGAGGCAGAGGTTGTAGTGAGCTGAGATTGTGCCACTGCTCTCCAACTGGGTGACAGTGCAAGACTGCGTCTCAAAAAAAAGAAAATTAATTTCTGGCCGGGTGCAGTGGCTCACACCTGTAATCCCTACACTTTGGGAGGCCAATGCAGGTGGATCACTTGAGACCAGGAGTTCGAGACCAGCCTGGCCAACATGGTGAAACACTGTCTACTAAAAATACAAAAATTATCCAGGTGTGGTGGCACATGCCTGTAATCCTAGCTACTCAGGAGGCTGAGGCAGGAGAATCACCTGAACCCAGGAGATAGAGGTTATAGTGAGCCGAAATTACACCACTGTACTCCAGCCTGGGCAACAAGAGCAAAGCTTTGTCTCAAAAAAAAAAAAAATCAATTTCTCTGGCCTATTAACCACATATCAAGTGCTCAATAACCACATGTGGCTAATGGCTACTGAAATGGAAAAGGAAACAGATATAGACCATATGCACAAAGTTCTACTGGATAGTACTAGTCTAGAAAGCACACACAAGCAGATAAAAGTGATTTTATCTCTAGTGGCAAATTTATGGTTGCTTATCTTCTTATCCTTTTAAAAATGTAGTGTATAGTTCCTTCTCATATATATTATGTATGTGATTTTTTTAATTACTAAAATCCTTTCTAACTTTATAACAAAGAATTCTTAGACGTCTAAACATTCATTTGCCTCTTGCCCCAAAAATCTTTACTATGTTTTGCTTTTTCTTTTTTCATTGCTCTACATTTCACAAGACTCATCTTTAATGTAAATTAATACATTTACAAAAGAAAACATCTGTACTGGTGAGGAATTCTTTAAGTAGTTATACTCGGAAGAAATTCTGTCAGTATGGTTTCTACAAAAAAGCTGTAAAATGCATGAAAAAATATGTAATCCTATGTTTTAGATAGAGAAGACACACTTTTCTCTTTCTCAGTAAATACTTAATTTAAATGATATCTTCTCATCACCAATAGCTAAATCAACTGATAAAAGTGTATTATTCATATTCCTATCCCTCCGTTCAACAATATTTACTGAACGTCTTCCACCTACCAAGTGCTATAGATTCCAAGTCTCCACTCTCAACCAAACAAAAGGCAAACAAAGGGTAGAGAGACAGATAAACAGGCAAATAAACCTATGACAGGTGGTGACAAGGCCATGAAAACAACAAAACAGGAGTCAGGCCTGGTAATCCCAGCACTTTGGGATGCCAAGGTGGGACAGTTGCTGAGGCAAGTTCAAGGGCCAGCATGGCAGCAAAGTGAGACCCCGTCTCTACAAAAATAAAAATACATAGACATAAAAACAAATAAACTAAAAATAAATAATACAATAAAATAAAAAGTAATAAAACAAAACAGGGTTGGAAGGAGGAGAGTGGATGGAGGCATGGAGTATACTACACTGTATATAGGGCACTCAGGGGAAACTGCTCTGAGAAGATGACATTTGAAGAGACCAGAAAGAAGCGAGGGAAGAATCCATGTTTCAGGCAAGGGTAAATGGAGTTCAGAGGGCCTGAGTTGGGACCATGTTTGCCATAATTCAAAAAACAGGTAGTCAGTGTGGCTAGCGTGGAATAAGTGAGGGGGAATAATAGGAGATAAGGTCAGAGAGGCAACAGGGGAAACCTTGAGGAAGCTCTGTAGACCATGGAAACGGACTTGGTAAGAAGATGAACAGTTAAAGGTACAAAGAGAAGAGGATCATGCACATCTCTGCTTGGATATTAAGAAGCCCCATCCAAGGGGGGGGAAATTGAAGAGTTCATCATCTTAATGAACAGCAAGAATAAGCAGCTTTATTATCCTTAAACTGTTATATGTCAACCATCAAGCAGGCCCTGTCAAAAGCTACAAAAGACCTAATCACCTAAAAAGCATTAGAGCTGCCATTGCCTCAACACAGGAAAGCAGCAAAGAAGGAAAGGGATAAAACCACTTCTAACAAAACATGATAAATAATTAAGTATGGGCCGGGCGCGGTGGCTCAAGCCTGTAATCCCAGCACTTTGGGAGGCCGAGGTGGGTGGATCACGAGGTCAAGAGATCGAGACCATCCTGGTCAACATGGTGAAACCCCGTCTCTACTAAAAATACAAAACATTAGCTGGGCATGGTGGCGCGTGCCTGTAATCCCGGCGACTCAGGAGGCTGAGACAGAAGAATTGCCTGAACCCAGGAGGCGGCGGTTGCGGTGAGCCGAGATCGTGCCATTGCACTCCAGCCTGGGTAACAAGAGCGAAACTCAGTCTCAAAAAAAAAAAAATAATAATAATTAAGTATGAATGGGTGTATTCAAGTATTCAAAGGACTCTGACCACTTTCTGTCCTATCAGGTTTTTATCTCCAAGACTTTTCAGGAAGTTTTAAATTTAAAATCTTTAATTCATTACTTGATTGAAGGCCCATAATAATTACCTTTTTGTAAAAAGACATCAAGTTGATCAGCACAAAAGGCTTTTAATTCTTTCTCAGGTTTGTCCTTCTTGACCAGTGCTACAACATAGTTGGCTAAGGCTGAAGGATCAGCATCACATCTAGTTAGACAAAGAGAAAACAAAAATTTTTAAAAACACTTTTTTTCAAACAGTAGTGTCATTAACGAAGTCACCCTTATTTTGGAAAACCAGAGATCAAAACTGTATTCTAAAAAGTGACTGCAAACACCGACAACTTTTATAATAAACATATGCATACTGTGAGATCTTCCTTTTGCATTTATTTCTATAAAATGATTAGTATGCCTTCTATTTTTAAGGTTCTAACTATACCAAGGATCTTGGGTGAGCTCTACATTTATTTGTTCTCTCAGTGATAATAGGGAAAAAGTGGCAATTGACCCCTAAGTTGCTATTTGGCTCCCAGCTATAGAAGCACTGTCAGTAACACCCTCAGGAACTATCTGTTCCAGGTGATCGATGAGCAAAAGGAAGGGAAGTGATGGGACCACTTTCTCCTCTCCTCAAGATACCTCTCTCTACAGCTTAGGCACCAGTATCTAAAAATGGCTACCAGCCCCTCTGCTAATCTCAATGAGTATCTTAAAGATCTTTTTAAAAAATGAGAACGTGAAAGAATGGCACTTAAATATTATTGGCAAATGCTTTAGCAGCTATAAGAAAGAAAGATAGATAGATGTAGGAGTTAGAAAGGAAAAGAGAAGTGGTAAAAGGACAATGGAGATAATCTTTATCTACCTCACATTTTTTCTAGTAAGTAATCCAACACTGATACTCAAAATCATCTCCCATTCCAGGACAGCACATAATCCTTGGGCAGTCAACTCTTGATGTACAATAATCTGTCAGACTTGAAGTTTTATGTACATCACATGAAACTAAAAGTTTTCTTGTTGTAAACATATATTTAAACACACACACACACACACACACACTCATAAAATATTCTAGACTTCCTGATGAATACATATTTAAACATCACATATCCTTCATAGAATGGTTGGTTGTGAAGGTAAAATGAAAACATTCAGCCTGGGTGTAATGGCTCATGCCTGTACTCCCAGCACTCTGGGAGGCCGAGTCAGGAGGATCATTTGAGCTAAGGAGTTCAAGACCAGCCCAGGCAACATGGCAAAACCCTGTTGCTAAAGAAAATACAAAAATTAGCCAGGTGTGGTGGTACATGCCTGTAATCCCAACTACTTGGGAGGCTGAAGTGGGAGGATGCTTGAGCCTGCTAGGCAGAGGTTGCAATCAGCCAGAGGTTGCAATCATACCACTGCACTCCAGCCTGGGTGACAAAGTGAGACTTTGTTACAAAAAAAACAAACAAAAAATTCAGAATAACAGTAAGTAAAACCATGATGCAAGCAAAGTGATTACATAACCTATAAAACACTATTCAAATCTAACTAATCTTGTTCTGTTATCCTTGGGTCTTGTTGCCAGCCAGAAAGTTAAAAGGTTTCAGCTCACTTGGAAGGCAGAGGCAAGAGGACAGCTTGAGCCCAGGAGTTGGGGGCTGCAGCGAGTCATGATCCTGCCACTGCACTCCAGCCCAGGCAATATAGTGAGACCTTGTCAAATAAAAAAAAAAAGAAAGAAAGATCTTAGCTCAAGAGCATCAATCACATTTCCAATAACTTTATGAGATTAGTAAACAAAATAAAAACCAAGCACCAGTACCTTTATTTCCTTCTAATTTTTATTTTTAAAGTTCATAATTCAGTAATTTTTTATTGTCAATATTAACACCATCATAGGAAAGGCTGGTTCTTTAAACATCCATGCACCAAATTCCAAGAGAGAAAATTTCAATGACTGTTCATTTTATAAAACTCAGCGCTAGCTCCTGTAATCCCAGCAGTTTGGGAGGCCAACGTGGGTGGATCATGAGGTCAGGAGATTGAGACCATCTAACACAGTGAAACCCCATCTCTACTAAAAATACAAAAACTTAGCCAGGCGTGGTGGCACACACCTGTAGTCCCAGCTACTCGGGAATCTGAGGCAGGAGAATCACTTGAACCCAGGAGGTAGAGGTTGCAGTGAGCCAAGATCACACCACTGTGCTCTAGCCTGGGCAACAGAGCAAGACACCGTCTCAAAA
>NW_016107804.1:103877-123911 GCF_001604975.1 Cebus imitator | reverse complement strand
AAAAAAAAAAAAAAAACAGATATGTAGGCCGACTTAATTTCACCCCTGAGAACAATAATTTCTGATCAGTGTAGCTCTAATCAACATTCATATGGAGGAGAGAAGGGGAAAAAAAAATTACATTTCCACCTTTACTTAGAAAGTTTAGTTCTTGGATACGGATAGTCTACACAGGAGAGAAGGATTCAGAAAAATAAGTAAGAATGGCAGAAAATGGCAATGTTATTTTCTCTGGTGTTATAAGCATCTTCAAGGAGTCTGATGATCGGACAGATTTAGTGCTGGGTATGGATAATAAGGTTTCTATATGTAAGGAATGGGCAGAACATTCAGATATTGTATAACTGAAATTGGTTTAAGAAATGCAGATATTGGCTGGGCGCAGCGGCTCACACCTGTAATCCCAGCACTTTGGGAGGCTGAGGTAGGAGGATCACCTGAGGTCAGGAGTTCAAGACCAGCTTGGTCAACATGGTGAAACCCCTAAAAATACAGAAATTAGCCAGGTGTGGTGGCACACAACTGTAATTCCTGCTACTTGGGAGGCCAGGGCAGGAGAATCGCTTGAGCCCAGGAGATGAAGGTTACAGTGAGCCTAGATCATGCCACTGCACTCCAGCCTAGGTGACAGAGCGAGATTCAGTCTCAAAAAAATAAAAAGAAAAGAAAAAAGGAAACCCAGATTATCTTTTACATATATTCAGTATTCAGGCTCAAAAAAATATATGCCAACTTAGGCTGCTTCTGACGAAACACATTTTGATATAATGGGGCTAAAAATGAAGATGAATATACAGGAAAGTAAAAGTGTAGAAAAGTTAGACTCCAGGAAAAGAGAATGATCACAGATTCTATTCTACACGTTTGTTTAATGTAAGGGAACAAATGATTGTTAATAACTGACAGAATTCTGCACCAAATACAACAGCATGTTTACAGCCAAAGGAGTAGGACCATTTAAATTTAACAGCTCCTAACATGTATCCATAAAGTACACTATGAAGAAAATTACCAGTCTAAAATAGTAAGTCACACTAATTGAATGGTGAAACTTAAATACATTGGGCAGTATTGTGCCGTAATTTTCTAGACTTTTATAATTATTCTTACTCATTCTTTCAACCACTGACCCCTTACTATATAATCTCTAAAAAACAGCCATGATACCGTAGCTATAAGTATCAACGTTAACTACTCAACAAGACTTCCAGAAGTATGTCACAAAAATCTGAGTACAACTAAGACTCTTGAGAATACAAGGTAAGTGCAGCATCACCTCCCTCTCCTGAAAATCATCACTTCTTTCTTCCAATACCCAGGAAGAGTACTTAAAATCTTTTAGCTACTTCATCTGGAACTAAAGCTTACGGGAATCCATTTCTGCTGGACTATAATGACAAATATATTTGGGGTTGAAAGATTTTAATATTTTGGATCCATGACAATCCTAAATATACATGTCTCTAGACAAAAAGGGACTTCTATTATAACACGGAGATTAGAAAAGGTAATAATACCCTCTTAAATTATCATTCTACTATATAGTCAACTAAGTTTGTAAACTTATAAAGACAAATTAAGCAATCCATTTAAGATCAGGCAGACAGCACATCTGTGTAACTAAAACTCAGCTGCAATTCCACAAAAGTAAAATCTGTTTCACAACGCATGTCTTTTTCTAACATCTGTCTGCACAAAAAATTAATGTATCTTAAGTATCAACCAACAGTTATCTTTTAGTTAAACAATCAACAAAAGAAATTTCCTAAAGCTTAATGTAACGTACAAATAGGATTCCTTAAAATTCACACCTTGCACAATAAGGTTTTAAAAACGTGTTTCAATTATCTTTTAAGTTTTTAAAAAATAAAAATGAATTTTTATCAGAGTAAGCTAACAGAAACATTGCCCTAAAAATGTCTCAACTGTAAAAATCTCAAATTTGCCTTTTTCCTCTTTAAAATCTCCATTGTACATGTATTACACAACTGCTGAGCCAGTACATAAGCTTCATAGAAGATTTCAGACATACAATCACAAGATCAAAGAGTAAGGTCCTACACCTTTGGCCCCGAGCCAAACAATACTACTGAAAAGCCATTATCGTTTATTTGCTTTAGGAAAAAAGCCAAAACTACTTAGACCTTTTCCACTTTCAGAAAAATTTACATGTTTCTGAATATGGATCTAATTTTAAGTTCCATCTTAATGTGCTCTTTGTTTCAGAGGTGAAACAACTAATACATGTGCTTCTGAATCACAGATTTAAAAAAATGTATCTCTCGATCTCAATGTGTATCAACAGCCATTAAAAATGTCCATATTCTCTGACCAGTAGTTACACTTAGGAAAACTAGACTAAGGAAACAAAGGCAAATATAAAAAATTCTACTGGCACCTAAAGCTACACTCACGCAAAATGTATTTATTATATAAAAACAGCATTACTTGTTAACAAAAAATATATATATAGTTCCAAGGTAACCATTCTCTTATTGTTGGAGGTTTGTGAAATATTAGGCATCCAAAGTGATGGTTATTAGCTGGGCATGGTGGTGGGCACCTGTGGTCCCAGCTACTCAGGAGGCTGAGGCAGGAGAATCGCTTGAATCCATTCAGGAAACAGAGGTTACAGTGAGCTGAAATCACGTCACCGCATGCCAGCCTGGGCAACAAAGCAAGACTCCGTCTCAAAAAATATATATGTAATATAATATAATATAATATAATATAATATAATATAATATAATATAAAAAAACAAATGTTTAGAAAAAGTTATGTTTATGGCCAGGCACAGTGGCTCAGCCCGTAATGCCGGCACTTTAGAAGGCTAAGGCAAGAGAATCGCTTCAGCCCAGGAGTTCAAGACCAGTCTGGGCAACACAGTGAGACCCATCTCTAAAAAAATAAAATAAAAAAATTAGCCTGGTGTGGTGGCATGTCCCTATATTCCCAGCTACTCAGGAGGCTGAGGTGGGAGAACTGTCTGATCCTGGAAGGTTGTGGCTACAGTGAGCTACGACCATGCTACTGCACTTCTGCGTGGGTGACAGAGCAAAACTCTGTCTTAAAAAAAAAAAGGGTCTGGCATGATGCCTCACACCTGTAATCCCAACACTTTGGGAGGCCAAGGTGGGCAGATTACTAGGTCAAGAGTTCAAGACCAGCCTGGCCAACATAGTGAAACCCCATCTCTACTGAGAATACACAAATTAGTCGGGCATGGTGGCGCATGCCTGTAATCCCAGCTACTCGGAAGGCTGACGCAGGAGAATCACTTGAACCCAGGAGGCAGAGGTTGCAGTGAACCAAGATTGTGCCACTGCACTCCAGCCTGGAAAACAAAGCAAGATCTGTCTCAGGGAAGTGGGGGAAACAACCAAAAACAACAAAGGGATGGCTATAAAAGCAATATATAAATGTGAAAAATGCTTCTGATATAATGTCAAAGATATCAAGATAGAAAATTTCACGATGACTCTGATTGTAGCTATATAAAAATTGATAAACAGAAGAGAAACTAAAAATAAATACTAATAATTATTTCTCTATTTTCTATATTGTCATAATGCCATAATACTTTTATTTTAAAAGAATAAAAGTAAATTTAAAAAACATCTGACTCCGCGATCTGTGTTCAGACATTTCTTTGGTAAGACCGTACTGGACAAAATAAGTAAAAATGGAGTTGACTTTCACGTTTGTTAATGCTTATTAAAGGTATACAAATATTGGTACTTCTTTACAAATGAAAGCTTTCTTAGTCTGTTTGGATTACTATAACAAAATATCTTAGAGTAGGCAATTTATTATTTATTTATTTATTTTTGTTTATTTGTTTTGAGACAGGGTCTCATTCTGTTGCCCAGGCTAAAGTACACTGGTGTGATCATGGCTCACTGCAGCCTCAACCTCCCATGCTCAAGTGAGCCCCCCAACTCAGCCTCCCAAGTAGGTGGGACAACAGGCGTGAGCCACCACACCCAACTAAGGCTATTTTTAAAAATTTTTTGTAGAGGTAGAGTTTCGCCCCATTGCCCAGGCTGGTTTCAAACTCCTGGGCTCAAGTGAACCACCCACCTCGGCCTCCCAAAGTGCTGAGATGACAGGTATGAATCCACAGTATACAACCAACTAGGCAACTTATAAACAGAAATTTATTGCTCACAGTTCTGCAGGCTGGGAAGTTCAACATTAAGGCGTCAGCAAACTTGGAGTCTATTGAGGGCCCATTCCTCATAGATGGTAGCTTCTGTGTGTCTGTCCTCTCATGGTAACAAGCAGGCTCCTTTGATATTTTTTTCTTTCTTTCTTTTTNTTTTTTTTTTGACACTGAGTCTTGCTCTGTCACCCAGGCTGTAGTGCAGTGATGCAATCTTGGCTTACTGCAACCTCCGTCACCTGGGTTCATGTAATTCTCCTGCCTCAGCCTCCCAAGTAGCTGGGATTACAGACATGCGCCACCACGCTTGGCTAACTTTTGTGTTTTTAGTAGAGACAGGGTTTCTCCATGTTGGTCAGGCTGATCTCAAACTCCTGACCTTAAGTGATCCACCCACCTCGGCCTCCCAAAGTGCTGGGATTTCAGGTGTGACCCACTGCGCCCATCTCTCCTTTCAGCCTCTTTTATACAGGTATGAATCCACTCATGAGGGTTCTGCCCATTTAAGATGTATCACCTTCTAAAGGCCCCACCTCTTAATACTATCACATTAGAGATTAAGTTCCAACATGAATTTTGGGGGGACACCAACATTCAGAACATAATACTTTCATCCTTCCCTTAAGTAATTATGGGCTTTCAAGAATGAATATGATGTGGAAGAAATAACCCTAGATTATTTGGAAGGAAAATATATACATACATTCATCAGTTGCAAATACCATTGGGATATTTGGACGATAGTTCCTGGTAGAGTAGCCACCAGCTAAATAAATGCACAAAATTAAACTACTTAAATCTTACTTTTCTAATTGTCAACTACCTATACATACATATGAGGATGTTCATTCATTTAAGCATATACTGAGTGTTTACTAAGTGCCAGGTAAATTGCTTGGTAAGAAAATTACTTTGAACAAAACAGATCTTGCCCTGCACTCCTGTGGCCAAGAGGTGGATATGAAAACACATAATCACAGTACAAAATAACAAACTGTATAAAAAGAGATTAATAAGTAAGTAACAACATTGTGAGAGGATAACAGAAGACAGTAGCAAGAAACATAGAGCTATAAAAGCAACTTCTGGCTTCTAGCCTATAGCTATTGGGCCAGGAAGAATGAAGTCAGGCATCTTTAAAAGGCAGACCAAAGGACATAAGAACAAATATGTTCTTAAGTTAGTAGACTAAAACTTGCCAAGTCTTCTGGCCAAAGTTCTTTTCTATGAAATAGTGAATGGTATCCTTAAACAAGTCCCACAGCACTTTAGAGGCACACTAATTCTCTGAAAGCACTAAGTACACTTGGAAAACTAACAGTACTTCCCAAACTTAAGAATATACCTCCAAAACACTTAATTTAACTCTGGTATACCAGTTTATTTACCAGGTGGTCAGGACTAACAATTGTTAGAAGATGATTTTTCCTCCCATTTGGGCAACTGCAGAGATTACTCTCCAGAGTTCAACTTGATAAGGACTGCCAACATATAACAACATGTAAACTCTAGAGTTTAACCAAAATATACCCACCATGATCACTGAACCCATAAATATGAACCAATAAAATAAACTTAGTCTGTTAACCTTATTGCTGCCTTTTCTATCACACTCCAAGCTGACAACATAATCAATCTCCTAGTGAGTGCACTTTAAAATACACTGATATGGCCAGAACTCACAAAAAGTGCAGATCAAGTCTATGATTTTGACTAGTGATTCCTGTTCGTATAGGATCTGCAATGAGACTCTAGATTTGCCTTGTAACAGACTGATCATTATTTTTTAAGTGGCAGTGGTGTTTAACATTAATAAGCAAAATACTTTTGCAGAGTTTCATGTACTTTCATATTTCAGAAACCGTAAAATTTTGTTTGCATTTATAGAATGATTCAAAGGTACACAAAGCACTTAAAGTCTACATCACTAATACTCATAACAGACTTGTGAGGTAGGTCAAGGGCAAATACAATTGAGTTGTTTAACAGAAAAAGGTTAGACAATTTCTTCAAAGTCACAGAATGAATTGGAGATAGACAGTGAACTAGAAATTAAATGCCCTGATTCATACAACAATGCCTACTAAAGTAAGACAGACAGAGGCTAATTGTCCAGAGTTTACAAATCCTACCATGCTTTTTAAAACACACATCAAGATAAATTTTTACACTAAGCCAAACAAGCAGCAGTGAATAATACATGTTTATACATTTTATATACTATAAATAAAACATTCCCCATTAAATACAACATGTCTTGATAGAAATGTAGATCACTGAAAAATACTTGCCTGATCTTTTTTCAAACTTGCAGAAATTTCTTTACTGATGCACTTACCTCCTGAATTTACTTAGAACCTTAAAGAAGTTCACATACTTAAAATAAGCAGTTATTTCTGATAGAAAGAAACCATGACATCTCTAAACTGTGCACAATCCCTACATAGTCTCTATGACTAGAATATCTAGGATATTTTGAAAGTGAGGAAAGACGAAGGCCCCAAACAAGAACTGAGTCTAGTCTAGTAATGCAGCTGTTGCGAAAGAGACTAACGTCTTGACTGAGATATTGGTTTCCCTCCTTTTACTATATTGCCAACAAAAATGGTGGTACTAGTTTTTTTCGGCCAGTTAAGGAGTCATTTCTCACTGTCCTTCCTCTAGTAAAAGTAATAGATGTGTTTGCCATCTACAAAGGGAGTGGAAGGTAACAGGTAAGCTCTAACAGCCCATGACATTTCTAACTTGTCCATAGGGAATAATCACCTGTATCCTAGATTGATTTAGAAATAACTCCTGTTTGGCCTGGCACTGTGGCTCACACCTGTAATTGCAGCACTTTGGGAGGATGAAGCAGGTAGGTCACCTGAGGTCAGGAGTTGAAGACCAGCCTGGCCAACATGGCAAAACTCCGTCTCTACCAAAAATACAAAAATTAGCCAGTCATGGTGATGCACGCCTATAATCCCAGCTACTTGGGAGGCTGAGGAAAGAGAATCGCTTCAACCCAGAAGGTGAAGGCTGCAGTGAGCCAAGATCATGCCACGGCACTCCAGCCTGGGCGACAGAGACTCTGTCTCAAAAACATAAAAAAAAAAAAAAAAAAAAAAAGAAATACCTCTTGTTACATGCATTTGTTTCACTAGGGACAAGATGTAACATTTTAAATGCCCCCCCCACCAAGTTTAATTTACTTTAAATTAAACTAAATAAGAAAATGCAACAGAAAATCATGTGCACAGTCACAGTTTGATTCCAAGCTAGCCGGTGCAACTACATTATCTCAAAGCCTAACAACTGCTCTGAAATGCTATGTTGTAGCAACATGCCAATCTGCCATGAAAATTTTCATGAATCTGGAATATGCAAAAAAGTAAACTTACAAACACAACCTACTTTAGCATATCATTTATCATACTTTAGGATATCTAAACAAACAAAAAATAATCTCCCATGATGACATACTAAGAATAAAAATATATGTGGTATCTGCATTTATTATTAATACCTCCATTCAAAACCATTACTTGCGAGTTAAAAATAAGTATTTTATGCTGGGCACAGTGGCTCACACCTGTAATCCCAGCACTTTGGGAGGCTGACACAGGTGGATCACCTGAGGTCAGGAGTTCAAGACAAGCCTGGCCAACATAGTGAAATCCCATCTCTGCTAAAAACACAAAAACTGAGCCAAGTGTGATGACAGGTGCCTGTAATCCCAGCTGCTTGGGAGGCTGAGGCAGGAAAACCACTTGAACCCAGGAGGTGGAGATTGCAGTGAGCCAAGATCTCACCACTGCACTCCAGCCTGGGCAACAAGAGTGAAACTCCGTCTCAAAAACAAATAAATAAATAAATATTTTAGCCTTTTTTTAAAATCCTAAATAAGCAACAAATTTTTTTTTAAAAAATAAGCATGTGTGCTTTAAGTTGAACACATAACTCAAAAGGAGAAACTAAACTCAAGTAATCGTTTTGAAAGATAATTTTTACTCATGAAAATTACAGAATGATCTAAATAGCTTACAAAGAAAAAAGCCTAAGCAAGATGAAGCTCCTACCCAGACTAATTTTCAACAACAACAACAAAAAAAAGCACTAGAGTAAAACATTTTAGGAAGCTTAAAAAAAGAAAAAAAGAGAAAGCAAGTAACTATAAGGCTAAAAGTTGTTACCTTCTATTTTTTTTTTTTTTTTTTTAAAGACAGGGTTTCACCATGTTGGTCAGACTGGTCTTGAACTCCCAACCTCAGGTGATCGCCCGCCTCAGCCTCCCAGAGTGCTGGGATTACAGGCGTGAGCCACCACACCCAGCTAAAAGTTGTTATCTTCTATCCAAGAAATAAAATGTATGTTTAACACTTCTTAGAAGGGTATCTACCAACAAAATTAAACTTAAAAGTAGTCTTTTTTTTTTTTTTTTTAAAGGCATCAGAAGCAGCAGGAATACAAAATAAAAAGTTGTATTTTTTTCTTTTTTAATCTTAAATAACATAAGAACACTTTAAACATACACACTTTTTTCTTTTTTCAACCTTTTCCCATATTATATAGTTAATTTCATTACATCCATCTTATTTCCCACCTTCACCACAAACCATTTCCATCTTTGTGCCTCCCCAATTTTTTTTTTTTGAGAGTCTCCCACTGGAGTGCAGTGGTGCAATCTCCACTCACTGCAACCTCCGTCTGCTGGGTTCAAGTGATTCTCCTGCCTCAGCCTCCTGAGTAGCTAGGATCACAGGTACACACCATCATACCCGGGTAATTTTTTTTATATTTTTAATAGAGACAGCCAGGCTGGTCTTGAATTGCTGACCTCGTGATCTGCCCACCTCAGCCTCCCAAAGTGCTGGGATTACAGAAGTGAGCCACCGCACCCGGCCTTCAAAACTTTTTACTGTAGGGGGAAAAAAAACCATTCAAGAGACGTATATTCTTCTACAAAACCTTCAAGTGTGCTCAGAAGTCATTTTCCCTGAAACAGATCAACAGGGAAGTAGCATGACACTGTCCCCATGAGCTCCTTTATCATACCTCCACACCTCCCAAACTACTCCCTATTTTCCCCTCTGAAAAACACTCAATTTTTCCATTAATGCAATCCGACCTAATGAAATCAAAGCCTGCCCATCTCTTCTTCTACCCCTTTCTCTCATGCCCTAACCTCCAATAAGAGGATAATTAAGAACCAGAAGTAAGAAGTCGGGACATGATCGTTTCTCTTCCAATCCCCTCCCATGCCCTCTTTCTAAAGACCTCTCTTTATAACCCTATAGCCTTTCCTCTCTTCCCTGTAGATCTATTCCAGAAGCTAGCTATACCCCACTCCCCAGATAAACACTTCACAACCCTACCCCTTAAAATGGTTATAAAACATGGCCAGGTCCAGGGGCTCATGCCTTAATCTCAGCACTTTGGGAGGCCAAGCAGGGGCAGATTACCTGAGGTCAGGAGTTCGAGACTAGCCTGGCCAACATGGCGAAACCCCATTTCTACTAAAAATACAAAAAATTAGCTGGGCGTGGTGGCTGGCGCCTGTAGTCCCAGCTACTCTGGAGGCTGAGCCAGGAGAATCGCCTGAACCCAGAGGCAGAGGTTGCAGTGAGCTGAGATAGAGCAACTGCACTCCAGCCTGGGCGATCAAGACACTGTTTCCAAAAAAAAAAAAAAGGTTATAAAACAAAACAAAATGTTGATACCTCTGTTACCTCTTCCAAGCTTCCCAATAACCTTTCTACTAACACTATCCAAAATATTTTTTTTTTTTTGAGACGGAGTTTTGCTCTTGTTACCCAGGCTGGAGTGCAATGGCGCGATCTCGGCTCACCGCAACCTCCGCCTCCTGGGTTCAGGCAATTCTCCTGCCTCAGCCTCCTGAGTAGCTGGGATTACAGGCACGCGCCACCATGCCCAGCTAATTTTTTGTAGTTTTAGTAGAGACGGGGTTTCACCATGTTGACCAGGATGGTCTCGATCTCTTGACCTTGTGATCCACCCACCTCGGCCTCCCAAAGTGCTGGGATTACAGGCTTGAGCCACCGCGCCCGGCCTATCCAAAATATTTTTAAAAGACAGGTAGGTCTCTCTTTTCAGCCCCTCATCAATAATCCTACACTCTAATTACCTTCAGGTGTCCTCTCAATCTTAAAAGAATATTTACAAATCTCTTATTCTTTCTACCGCTCCTTTGATTCACCAATACCTGTATCTAAAAATCCCTATATGCTGCAGGTACACTTCTCCACCAATAATGCTGCATAGCCTTTCAACCCTCAACCAAACTTACAAAAATCTCTTTTTTCCAACCTCCATGTATCTAAAAATCATCAGTTCCCCTAGCACTATCAAGTCTTCAATAACACTTTAAAATCCCTTAATATCCTTGCTATCACACGTATCGCCTCCCTAATACCTAAAACCCTTCAATGCCCACACATCCTTTTCATCTAGTCCATAGTATTTTCCAAATGCTTCAATATTCTTGATCCTTTGGCACTCACCAATAATCACTCTGAAGCTTCAATGTCCCTGCTATCTGTTTCTGCCCTCGTATTTCGAAAATGCCCTCGATACTCTGCTTCTAGACCTTTCAGTCAAGGAATAATACTGTTTATCAAGCCCTTGATATTCAGCTATTCCCTTCGACATCCCAATAGTCACATTTTAAGAATCCCTCAAGAGCCCTGCTTCCCCTCTCTCAGTTCTCAAACAGTAATGTTTTAAATTCCCTCCCTGCCCCTGCTGCCCCTTCCAGCACCCCGATATTTGTGTTTGAAAAGCCCTCGCTGTCCTTGCCTGCCCCCCACCCCAGTCCCACATCCTCGGCGCCTCTTAGTCCCCGGCGCTCCTCTCCCACCCCCACCCCCACCCCCACCCCCACCACAATGGTAATAGTACTACAGGGACGTCGCCGGGACCTCACGGCCGCAGCCCCTCAGCGCAGCCCCCCACGCCGCCTCCCCTCCCCCACGCCCCCGAGGGTCCCCAACGCCCACGTTCGCCGGCCCCGGCCCAGCCCGACTCACTCACATCGGCTCCAGTAACTTGGCCAGCCAGGACTTGAGGGCATCCACATCCTCTATGAGCATGGTGCAAGGAAGGCGGGCTCGGCCGCCGCTCTTCTTCAGGCCTGCCGTGGGTCTCCACTACGCCGACTCCTCACGTTCCCTTCACAGCTCCCGGTGCCCCAGCCCACCGGGCATCTTAGGATACTTCAACCTACTCCCCCGGCCCGGGCCTAACAGGAACTAACCCAAGAGCCCTCACTCAACCTAGCCCGAAGGCCGCGGTGGGCGGGAAACAGTGTCGAGTGGCAGGCCTGAGAACCAATAAGAGAGAGAGGGCCCTGAGGCAAGACCAATGAAAAGGCTCACTCGCCCCGCCGGCGGGCCGTACCCAGTCAGGGAGGAGAGAAATAGCAAGGTAGGTGGAGAGCTTAAGTGAACTCCTGGTGCAAGATGGTATCTTGGAAAGGTGCTTTGCCTCTTAAAGGGGCAGCGGCGCCTTTTTTTGACCACGCCACCGCCCGCCGTGGAATACCGGTGCCTGCGGCTGGGAGTGCCTGGGGGAACCCGGCGAGCCCCTCAGCCTGGTTCCTTCCTCTCGTTTTTCCTGGAAACACACACTCGTGTCCCGAAATGACTCAGCTGTAGTAAATCTGCAACACAACGTGCAATATGTTCACGTTCGACAGAATGCAAAATTTTACTTTTTTTCTTTACACACTCATTTTGATCGGCATTCACGTTTGTATTTTTCGCTGCTCTGCTTTAATTACGCAGAATGTTTCTGGCAACCATGCCTTGGAATCCAGTAATCGTCATTTTTAAAACGTGGCGCACGGATGTAAAAGGCTGAGGCCATCTCAATTTTGCTAGTATTATTAATAAATGCTGCTTTATTTAGGGAAGAAAAACTACTCCAATAGTTTGTTTTTAATTATCTTTTCATTGCATATCTAAAATTCAGTGCTTGGGGGCGGACAGGGAGAATTTGAATTAGCAAAAAAGGATAAAAAATAATTTTAAAGAAAAATTCGGTATTACCTAAATAGTAAACTTACTTTCTAGTAGGTGAGAAATACCTGCTGGAGTTTTGAAATCACTGATACGGCACTGGTGTTAGAATCTTTACCCAATAACATATCCTGAGTCCCTGCAATTGCCAGCACTGAGTAAGGCACTAGGAGTTCAATGGTAAGCCAAGCAGAGCTTCTCCTCTTAAGAAGATGAACAGTTTATGGGTTTATGCATTGCAATAACAACATTTTGAAAAATACCTAATAAGCACACACCTCATATAAAAGAGATGGATTAACCTCAAATAAACAGACATACTATATATACGTAGAACAGGTATAGCCAAACTTCTGCAAAGGATTAGATACTAAATATTTTTTATTTTGTGAGCCTTGCGGTATCTATGGCGACTACTCAACATACCATATCTTGGCATGAAATTAACCGTAGACAATATGTAAATGAAATGATTGTAGCTGTATTACAATAATATATTAAAATTATATAAAAATTTAAATTTGGCCGGCATGGTGGCTCACGCGTGTAATCTCAGCACTTTGGGAGGCCGAGGTGGGTGGATCACCTGAGGTCCGGAGTTAAAGACCAGCCTCGCCAACATGGCGAAACCCAGTCTCTACTAAAGATACAAAAATTAGCCGGGCATAGCTGAGCGAGTCCAGACGCGGTGGCTCACGCCTGTAATCCCAGCACTTTGAGAGGCCGAGGTGGGCGGATAATCGGGGGTCGGGAGTTCGAGACCAGCCTTACCAACATGGAGAAACCCCATCTCTACTAAAAATAACAAAACATTAGCCGGAGTGCTGTATGCCTGTAGTCCAAGCTACACAGGAGGCTGAGGTAGGAGAACTGCTTGAACCTGAGAAGCGGAGGTTGCCGTGAGCCGAGATCGCACCATTGCACTCCAGACTAGGCAACAAGAACAAAACTCTGTCTCAAAACAAAACAAACAAACAAACAAAAATTAGCCAGGCTTAGTGGCACATATTACCAAGACCAGCCTGGCCAACATGGTGAAACACATCCCCGCAGATATACAAAAATTAGCCGGGCGTGGTGGCAGAGATTGCAGTGAGCCGAGATGGCACCACTGCAGTCTAGCCTGGGCGACAAGAGCAAAACTCTATCTCAAAAAAAAAAAAAGTACTTTGAAATTCTTGTAGAGAATTGATTTACTGTGATAAAGGCATTTCTTGTTCTATTTCTATTATACTATCAAATTCTTGCATAGCTTTAGGCCTAATAAAGATGCTTACATTTCTCTTTTTAAATTTCTTTCATTTAGTGGGTAACACTACGTCTCCTTTGTGGAATGAAGTGAGGGGAAAATGTGGGTAAGCTTAAAGAAAGGAGGGAGAGGAGGAGAGAGGAAAGGAGGCAGCAGTTGCAAGGGAGAAAGCTCTTGACTTGCTGACAGAACCTCTGGATGCTACTTCTACTCCACGGAGGTGTAATTCTGGGTAAACCAATTGCCTCTCTGGGCCTTTTCCTTCATTTGCAAAGTTGTGAGGAGGAGGTTAGTGAGAGAGATTTATCAGATGATTTTTAAGTGCACTTCAGCTTTTACTGCTCTATATAAAGGGTTTGCAAACTGCGGCCAGCAAGCTAAACCCTGCTGGTATCTGCTTTTGTACACCTGTGAGGTTACAATGGCTTTACATTTTTATTTATATTTAATTTTATTTATTTATTTCAGACGGAATCTTGCTCTGCTGCCCAAGCTGGAGTACAGTGGTGCGATCTCGGCTCACTGCAACCTCTGCCTCCCAGGTTCATGGAATTCTTCCACCTCAGCCTACCAAGAAGCTGGGATTACAGATGCCCAACACCATGCCCAGCTAATTTTTTTGTATTTTTAGTAGAGATAAGGTTTCATCATGTTGGCCAGGCTGGTCTTGAACCCCTGACCTCAAGTGATCCACCTGCCTGAGCCTCCCAAAGTGCTGGGATTATAGGCATCGGCCACAGGGCCTAGCCCCTTTGTTCTGTTTTTTAAACTGCAATGTTATTATATTACTTTTCTGAATTGATACATTTCCCATACGTGTGTGCATGTGTGTGTGTGTGTGTGTGTGTGTGTGTACAGTTTTATATATATGAATTACTGCTTTAAATATAGATGTTGAACCCCAATGTCTTGAAGAAACAGCCTCTGTAGAAGAGTTGTTTTTCCAGAAGTAGAAGTGGTATCAAATATAGTTAATTTCACCTTCATGCCTGGCTTGTTCCATTTGCTGAGTGGTTCAGATTTGCTCAGTAGCCATGGGCCAGAATTTTTCCATGTACTGTATTCAGTAGCATCCATTTTGTGCACAGAACTAACTCATCTGCAACCCATGAATGGTACACTGATTTCAGCCATAGAGCTACTGAGTTACTCTGAATGCAATGCATTCATATATGTATTAATTCAATACACATATATTAGGTGCTGGTTACTATGTGCCAAATTCTGTGCTGAGGTAGAGACAAAAAAAATTTGAAGCTATATTCATTCACTTCTTTGTGGGAGCGGTAGTGGCCTAATAGGCATTGGAAATAATAATCATAGCTAAATTTTTTAGTACATACACTGTGCCCACCCTGTGCTAAGTATTTCAGTGCATTGTTGCCTTTCATCCCCACACTATATTATATACGTATACTGAGTGCTGGTTACTATATCCCAAATACCATAGGCACTATGTACCGATGTCAAATTTGCATCCCAGAGAGGTTGCAAAGCTAATGAGTGGAAAGGTCCAGTTTTGACCAAGTCTAACTCCAAAGGCCATACCTTCCACATCTGCTAAGCCCTCTCCCTAGCAAACATTGAAATAAGAACTATATGCTTCATTTGAAATTCATTCAACAAATATGCGTTGAGCCTATTACCATCTTTTAGTCACTGTTCTTGGGTAATAGAGAGTAAATCTGATTGTAAGTAAGTTTTCCATCCTCAGTTAAGGTGGATACTTAAAGAATAACAAAGTTCTCATACAGGGACAGAGAGAAAAAAAGATGCCAATTTATTTAAGAAAAAAAGATTATTAATAAGGGGCATTGCGAAGGGAGGATACCACAAGAATAGACATTTAAACCATCCCTATTCAAACCAAGCTCCCTTTCTTAGCTTGAGGGTAACTAGGCCTCAGCCAGGAAGAACTGTCAACATTGGGATTTTACACAAGTGTTGACAGAGGTAGAAAGGCCTTCCAGAATGGATCATGCCAGCAAATTGATTTTTTTTGCCCTATTCTCCACCCTGTAACTAAGAGCTGACCCAGATGTACAAGAAGAGAGATTGAGAATCATTTTTTAGTTTTCTTAGTGAAAGTAACAATTCCAACCTGTTTCCCTTACATGCAATGAAACTAAACTTTGGTAGAATTTCAAACCAAGAAGTTCGTGCTCACAGGAGATTCTCTCTTGTCTGCACATTTGTAGATGATTATTGAATTAAATAACATACCAGTCAAAACATCAGTTTCTCCTGAGTCTAGGTCACCTGGGTCACCAGCCCATCTGGCTCAGAGAAAATTCACTTCAGTAAAAGTCACCTGAGTCTTAGTTATGCAAAGCCAAGTCAAGGTGGCAGATAAATGATGAGCATACTTAAAGAGTCTTTCTTCATTCTGGAAACGTAGATTTGTTTTCCTAGGAAACCTGGATTATCAGGGGTTTTTTAATATATAATTTGCTTCACACTACATATATATAAGAATGGCTAATTTAAAAAAAGCTGACAATACTCAGTGTTGGTAAGATTGTAGAGAAATTGGATCACTCATACTTTGTTGGTGGTAATATAAAATGGTATAGCCACTCTGAAGAAAAGTTTAGCAGTTTCTTTTTTTTTTTTTATTCAGTCCCCATAGAGACTGCCGAAAATTGCCAATGCCAACTATATTTCAAGTCATCATGGCGGGGCATCAGGAAAAGTTTTCAATTAGCAATAATTGCGCCAAGGATAAACCTCATTGGCTATGATACTGCCACTACACAAAGCTAGTTTGGCAGTTTCCTTTTTTTTTTTTGAGATGGAGTGCAGTAGTGCAATCTCGGCTCACTGCAACCTCTTCCTCCTGGGTTCAAGTGATTCTTCCGCCTCAACCTCCCAAGTAGCTGGGACCACAGGCGCATGCCAACACGCCCGGCTAATTTTCGTATTTTTAGCAGAGACAGGGTTTCACCATGTTGGCCAGGATGGTCTCGATCTCTTGACCTCATGATCCGCCCACCTCGGCCTCCCAAAGTGCTGGGATTACAGGTGTGAGCCGCCACGCCCGGCCTGGCAGTTTCTTAAAAACCTAAACCGGCATGTACCATATGACCTAGCAATTGCACTCCTCAGCATTTATCCCAGAGAAATGAAAACTTATGTTCACACACAAAAACCTGTCATAAATATGTAGAGCAGCTTTATTTGTAATAGCCAAAAACTAGAATCAGTCCAGACATCCTTTAACAGGTGGATGGTTAAAAAATGGATACATCCGTATCATGGAATCCTAAGCAATAAAAAGGAATGAACTACTACTACAACAACTTGGATGAATTATACTAAATTAAAAAGCCAGTCCCCAGGCCAGAGACCATGGCTCACACCTGTAATCCCAGCCCTTTGGGAGGCCGAGGTGAGAGGATTACTTGAGGCCAAGAGTTCGAGACCAGCCTGGCCAACATGATGAAAACACATGTTTACCAAAAAGTACAAAAAAAAAAAAAAGCCAGTCCCCAAAGTTTACATACTTTGTGTTTCAATTTAGATAACATTTTGAGGCTGGGCACGGTGGCTCACACCCGTAATCCCAGCATTTTAGGAAGCCACGGTGGGCAGATCACCTGAGGTCAGGAGTTCGAGACCAGCCTGGCCAAATGGCAAAACCCTGTCTTTACTAAAGATACAAAAATTAGCCAGGTGTGATGGCGCATGACTGTAATGCCAGCTACTTGAGAGGCTAAGGCAGGAGAATTTCTTGAACCCAGGAGGTGGAGGTTACAGTGAGCCGAGATTAAGCCACTGCACTCCAGCCTGGGTGACAGAGTGGGACTCCATCTCAAAAAAATAGAAAAGAAAACAAAAGCACTGTAGGCCAGGCAAGGTGGCTCATGTCTGTAATCCCAGCACTTTGGGAGGCCCAGGTGGGCAGATTGCTTGAGGCCAGGAGTTCAAGACCAGCCTGGCCAACACGACAAAACCCTGTCTCTATTAAAATTACAGAAATTAGGTAGGTGTCGTAGCACATACCTGTAATCTCAGCTACTCGGGAGACTGAGGCAAGAGAATCGCTTTAACCTGGGAAGTAGAGGTTGCAGTGAACTGAGATCAAGCCACAGCACTCCAGCCTGGGACACTGGCAGAGTGAGACTCTGTCAAAAAAAAACAACAACAACAACAAATCGTAGTTCCTGCCTTGGATCTCTTGTTCAGGAGAAAGCTAGTCATCATGCTTCAAGACATTCTAGCAGCCCTATGTAAAGGCCCACATTGAGAGGAACTGAGACAACTGAGACCCCTTACCAACCAAGGGAGAGTGGGTATGGTTATAAAAGTGCAACATGAGGTTGGTGTTGGAACTGTTTTGTATCTTGACTGTGATGGTGGATACAGGAACTACAGGATGGTAACACTGAATAGAACTAAACATATATAAAGTCAAGTTGATGGCTGGATAAAAGAACAAAAAATAGAACTAAACTTACATACATGTGCACAGAAGAAGAGACCTCAAAAAGTTCATGGAAAAGTGCAATTAAAAGAAAAATTAAAAACACGAACTTTATTTCTCAACACAAACTTTATCAAGTTCCAGACACATTGAGAACACACAAATGATACCACACAAATGATACTGGCCATTTAGTTCATCCCTAAAGAACTGAGAGTCCCAGGAATTTAGCCATGTCAGTGCAGTCTTTTTCACATTATGAACTGAAGAAAAATGAGTGCCCTTTACATATTTTTTAGACATTAGGAAACAAAAAGAAGGCAGAAGGAGCCAAATTAGGATTGCAGGGTAGCTGCCTAATGATTCCCCATCAAAACCCTTGCAAAATTTCCCTTATTTGATGAGATTCATGAGCAGGAGCATTGCCAAGGTGGAGAAGGAATCTTTGGTGAGACTTTCACAGATGTTTTTCTGCTGAAGCTTCAGCTAACTTTCTCAAAACACTCTCCTAAAAAGCACATGTCATCATTCTTTAGCCCTCGAGCAAAATGCCTTGAGCATCCCCAAAAAACTGTTGCCATGACCTCTACTCCTCACCAGTCTGCTTTTGGTTTGACTGGCCCACTTCTATTTCTTGGTAGCTATTGTTTTGATTGTGTTTTGTCTTCAGGATTGTACTGGTGAAGCCATGTTTCATCTCCTGTTACAATTCTTTGAAGAAATGCTTCAGGATCATGATCTCACTTCAAAATTTCCACTGAAAACTCCTCTTGTCTGCAGCTGATTTAGGTGCAGCAGTTTTGGCACCCATCAAGTGGAAAGTTTGCTCAACTTTAGTTTTTAGTTAGAATTGTGTAAGTGGAACCAGTTGAGATGCCTATGGTGTTGGCTACTGTTTCTGCTGTTAATTGTTGGTCTTCTTTCATTAGGGCACAAACAAGATTAATTTTTTCTTGCAAACTGATGTGGATGATCTGCAGCTGTGGGCTTCATCTATTACATTCTCTTGACCCTTGTTAAAACAGCTTATCAGGCCAGGCATGGTGGCTCACGCCTGTAATCCCAGAACATTGGGTGGCTGAGGCAGGCAGATCACCTGAGGTTAGGAGTTTGAGACCAGTCTGACCAACATGGAGAAACCCCATCTCTACTAAAAATACAAAATTAGCCGGGCATGCAGCTCATGCCTGTTATCCCAGCTACTGGGGAGGATGAGGCAGGAGAATTGCTTGAACCTGGGAGGCGGAGGTTGCAGTGAGGTGAGATCACGCCACTGCACTCCATGCTGGGCAACAAGAGCAAAACTCCATCTCAAAAAAAAAAAGTTATCCATTTGTATAAACTGCTGATTTCTTTGGGGCATTGTCCCTATCAGCTTTTTGTAAAGCATGAATGATTTACCATTCTTCCACCCACGCTTCACAAAAAATTTGATGTTTGTTCTTTCTTCAATTTTAGCGGAATTCATGTTCCTCTGAGAGGGGCTCTTTACAAACTGATGGTTTATACCTCTTAGTGCCTCAGACTAGATCCTGTCCAGACATGTTATAACAATATGCATTTATTTTGATGAAAAAAATTTGAAATCCATGCATAGTTTTTTCATAATACACATTTTCCATAAACTTTTTTGAAGACTCTTTGTGTGTGCGTGTCTTCTAAAGGCATATTTGCAGACATACACATGCACACAAATGAACATAAAACATGTATCAATGTCAATATTCTGGTCTTGATATTATACTACAGTTTTGCAAAATGTTACCATTGGCTGGGTGTGGTGGCAGGTTCCTGTGATTCCAGCTACTCAGGAAGCTGAGGTAAGAGGATCTCTTGAGTCCAGGAGTTTGAGAGCAGCCTGGGCAACAAAGCAACACCCTGTGTCAAAAAGATAAATGCTATCATTGGAGGGAACTGGGAAGAGTGTGTGAGGGTTCTCTCTGCATTATTTCTTACAACTGCATATGACTCTAGAAGTATCTCAATTTTTTAAAAAGCTGCTTCAAGCCTGGGCACAGTGGCTCACACCTGTAATCCCAGCACTTTGCAAGGCTGAGGCAGGTGGATCACCTGAGATCAGGAGTTCAAAACCAGCCTGGCCAACATGGTGAAACCCCATCAGAGACAAAAGTCAGCCAGGTATGGTGGCGCATGCCTGTACTCCCAGCTATTTGGGAGGCT
>NW_016107804.1:98991-102262 GCF_001604975.1 Cebus imitator | reverse complement strand
CCGTCTCAAAAAAAAAAAAAAACTCATGCTCCTGTGTGCCAGACATTTTGCCATGCAACTTTACATGGATTAGCCTTTTTCAGTTCTTGCATTCAGCTTTCCTTACCTTTATGCAACATTGATTGAAAATCTATCATAAGCAGAACACTATTATAGACCCTGGGGATGCAGCAATGAAGAAAATAGGCATTCTGTTGGAGATCTATTTTAATAGCAAGAGAATAATGACAAATAAATAACAATATAATATGTCAGGTGGGATATATTCTAAAAAGGAAAATAAGGCAAAGTAAGGAGATAGAGAGTGATGGGGAAGGTAAAAATACTGTTTGAGCAGTGGCCTGATGCTAGTGAGAGTGTTAGCCATGTAGATATCTGGGATAGTGGCTTTTCAGGGAAGTGCAAAGACCCTGACACAGGAGCTGACTTGGTATGTTTGAAGAAAGCAAGGGGGCAATGGGGCTGGAGCAGAATGAGCTAGGAGGATACTGACGGTAGATGAGTGAAGGAGGTAGTTAGAGGCCAGAGCATGAAGGACTCTGTCATGGTAAGGACTTTAGATTTTACTTTCAGGCCAGGTGCAGTGGCTTACATCTGTAATCCCAGTATTTTAGGAGGCCAAGGCAGAAGAATCACTTGAGTCCAGGAGTTTGAGACCAGCCTGGGCAACATAGCAAGACTCCCATCTCTACAAAAAATGAAAAAATTAGCCAGGCATGGTGGTGTGTCCTGTGGTCCCAGCTACTCAGGAGACTGAAAGAGAAGGATCACTTCAGCCTGGGAGGTCAAGGCTGCGGTGAGCTGTGATTGCACCATGCATAGCCTGGGTAATAGCAAGATCTTTTCTCAACAACAACAAAAAATTACTTCTGAGATTGGAAGACACTGAAGGGTTTTTGTTTTTGTTTTGAGACAGAGTCTTGCCCTGTCGCCCAGGCTGGAGTGCAATGGCGCAATCTTGGCTCACTGCAACTTCTGCCTCCTGGGTTCAAATGATTCTCCTGCCTCAGCCTCCTCAGTAGCTGGGATTACAGGCTACCACTGCCACGCCCGGCTAATTTTTGTATTTTTAGTACAGACGGGGGTTTCACCATGTTGGTCGGGCTGGTCTCGAACTCCTGATCTCAAGTGATCCTCCTGCCTCAGCCTTCCAAAGTGCTGAGATTACAGGCATGAACCACCGTGCCTGGCCAGACACCGACGGTTTTAAATAGAGGAATGAAATAATATCATCAGCTGTTTTTTGGTTTTTGTTTTGTTCGTTTTTTTAGTGGGATCACTGTGGTTGCTTTATGGGTATCAACTGAAGGGGACAAAAGAAGAGGTACAAAAACTAGTTAGGGGGCTGCTACATTAATCCAAGCAAGTGATGATGATGGTTTGGACTAGACTTATAGTGAGAAGTTGGATTTGGGGTATATTTTGAGGACAGAGTCCACAAGTTTGGCTGATAGATGGTGAATATGAAAGACAAAGAGAAATCAAGGATGACACCAAAGTGTTGGCTTGAGCACTGGCCTGAGACTGGGAAAAATGAGGGAGGAACAGATTCAGAAAACAGCTGATAAATCCAGAATTCAGTTTTGAACATGAGAAGTATGAAATGGCTTTTAGACACTGCGGTAGCCAGTCTAAGATGGCCCACAGTGATTTTTACCTTTTATTACTCACATTCACATGGATTTTCCTCCTATACTGGATTAGGAATTGTAACTTCTGACTTGGATCTCCTGTTCTGGGAAAGACAGTCACCATATTGAAAGACTCTCGGCCGGGTGTGGTGGCTCATGCCTGTAATCCAAGCACTTTGGAGGCCAAGGAGGGCAGATCACCTGAGGTCGGGAGTTCAAGACCAGCCTGACCAACATGGTGAAACCCCGTCTTTTTAAAAAAAAAAAAAAAAAAAAGACTCTCAAGAAACCCTAGGGAGAGGCCCATACTGAGAGGAACGGAGATCTCTTTCCAGCAGCAAGGACTAACTTTCCAGCCTTGTGAGGGAGCCATATTGGAAGAAGAACCTCCAGCCCCAGCCAAAGCTTCAAACAAACATTTTCCTGGCTAACATCTGGCTGCAGTATCATGAAAACTCCTAAACCAGAACCACCCAACCAAACTGCTCCAAAACCTCGGACCTACAGAAACTCAGAGATAATAAATGGTTAAACTGCAAGGCACAGTGACATGTGCCTACAGTCCCACCAACTTGGGAAGCTGAGATGGGAGGATTTCTTGGGCCCAGAAGTTTGAGTCCAGCCTGAGCAACATAACGAGACTCCCTCATCTCTTTAAAAATGGTTATTGTTATTATTTTCTTTGTTGAGACAGAGTTTCACTCTTGTCACGCATGCTGGAGTGCAATGATGCGATCTCAGCTCACTGCAACCTCCACCTCTTGGGTTCACGCAATTCTCCTCTCTCAGCCTCCTGAGTAGCTGGAACTACAGGCATGTGCCACCATGCCCAGCTAATTTTTTGTATTTTTAGTAGAGACAGGGTTTCACCATCTTGGTCAGGTTGGTCTTGAACTCTTGACCTCAGGTGATCCATCTGTCTTGGCCTCCCAAAGTGCTGGGATTACAGGTGTGAGCCACTGCACCCGGCCCTGGTTATTATCGTTCTAAGCCACCAAGTTTTGGGGTAATTTGTTAGGCAGCAATACATAACTATAAAAATTCAAGTAGGGATGTCAAATACGCAGTTGGATCTTAAGTCTGAAGTTCATGAGAGGGGTTGGGCCTGTAGGGAAAATTGGGGACTCATCAGCATACAAATTGTGTTTAAAGCCATTGGCCTGGATAAGATTACTTAGGATATGAATATGTTTAGAAAGGAAGGGCCATTAGAAAAAAGGTGAGGAATATTAAGTAAATTGAAGAGGTATGGCCAATAAATCAGTAAACAACAGAAAGAGAAGAAATATGTTTCAAGAAAGGAGTTTTCAAATATGTCAAATGTAGTTCATAGGTTAAGTAAGTGGAGGACAGAGAATTGGCCATTGGATACGACAGCATGGAGGTCACTGATGATCTGGACAATTCCATGGAGTAGAGGAGGTAAACACTTGATTTTAAAAGGTTAAGGAAGAGCCGGTGTGGTGGCTCACACCTCAGCACTTTGGGAGGCAGAGGTGGGCAGATCACAGGGTCAAGAGTTGGAGACCAGGCTGGCCAACATGATGAAACCCCATCTCTATTAAAAATACAAAAATTGCCGGGCGCGGTGGCTCAAGCCTGTAATCCCAGCACTTTGGGAGGCCGAGGCGGGTGGATCA
>NW_016107804.1:96312-98741 GCF_001604975.1 Cebus imitator | reverse complement strand
AAAAAAAAACAAAAACAAAAATGAGCTGTGCATGGTGGCACATACCTGTAATCCCAGCTACTCAGGAGGGTAAGGCAGGAGAATCACTTGAACCTGGGATGTGGAGGTTGCAGTGAGCTGAGATCGCACCACTGCACTCCAGCCTGGGTGACAATGTGAAGACTCTAAATAAATAAATAAATAAATAAATAAATAAAGTTGAGGAGAGGCTGGGCATGGTGGCCCATGCCTGTAATCCTAGCACTTTGGGAGGCCGAGGCAGGAGGGTTACCTGAGTCCATGAGTTTGAGACCAATCTGGGCAACATATCGAGACCCTCATCTACACAAAAAATAAAAAATTAGCCAGGTGTGGTGGTGCACACCTGTAGTCCCAGCTACTCGGGAGGCTGAGGTGAGAGGATCCTTTGAGTCCGGGAGTTTGAGGCTGCAATGATGATGCCACTGCACTCCAGCCTGGGCAAGAGAATGAGACCTTGTCACAAAAAGATTTAAATAAATACAATGAACAAATAAAATAAAATAAAAAGTTGAGGAGAGAAATTAGAGAAATCATGGCAGTCCTTACTGTAAAGGAGAGGAGAGCAATGAAGTAACTGGAAGAGTATAGTGGGATAGGGCAAAGGATGGGATTTGTTTGCATTTTGTTCAGCTGGGTTTTGCTTGCTTGTCTGTTTGCTTGTATCAGGTTAGAAGTTATGTGTGAATGCACACAAGTATGATCTAGAGAGAAAAAAATCTGATGACACAAGAGGTGAGATGAGAAACTGCAGGAATAAAATCTCTTAGCAGGCAAAAGACAACGGGATTTAGGGTACAAATGGAGGGTAGGTCTTAATAGGAGCCCTAATTGTTGTTCACTGTAAGTGACAAAAAGAGCACATACTAGTGGATAGAGGCGTGATAGCAGATGTAGTAAAAGGAAGCCATGAAGTTTCTTTCTTGATTGCTTCTTTGCTGTCAGTGAATGAAGAAGCTGTCCAGTAGAAGGTGAGAAGGGGATGCTGGGTGTTTGAAAAGAGAAGTATGAGAAGAAAAGCATATTGGGTTTCTCAAATATTTTAAGCTCATTGGGAGGCTGAGCTGGGAGGACTGCTGGAGACCAGGAGACTGAGGCTGCAGTGAGCTGTGACTGCACCATTGCATTCCAGCCTGAGTAGCAAAGTGAGACCCAGCCTCAAAAAAACAAAAAACAAACAACTTAGGCTCTGTCCCACTTCATGCCCTTGCACTTGCTAGTTCGCCTGCCTAGAGCTCTTTTTCACACATCTTTGTGTCGCTGAGTTTTTTTTCTCAGTTTAAGTATCACTTCTTTGTGATGGTCTTGACCATCCAACCTAAACTATCACCCCACTTCCCTCCCCTAGTTATTCTCTATTGCATCATCCTGCTTTATCTTCTTCATAGCATATCTCCTTTTTTTTTTCTGAGACAGAGTCTTGCTCTGTCACCCAGGCTGGAGTGCAGTGGCGGGATCTCGACTCACTGCAACCTCTGCCTCCCAGGTTCAAGCAATTCTCCTGCTTCAGCCTCCTGAGTAGCTGGGATTACAGGCATGCACCACCACACCGGCTAATTTATTATATTTTTGGTAGAGATGGGTTTCACCATGTTGGCCAGGCTGGTCTTGAACTGCTGACCTCAGGTGATCCACCCACCTCACCCTCCCAAAGTGCTGGGATTACAAGTGTGAGCCACTGCACCCAGCCCTTCATAGCATATCTCACTGTATGAAATGGTTTTTTCATTTATTTGTGCTCTCTCTGCCTCACTCCACCTAGAATATAAATTTTCATGAGGTCAAGGATTTTGTGTTCTTTGTTGATTTTTTTTTTTTTTTTTTTTTTTTTTTTGTTTTTTTTTTTTTTTTTTTTTTTTTTTTTTTTTTTTTTTTTTTTTTTTTTTTTTTTTTTTTTTACTCTGTCATCCAGGCTGGAGTGCAGTGGTGTGATCTCGGCTCACTGCAACCTGGAACCTCTGCCTCCTGGGTTCAAGTGATTCTCCTGCCTCAGCCTCCCAAGTCGCTGGGATTACAGGTGCGCACCACCAGACCCAGTTAATCTTTGTATTTTTAGTAGAGAAGAGATTTCATCATGTTGACCAGGCTGGTCTCGAACTCCTGACCTCCAGTGATCCGCCCATCTTGGCCTCCCGAAGTGCTAAGATTACAGGCATGAGCCACCATGCCAGGCCTTCTTTGTTAAGTTGTCTGTAGCACTGAAAAAGAAATTCCCAGGATGTAATGGAGGCTTGGCCAAGCACAATGGCTCACACCCGTAATCCCGGTACTTTGAGAGGCTGAGGTGAGAGGATCACTTTATTTTTGTTTTTTTATTTTATTTTATTTTATTTTTTTTGAGATGGAGTTTCGCTCTTGTTACCCAGGCTGGAGTGCAATGGCACGATCTCGGCTCATCGCAACCTCCGCCT
>NW_016107804.1:92239-95962 GCF_001604975.1 Cebus imitator | reverse complement strand
GTGATTGCCCCATTACACACCTACCTGGGCAACAGAATGAGATCTTGTCTCAAAAAAAAAAAAAAGATGCTTAATAAATATTTAATGAATGATCTAATATAATCATCCATTTACTAGAAATGATTACTAGATGAGTATCATGATTATCACCATGCTACAGGTGCAGACAGGTCAAGGTCACACAATAAGTTAGGGATGGGGGCAGGGTTCACGATTCAAAGTCAAGCAGTCTGACTCCAGAATTCACAATCTCAGACTCCATGTGGAATAGCATCTAGAGGAAGATACTAGACTTCTGGCTAATAAGCTATTAGGGATCTGACAGATTACTAGGGAAAAAAAAAGGGTGTGACCACGGTTGTTTCTCTAGTTGATATAGTTTAGACCAGCCTAATCTCATTGATACGATAGAAACAGGAATCTTAAACTTTGTAACTGCACAAAATTAAATTCTGAAAAACTCAATGAGATTGGAACCTCAATAATATATGATTAGTTGTCTTTGCCTCCCTCCCTCCCCCCTTCCTCCCTTTCTTCCTTCCCTCTCTCCCTCCCTCTCTCCCTTTCTCTCTCTCTTTCCTTCTTTCTTTCTGGACGGATGGATAGAATTTCACTATTATCGCCCAGGCTGGAGTACAATGGCATGATCTTGGCACATGGCAACCTCTGCCTGCTGGGTTCAAGTGGTTCTCCTGCCTCAGCCTCCCAAGTAGCTGAGATTACGGGCGTGCGCCCCTACACACAGCTAATTTTTGTATTTTTAGTAGAGATGGAGTCTCACCATGTTGGTCAGGCTGGTCTCCAGCTCCCCACCTCACCCATCTTGGCCTCCCAAAGTGCTGGGATTACAGGTGTGAACCATCGTGCCCAGCCCACCTGCTTCTTTTTTCCCCTTCCTTTCTTCCTTCTTTTCCCACTTTCCTTCCTGTGTCCTTCTTGCTCTTTCTCCTTCCTTTTCCTTTTTCCCTTCCATTTCTTGTGGAGCCTTTGGACTGCTCCACAATGGTGGTGCTAATGGAAGAGACATTAACTGTAGTGGTAGATAGTTGGATACTTAGAAACCACAAGCAGCGATTTCATGACTCAGGTGTCACGTTTCCCATATGAGCCCATGACACAGTCTTCTATCCTCTGTGGAATGTTGATGAGACGGCAGGCTAAATCTTGTGGGTCCTAAGTCTGGAGCATGAGTTAGTGATTTTTAATTTCTGGCAGTTACAAATATACCACTTTAGAAGAAATCTAGGGCCAGGTGCTGTGGCTCGGCTCACACCTGTAATCCCAGCACTTTGGGAGGCCGAGGCGGGTGGATCAACTCAGGTCGGGAGTTCGAGACCAGCCCGACCAACATGTAGAAACCCTGTCTGTACTAAAAATACAAAATTAGCTGGGCGTGGTGGTGAGCGCCTGTAATCCCAGCTACCTGGGAGGCGGCTGAGGCAAGAGAATGGCTTGAACCCAGGAGGCGGAGGTTGTGGTGAGCCAAGATTGCGCCATTGCACTCCAGTTTGAGCGACAGAGTGAAACTCCGTCCCAGCAACAACAAAAACGAAACCTAGAAATAAAAAATTTGGCGCCTGAGAAGTACAACTTCTTTAATTTGGTTACATTTATCCAAATGAAAAGGCAGTTTCTCTAATTATCATGGCTACTTGTTCTTGTTCCTAGCTCATGTCAATCAGAACTTCATTAATTAACTGACCAAACTGGCTTCCAATCGTTTTAATCTCTCCCTCTCTCCCTCCCTCCCTCACTCCCTTCCTTCCTCCCTTCTTAATGTTTCCTGAGCACTTACCACATTCTAGACACTGGGCTAATCACCTTGGTGTAGCTTGTTTTATTCTCATAGCAAGCTTAAGAGGTAGATATTATCATTATCTCATGGTTTGCATGAGAAACCAGAGGTCTGAGGGTTTAAGGAACTTGCCTAAAGCCATAGAGCTAGCCTGGTGCACAGCATCAATGCAGACCCGGTCATCTGACTCCAAAGCCTGTGAACACAACCACCACAACACCCTGACCCTGCATTCCTCTGCTGACCCATTAGTTTTGTCGGAAATTGCATGCAGAGCAACCCCAGCATCAGTTAAACATGTAAGTCCTAAAAAATTCTACCTTCTTCTCTTTATACTTCTACTCATCACTTGTGTCAATTAAAAAAGAAATCTGGGCCAGGCGCGGTGTCTCAGGCTTGTAATCCCAGCACTTTGGGAGGCCGAGGCGGGTGGATCACGAGGTCAGTAGTTCAAGAACAGCCTGGCCAAGATGGTGAAATGCCATCTCTACTAAAAATACAAAAATTAGCTGGGCGTGGAGGAGGGTGCCTGTAATCCCAGCTACTTGGGAGGCTGAGGCAGAGAATTGCTTGAACCCAGGAGGTGGAGGTTGCAATGAGCCGAGATCACACCACTGCACTCCAGCCTGGGTGACAGAGCAAGACCGTCTCAAAAAAGAAATCTGTTTGTCACTCAGGAGGCATACAGGTAAAGGCAGAACACAGATGTAGAAGAAAAAACTTTGAAAAACAAAAAGTGTCTAAAAGGATAATAACTCTTTTCATTGAATGCCACACACCTTAGAAACAGAAACATATAAAGAAGTTCCTATAATTTTTTTCCTCAGAGAATGTTGTCTTCTGAAGGTAAGGAAGCTAGGAAAATATGCATGAAAAACAAATATAAAAGGACTCAGAGACAAGGTAAAACTAATTATAGCCTTTGGATCTAAATTTAGAAATGCTGACAAATTGCCAAATTGAGCAGAGTGACCAGTGGGATGGGTTTAAAAATAAATCAGGGGGAGGCCAGGTGTGGTGGCTCATGCCTGTCATCCCAGCACTTTGGGAGGCTGAGGCGGGTGGATCACCTGAGGTTAGTAGTTTGAGACTAGCCTGACCAACATAGTGAAACACTGTCTCTACTAAAAATGCAAAAATTAGTTAGGCATGGTGGCATGACCCTGTAAGTCCAGCTACTCAAGAGGCTGAAGTGGGAGACTTGCTTGAACCCAGGAGGCGGAGGCTGCAGTGAGCCAAGATTTTACCTTCAGCCTGGGTGACAGAGAGAGACCCCATCTTAAAAAATCAATCAATCAATCAGGGAGGAACTGAGTTTTATGAGGTTTTGAAGGATGAATGTGATATGGTTTAAAAGTTGTAAAAGGTATAACACACAATTATATTGTGGTAACTAGCTCAGTTAAGCCAGGGAAGAGATTATTATGGGGCACAGGTAAGCTTTTTCCATTTTAATCAGACTAATGTTTATAGACCAATATTAAAAATAGCTGACATTTTAAAGTGCTTACTATATGCCAGACATGCACATATACATAAACAGGGTTTATACACATATTATTTCTTTAATCCTCATAGCAATCCTATGAGTTACACATTATTATTTTCCCTGTTTCACAGAATGGTTAGCTGAATTGCCTGAGGTCACCCGGCTCGTAAATGAACTCTGATTCACAGCCTAAGCTCATATCCACTATGACACCTTTCTAAATTCATTTATCTAGGGGGTATTTTACATGGGCTAGCAAAGAACTGACAATTCCCAATTAAAAAGCCATATCACTAAGCTGTAACACATTTATTTTCTAAGTATCTCTTGAATCTCTTTACCTTTCTCTATCTTGGTTACCACCGTAGTACAAGACACCATCACCTTTCACCAGGACAACTGCAGTAGCCTCTGTTTCTACTTTTGTTTTTTTCCAATT
>NW_016107804.1:89752-92102 GCF_001604975.1 Cebus imitator | reverse complement strand
GCTAATTTTTGTATTTTTTGTAGAGACGGGGTTTTACCACATTGGCCAGGATAGTCTCTATGTCTTGACCTCGTGATCTGCCCACCTCAGCCTCCCAAAGTGCTGGGATTACAGGCATGAGCCACCATGCCCGGCCCCAGAATGATTTTTTTGAAACACAAATCTCCCTTCCTTGCTTAAAATCCTTTGATGGGCTGGGCGCAGTGGCTCATGCCTGTAATCCCAGCCCTTTGGGAGACTGAGGCAGGCAGATCACCAGGTGAGGAGTTCAAGACCAGCCTGAACAACATGGTGAAACCCTATTTCTACTAAAAATACAAAAATTAGCCAGGTGTGGTGGTGTGTGCCTGTAATCCCAGCTACTCAGGGGGCTGAGGCAGGCTAATTGCTTGAAACCAGGAGGCAGAGGTTGCGGTGAGCCGAGATCATACCACTGCACTCCAGCCTGGGCAACAAGAGTGAAACTGTGTCTGAAAAATTATATATATATATATATATCCTTCGATGGCTTCCCATTGCTCTCACTGCTTTAATGTCTGACCCTTACACAACGCTGTAAGCTCTCTGAAGGATGTGGCAGTGCTTGTCTTTTTCCTTTTCTTTTTTCTTGGTTTTTTGAGATGGAGTCTCACTCTGTCGCCCAGGCTGGAGTGCAGTGGTACGATCTCAGCTCACTGCAACCTCTGCCTCCTGGGTTCAAGTGATTCTCCTGTCTCAGCCTACTCAGTACCTGGAACTACAGGCACCTGCCACCACACCTGGCTAATTTTTGTATTTTTAGTGGAGATGGGTTTTCACCATATTGGTCAGGCTGGTCTCAAACTCCTGACCTCAGATGACCGACCCGCCTCAGCCTCTCAAAGTGCTGGGATTACAGGCTGGGATTACCATGGCCAGCTGTGCCTTTCTTTTTCAAGCGTTAGATCTCCAGCATTTAGAATAGTGCCTTGTACACAGTAGAAGCTAAATACATTTTGTTGAATGAGTGGGATTTAAATGATCCTTAAAAGAGGAATCTTAGTCACTTTTTTTTTGTTGTTGTTGTTGTTTTTTTTCTTTTTTGAGACAGACTTGCTCTATCACTCAGGCTGGAGTGCAGTGGTTCAAACATGGCTTACTGCAGCATCAACCTCCTAGGCTCAAGTGATCCTCCTGCCTTAGTCTCCCGCCTCAGCCTCTTGAGAAGCTGGGACCACAAGCACGCACGACACTGCAGAGACAGGGTCTCGTCATGTTGCCCAGGCTGGTCTTCAACTTCTTGGCTCAAAGGATCCACCTACCTTGGCCTCCCAAAGTGCTGGGATTACAGGTATGTGACACCATGCCTGGCCCTAGTCACTTAAATAGGAAAGTTACAAAAGATGAATTTGGAGACATGAAGTCAGGTTTTTCGTAATTTCTAATCAAATAATTACTTGTTTATTTTCTAATTTAATGTCTCATGCCCTTTAGACTGTAAGATCCATGTGGGAAGGAACCATGGTCTGCCTCGTTCCTGACTCTATCCTAGCTCTGTGTCAGGTTCACGGGAGGTACTCAATAAATATTTGTTGTATGACTGGTTTCAATTACCAGTGTGGGTTGGCAGGTGATGAATCAAAGGGATGAAAATAGTACTGGTTAGGCCAGAATTGGGACAGGAAAGTATAGCTATAGTTATAAGAGCTGTGGAGGATGAGGATTCTTTCATTCATTTAATAAGTATTTATAAGGCACCTACTATCTGCCTGACATTGTGCTAGGCACAGTCTCTGCTATTATGCAGATTTTAGTCTAGTGATAAATAAACAGGCAATTCATGAGACGAAATTTCCAAGGAAAGGGGTTCTTCAGGGAACATCTAGTGGGGAACATTTAACTCAGACTTAGGCTGTCAGTAAGTGATGTCTAAATGGTTGATAGCTAAATGAAGAGGGTATGGAAAGTGATGGAGACAGCCTAGAGGCAAGAGAGCCACTGGCAGCCTAAGGTTCCTTCTTTCATCCAGCAAATTTGTATTGAGCCCATATCATATGCCAAGTATGGTTTTAGGCCACTGTTAAATTTGCATTTCAAAACTAGTTGTTAAAAAAATGTAAAAAAAAAAAAAAAGCTCCGTGTGTGTGTGTGTGTGTGTGTGTGTGTGTGTGTTATTCCCTTAATCCTTTAGGTAGACACACATCTGGGCTGGGTCCCCCATCCCCTTTAAAAAGTCCACAATCCCTTAAAGTGCATTGTAGATGCTTACTGTTTACTGGATTAATAAATTATCACATGTGAGTAACTAATTTGTGTGTGTGTGTTTTGAGACAGAATCTCACTCTGTCTTCCAGGCTGGAGCACAGTGGCACAATCTCAGCCCACTGCAACC
>NW_016107804.1:77130-89644 GCF_001604975.1 Cebus imitator | reverse complement strand
TTTTTTTTTTTTTTTTTTTGAGAAGTCTTGCTCTATCGCCAGGCTGGAGTGCAGTGGCGCAATCTTGGCTCACGGCAACCTCGGCCTCCTGTGTTCAAGCTATTCTTCCGCTTCAGCCTCCTGAGTAGCTGGGACCAGAGGCGCGTGCCACCACGCCCGGCTAATTTTTGTATGTTTAGTAGAAACGGGGTTTCATCATGTTGGCCAGGAAGGTCTCAATCTCTTGACCTCATGATCTGCCCACCTCAGCCTCCCAAAGTGCTGGGATTACAGGCGTGAGCCACTGTGCCCAGCCAATTTTGTATCTTTGGTAGACAGGCGGTTTCACCATGTTGGTCAGGCTGGTCTCAAACTCCTGAACTAGGTGATCCACCTGCCTTGGCCTCCCAAAGTGTTGGGATTACAGGCGTGAGCCACTGTGCCTGGCCAATTTTTGTATTTTTAGTAGAGATGGGGTTTTGCCATTTTGGCCAGGCTGGTCCGAACTCCTGACCTCAGGTGATCCGCCTCCCTTGGCCTCCCAAAGTGCTGGGATTACAGGCGTGAGCCACAGTTCCCCGAAAAAAATGAATTTTAAATTTTATTTATAATTAATTAGAATTTAAATGGCCACATGTGGCTAGTGACTACCGTATCAGACACTGTAGATCTCTAGATGGTACGTAGTCTTTTTTGGGGGGAGGGGCGGGGGACTGAGTTTCACTCTTGTTGCCCATTCTGGAGTACAATGGTGTGATCTCAGCGCACTGCAACCTCTGCCTCTGGGTTCAAGCGATTCTTTTGTTTCAGTTTCAAGAGTAGCTGGGATTACAAGCATGTGCCACATGACGCCTCGCTAATTTTGTATTTTTAGTAGAGATGGGGTTTCTCCACGTTGGTCAGGCTGGTCTCAAACTCCCGACCTCAGGTGATCCGCCTGCCTTGGCCTTCCAAAGTGCTGGGATTACAGGCCTGAGCCACTGCACCCAGCCTTTAAAAAATTTTTTTTTTCTTGAGATGGAGTCTCGTCTGTCACCCAGGACATAGTGCAGTGGTGCAATCTCGAGTCACTGCACTCTCTACCTCCTGAGTTCAAGCAATTCTTCTGCCTCGGCCTCCCGAGCAGCTGAGATTACAGGTGCGTGCCACCACACCCAGCTAATTTTTGTAATTTTAGTAGAGATGGGGTTTCACCATGTTGGCCAGGCTGGTCTCGAACTCCTGACCGCATGATCCTCCTGCCTCAGCCTCCCAAAGTGCTGGTATTATGGACATGAGCCACTGCACGCGGCCCTGGATGGTAGCGGTACAAATGGTCTGAGCCAGGCAATGGGAGTAGGCTTTCAGTCAGTCTCTTGCTTAAAAAAATGGAGATTGTTGGCCCGGCACGGTGGCTCACGCCTGTAATCCTAGCACTTTGGGAGGCTGAGGGCGGATCACGAGGTCATGAGTTCGAGACCATCCTCGCCAGCATGGTAAAACCTCTGTCTCTAGTAAAAATACAAAAAATTAGCCGGGCGTGGTGGCGTGCGCCTGTAGTCCTAGCACTTTGGGAAGCCGAGGCTGGCGGACTGCCTGAGCCCAAGAGTTAGCGACCAGCCTGGGCAACACTGTGAAACCTCGTCGCTACTAAAAAAAAATACAAAAAATTAGCCGGGCGTGCGCCAGTAGTCCCAGCTACTCGGGAGGCTGAGGCAAGAAAATTGCTTGAACCCGGGAGGCAGAGGCTGCAGTCCAGCCTGGGAGACAGAGCGAGACTCCGTCTCAAAAAAAAAAAAAAAAGAGATTGTTAATAAGCGGTTATACAATGTCTACATGCTGAGCTGTTGAATGCCACCGACAGTAATAAATATCTGTGCGTAGTGGCAAGCCATAAGTAGCACCTCAGTCACCGAATAGTAATTAGCTGCGTATCCTGGCATCCTGATATGCCACCAACACCACTGGGGTGAAAAGCTTTATAGTCGCATACCCCCACCTTAACCGAGGCGCACTCGCGGCGCTCTGCGATCCCGCACTGCATCATGGACTTTGTAGTTTAGCATGCTAGTGAGATCACTGCCGGTTCCCCTCTGAGTGGGCCTATCGGGTAGACTTTTGGTAGCCCGTTTTCCTCTGGGAATTGTAGTCAGTAAACGCATGCTGTGCGTCTGCTCGTGTGGTCTGGGAACTACAATTCCCGGCGGGCTGTGAGATTCCTCGGCTGTAGTTAGTAGGAAATGGATGATTGCCTCAGCAGTTGTGAAGCGTATGCTTTAGTGTAGTGGGAGGCCTGGCATCCCTGAGAGGAAGGGGAAAGGTTGTACCCAGTCTTTTGTAGGGGTCGCCAGGGTCGTTGTCGTGCATTTGCAGAGTCGGCTGGGCGGTGCCATGGCGGTGAGTTTGAGCGGGAGGAGTCCCCTGGATTGGGCCCTGGAGCCGGACTGGCCAGTCTGTAGGGGCTCTCCATGTGCTGTCCTGAAGGGAAGAGCCCTTTTCTAAAGGACAGCACTTCCTCACCGCCCCACGGTTACGGCATGCCTGTCCTGGAGACTTTGCCTTTTCTTGCTAGCTGATGAACCAGGAACTGATATCTATTAACTTTACGGAGTACTTGGATATCATATTTGTTATTTTTCTGGAGTTTCTAAAACCAAGGTGGAGGGCCGGGGCACCGTGGCTCGCGGCTGTAATGCCAGTACTTTGGGAGGCCGAGGTTCGAGACCAGCCTGGCTAACATGGTGAGACCCCCCCCACCCCCCCGTCTTTACTAAAAATCCAAAAATTAGCCTGGCAGGGTGTTTGAGCGCCTGTAATTCCAGCTACTCAGGAGGCTGAGGCAGGAGAATCGCTTGAACCCGGGAGATAGAGGCTGCCGTGGCCGAGGTCGCTCCACTGCACTGCAGCCTGGACAACAGCGTGAGATTCGGTCAATCAATCAATCAATCAGAGGTGGAGAGAGGAGTATGTGACATTGATTCCTACTTCCAATCAAAAAAATTGAGTGCCTCTCCGTAAAACAGACAAAAATCTCTCTTCATAGGGTTTATGTGTGTGGGTAAAATATATTGTAAAATACTGTGTCTGGTGTTGATAAATGCTATGGGGAAAAAAATAGAGCAAGAAGAGGTGCTAGGGAGTGTATGGTGAGGGAATACAGTTGCAATTAAAAAATTTTTTTTTAAGATTTGAGAGATGGTCTCACTCTGTTGCCCATACTGGAGTGCAGTGGCGTGATCATGGCTCAGTGCAGCCTGGACCTTAGGGCTCAAGCGATACCTCAGCCTCCCCACAGCTGGTACTACAGGCGTGCTCTATTACAACCGGCTAATTTTTTTTTTTTTTTTGAGAGTCTCCCTCTGTCACCAGGCTGGAGTGCAGTAGTGATTGGCCCACTGCAACATCCGCCTCTCGGTTCAAGCGATTCTCCTGCCTCAGCCTCTGGAGTAGTTGGGGCTACAGACGCGTGTCACCACGCCCAGCTAATTTTTGTATTTTTAGTAGAGACGGGGTTTTACCGTGTGATCCAGGCTGGTCTGGAACTCCTGACCCCATGATCTGCCCGCCTCAGCATCCCAAAGTGCTGGGATTACAGGCGTGAGCCACCGCACCTGGCCTATTTTTATTTTTTTTGAGATGGAGTCTCACTCTGTCACCCAGGCCGGAGTGCAGTGGCACCATCTGGGCATATTTTTTATTTTTTGAGACAGGGACCCTCTCTATCAACCAGGCTATAGTGCGGTTGTGCAATCATAGCTCACTGCAGCCAGCCTTGACCTGGGTTCAAGTGATCCTCTGGCCTCAGCTTTCCCATATCCTGCCCATGCTCATTTTTAGGTAAAAGATACTTATTACATAACTTATGTGTCTATGACATTGTACTTAGTGCTTAAGTGACTATAAATGATTTAAAAATTCCTGGCCGGGTATGGTGGCTCGCACCTGTAATCTCAGCACTTTGGGAGCCGAGGCAAGTGGATCACTTGAGGTTGGGAGTTCAAGACCAGCCTGATCAACATGGAGAAATCCTGTCTCTCCTAAAAATAAAAAATTAGCTGGGTGTGGTGGCAAATGCCTGTAATTCCAGCTACTTGGGAGGCTGAGGCAGGAGAATCGCTTGAACCCGGAAGGCAGAGGTTTTGGTAAGCTGAGATCGCACCATTGCACTCCAGCCTGGGCAACAAATGCGAAATTCTGTCTCAAAAAAAATTTTTTTTTTCTTTTAAAAGTTCCTCCCTCTTGGGAATTTACAGTCCAACTGTGTAAATGTCTTAAGGATCATTTGGTTGCATGTGGTGGCTTAAGCCTGTGATCCCAGCACTTTGGGAAACCGTGGCTGGTGGATTGGTTGAGCCCAGGAGTTCAAGACCAGCCTGGGCAACATGACAAAACCCTGTCTCTACAAAAAAATACAAAAACTAGCTGGGTGTGGTGGTGCATGTGCTTGTAAGTCCCAGCTATTTGGTAAGATTGCAGGGTAGGAGATACAACTAGGCTTCATGAGGCCCTACATACTTTTATCTTTGTGGGTCCTTTCCCCTGTAAAAATATTAGATATTATATTTCACAGGCTGGGCATGATGGCTTATGCCTGTAATCCCAGCACTTTGGGATGCTGAGTTGGGTGGACCACCTGAAGTTTGGAGTTCGAGACCAGCCTGACCAACATGGTGAAACCCCGTCTCTACTAAAAATACAAAAATTAGCTGGGTGTGGTTGTGTGTGCCGGTAATCCCAGCTACTTCGGAGGCTGAGGCAGGAGAGTTGCTTGAACCTCGGAAGCGGAAGTTTCAGTGAGCTGAGATTGCTGTCACTGTTTCGCCCAGGCTGGAGTGCAGTGGCTTGATCTCTACTCATTGCAACTACCGCCATGCAGGTTCAAGCAATTCTCCTGTCTCTGCCTCATAAGTAGCTGAGATTATAGGTGCCACCGCACCAGGCTAATTTTTGTATTTTTAGTAGAGACGGGGTTTCGCCATGTTGGCCAGGTTGGTCTTGAACTCCTAGACTCAGGTGATCTACCCGCCTTGGCCTTCCAAAATACTGGGATTACAGATGTAAGTCACCTAGCCTGGCCAAAAATATTGTTTTTCTTTTAAAGAAGAGGTCTTGCTGTGTTGCCTAGGCTGATCTCAAACTCCTGGCCTCAAATAATCCTCCCTCCGCAGCCTCCCTAAATGTGGGGATTATAGGCAGGAGGTGCTACATCCAGCCAAGTTACTTACTAAGAAAAGGTTTTGGAGTGAGAGGGAGCAGTGGAGCTGATACTCTAAATGAAGGTTGTTGGTAGCAGGAATGGAAAAGGACGAACAGATGTGCAGGCATATTCTTTCTTAGAAAAGAAAATACTTTATGCAAACCACAGTTTTAAACTTGAAAAGAGTCCAGATTCCTTTTCTTTTTTTTTTTAAGATGGAGTTTCTTTCTTGTTGCTCAAGCTAGAGTGCAATGTGATCTTGGCTCACTGCAGCCTCCACCTCCTGGGTTCAAACTACTCTGCCTCAGCTTCCTGAGTAGCTGGGATTATGTAAGGTCCAGCCCTAGAGGGTTCTGTGAGTCCCTCCCTGCTGGGGCCGAGATGAGAAATTGTAGAAATAAAAGACAAGACACAGAGATAGAGAAAAGAAAGATTGGGCCCAGGAGTCCACCACTAACCAAAACTCGGAGTCCAGCAGTCATCCCTAGTGTCCTCATACTCTGACTCTTATTGAGTACAAAAGCTGGGGCAGGGAAGGTAGGGGGTGGTAGCCTTGGTGGTCGGAGACTGGGGGCAGGGTAAAAGGATGTGGCAGTGGTAGGGTCAAGTACATCACGTGCCAGACAGGTAGGGGCTCAGGAATTTTCTGTAGGTAAGGGGCATACTGCGTCAACACTTTTTCCATACTTGTCACAGACGTTAAGATTTCCATTACTTTTACTGATTAATTCTTACAAGAAAAAAGGAACCAAGTGCAGAAATCATGAGATTGACATGGAACGGTGACCGCTGAAGCACAGCATCACATAGTCCCCAGTTGTCTGCGGGCCTGCCTGACAGCGTCAGACCTACTGCAAGAGCTTAGAGAAGCAGAGTTTTCTCCTAACTCCTCTGGGAAGGAGATGTCTCAGATATTTTGGATGGCTCCTTCCCTAGCTGGCTAAACAGCGGGTGCTTTCCCAGCACTGACACTGCCGCTCAGCTGAGGCCCCCTCCAGCAGCCCTTATGCATCGTCGTGACAGAGGGCTTAAAGTGGCTTGCTTTAGGGTCATTTGTTTCACAATGTGCTCCAGGTTCACACTTCAGACCTGAGAGGCATTAGTAAAAGAATTAACATCACCTATGAATAACTGAGGTTACTTTTGAATAACAACTACTAAGGATTTTTTTGAGATGGAGTTTCGCTCTTGTTACCCAGGCTGGAGTGCAATGGCGCGATCTCGGCTCACCGCAACCTCCGCCTCCTGGGTTCAGGCAATTCTCCTGCCCCAGCCTCCTGAGTAGCTGGGATTACAGGCACGCGCCACCATGCCCAGCTAATTTTTTTGTATTTTTAGTAGAGACGGGGTTTCACCATGTTGACCAGGATGGTCTCGATCTCTTGACCTCGTGATCCACCCGCCTCGGCCTCCCAAAGTGCTGGGATTACAGGCTTGAGCCACCGCGCCCGGCCTAAGGTTATATTTCTAATTACTTTCTTCTTCATTATTTATATGGAAATAGACTGAGGCTTTTGGCTCCTACCTCCGCACTTATGGGGTCTTCCCCCTACAGGATTATAGGCATGCGCCACCATACGTGGCTAATTTTGTATTTTTAGTAGAGATGGGGTTTCACCATGTTGGTCAGGCTGGTTTCAAGCTTCTGGGCTCAAGCAATCCTCCCAAAGTGCTGGGATTACAGGCATGCGCCACTGCACTTGGGCCAGATTTCTTAACACATTGATTCAAATATACAGCCCACTTTCTAATTCATGTTACGTCTTTATGGCCACAATATGCAAAAGCTGGCTATGTGTTATTCTCTTTTAAAATATTTAAATATTCAACAAATATTTATGGAAGATCTACTGTAAGGTAGACATTGAGGATATGATAAGAAATGAGATAGAGTTCCCATCATGAACCAACCTATAGTCTAGTGGAGGAACCAGATACTGACATCACTGTGTGATTAGTGCCATCAAAGGGGAAATAGTGGTGGGTAGGAACATACTAAGAGGGACATCTCATGAACTCTTGGGGAGTCAAGGTGGGTGACTAGCTAAGACCTGAAGGATGAGATAGCTAAGTGAAGAGATTGGTGGAGTCTGAGGGCAGAGCAGATAGTTTAAGTAGAGGCCCAGTTAGCTTAAATAAAGGCCACATTTGGCAAAATACAGATAGTCCTAGAATGGGGGTAGGGGAATGGAAGGAATTGAAGGAAGGAGTGACCTGGCAGATGAGACAAGCAGGGTCTTAAATGGTAGGTTTAAGAGGATGGACTTTATTCTGAGAGCAATAGGGATCTTCTGAAGGGGGATAAACTTGGTCTGATTTGTATTTTATTTTATTTTTAAAAAGACCAGAGACAGTCTTGCTGTATTGCCCAGGCTGGTCTTGAACTCCTGGCCTCAAGCAGTATTCCTGCCTCAGCCTCCCAAAGTTTTGAGATTATAGGCATGAGCCACTATGCCCAGCAGATTTGTATTTTAATATGATTTCTATACATACCAGTTACGATCTGGTCAGGATTTATGGAAACAAAAATTTACTTGTTTATTTTCCTTTGGTTCTTTTTTTTTTTTTTTTGAGACAATCTTGGTGTTTTGCTCAGACTGGTGTGTAGTGGCGTGATCGCAGCTCACTGCAACCTCCACCTCCTGGGTTCAAGTGATTCTGCTGCCTCTGCCTCCCAAGTAGCTGGGATTACAGGCGTGTACCACCACGCCTGTCTAATTTTTGTGTTTTTAGTAGAGATGGGATTTCCCTCTCGAACTCCTGACCTCAGATGATCTGCCCATCTAGGCCTCCCAAAGTGCTGGGATTACAGGTGTGAGCTACTGCACCTTTGGTTCTTAAAGTAACCTTTTATGTGTATGAAGCTCATATTACGGAGTTTTCTTCTCTGCCTCAGCCTCCCGAATTACTGAGATTATCGGCACCCACAACCAAACCCAGCTAATTCTTGTATTTTAGTAGACGGGGTTTTGCCCTTTTGGCCAGGCTGATCTCGAACTCCTGATCTCAAGTGATCCACCCGCCTCGGGCTCCCAAAAGTACTGGGATTACAGGTGTGAGCCTCTGTGCCTGGCTGATAACCCTAATTTTTAATGTGCATTTAAATTTCAAGATAACCATGGAAAAATTGATCTATCAGTGAGCAGCTCAGTTCTGTGAACCCAATTCTTTTTTAAAGCAAGCCTGCTGAAATAGTCAGTGGATTATTCTCTCTTTTGTGTCCAATAGGAAAGAAAAGGAACAGCCAAAGTGGACTTTTTGAAGAAGATTGAGAAAGAAATCCAACAGAAATGGGATACTGAGAGAGTGTTTGAGATCAATGCATCTAATTTAGAGAAAGAGACCAAGTGAGTAATAATAGTTTGTGAAGTTTTACACGTTGTATTTCTAAAACTATTGGCTTTATCGTACAGAAACAGCTTGATGCAACCCATAAGGCAGATTGTATTTATAATGCCTGAAAGAGTGTGAAGGAGGTGACTTTTTTTTTTTTTTTGAGAGATGGAATTTCGCTCTGTTGCCCAGGCTGGAGTAGTGGCCCGATCCTGGCTCACTGCAACCTCCACCTCCCAGGTTCAAGTGATTCTCCTGCTTCAGCCTCCCAAGTAGCTGGTACTACAGGTGCATGCCACACGCCCAGCTAATTTTTATATTTTTAGTAGAAACGGGGTTTCAGTATATTGGCCAGGCTGGTCTTGAACTCCTAGCCTTGTGATCTGCCCGTCTTGGCCTCCCAAAGTGCTGGAATTACAGGCATGAGCTACCGTGCCCTGCCGTAGGTGACTTTCACTTTCTGCATATGAATTAGGATCTTTTTTCTTACGGGATTTTTAAAGATTTCTTTTTCTAAATAAAGTTATTTGTTTTTTTTTTTTTAAAGACTACAGTATTTTACATATTTTGACAAAGAAGGATGTTTTGAGATTTTTTTTTTTTTGCTGACTGATAAAAAGAAATTATTCTTAGGCTCATAATGTTTATTATCTCCAAAGACAGAAAATGTACATTTTTATGTTTTTTTCTTTACGAGTAAACCTAATGCTTGTAAAAATATAAATGTTGAAGATATTATTTAATAAATACTGCATTGCCTTGATGCTAAAATAATACTGATTTGAAGACAAACATAATGACATAATATTTGGGAAAAACAAAATAACTCCCCCAAACAGTGCCACAATAAATATATGCATCAATTATAAGATATATCCCAGATTTGTATATGTTGAGATATAAGATGTGCTATTTTTCAAAGGGAATAAATACAGTAATAAAAACATCAGTAATAGTAAGTTAACATTGAACACTTACTGTGTGCTAGCAAATGTGGCAAGTTTTTTACATGTATATTCTCATTTAATCTTTTTCTTTCTTTAATCTTGCTCTGTCATCCAAGTTGGAGTGCAGTGGCACAATCATAGCTCACTGTAACCTCAAACTGCTGAGCTCAAGCAATCCTTCTTCCTCAGCCGCCCGAGTAACTGGGACTACAGGCATACACCAACATGCCTGGCTAATTTGTTTTTTCATAGAGACAGAGTCTTGCTATGTTGCCCAGGCTGGTCTCAAACTACTGGCTTCAAGTTATCCTTTTGCCTTGGCCTCTCAAAGCTCTAGGATTATAAGACATGAGCCACCACTCCTGGGCTCATTTAATCTTTTATTTATTTATTTTTTTGAGGTGGAATCTTACTCCGTCACCCAGGCTGGAGTGTAGTGGCACGATCTCAGCTCACTGCAATCTCCGCCTCCCGGGTTCAAGTGAGTCTCCTTCCTCAGCCTTCTCAACTGGGATTATAGGCATGCACCACCACGCCTGGCTAATTTTTAATTTTTATTTTTAGTAGAGACAGAGTTTTGCCATGTTGGCCAGGCTGGTGTTGAACTCAAATGATCCACCAGCCTCTGCTTCCTAAAGTGGTCAGATTACAGGCGTGACCCACTGTGCCCAGCCAGAATCTTTTTTTTTTTTTCCCCCTTTGGAGACAGAGTCTGTGGTGTCACACAGAACCTCTGTCACCCAGGCTGGAGTGTGGTGGTGTGATCTGAGCTCACTGCAACCTCTGCCTCCCAGGCTCAGGTGATCCTCCCACCTCAGCCTCCTGGGTAGCTGGGACTGTAGGTACGCACCACCACACCCAGCTAATTTTTCTATTTTTAGAAGAAATGGGGTCTTGTTTTGTGGCTGAGGCTAGTCTCAACTCCTGAGCTCAAGTGATCTGCTCACCCCAGCCTCCCAAAGTGTTGGGATTACAGGTGTGAGCCACTGGGCCCAGCCTTTTTAAAAAATTCTTTTATAAAGATTTGCTGTCTTGCCCAGGCTGGTCTTGAACTCCTGGGATCAAGCAATCCTCCCACGTTTGCCTCCCAAAGTGTTGAGATTACAGGTTTGAGCCACCATGCCTGGCCCATCTTCTGAATATCCTTTAAGGGTAACAACTTTTACAATTTCTCTTTTACAGCTGAGAAAACTGAGTCACAGAGAGGCTAAGTAACCAGTTAAAGGTTACATCACCAGGAATTGACTGGGCCTGGGTTCGTTTTTAGGACTTTCTGATTCCAAAGTCTTTTCTCCTTGCTTATTAAGCTATATTCTAATGGATTTTTTTTTAAGAGAAAAAGAAATTGCTGTAGTACTGTCTCTGGTGTTATACTTTAAGCTATAATTTGAAGATTCTATTCGCTTCTAGAAGTTTTGTCAGCTTTAAGGTAATTTAAAATAATTAAAAGTGAACTGAAAAAGCTGCTTTGTTTAGTGAAAGAGAATTCACTAAATTCAGTGTATGCAGTAACACTGAAGAAATATAATGTCAAGTGAAGAAGGCAAATCGCAGAAGTCTGTATGAAGTATGCCATTCTTGGTATAAAGCTCCTAAGTGAGTGAAACTAAATGATAAATTGTTTTAAGGGTGCTGGCAAGTATGCAAACTATTCAAAAACAAGGGAATGGCAAAAGCAAATTTCAGAATGTTGGTTATCTCTTGTGGAATAATAGAGAGGAAACAGTTTCAGTGGATTCATAAGTCAGATGGTGTATTTACAAGTGTTCATCGTATTATGCTTCATAACATAGTGTGTATGCTAGATATACTTCATAAGAAAAAAGAATACAGGCCAGGCATGGTAGCTCATGCCTGTAATCCCAACATTTTGGGATGACAAGGCAGGAGGATTGCTTGAGGCCAGGAGTTTGAGACCAACCTGAGCAACATGGTGAGAACCCTGTCTTTACAAAAACAACTAAAAAATTGTTAAAAAGAATATAATATAATAAATAGCTTTGAAGGATGCCTTTTTTTTTTTTTTTTTTTTTGAGACGGAGTTTCGCTCGTTACCCAGGGTGGAGTACAGTGGCGTGATCGCAGCTCACTGCAACCTCTGCCTTGTGGATTCAAGCAGTTCTGCCTCTGCCTCCCAAGTAGCTGGGATTACAGGCGTGTACCACCACGCCTGTCTAATTTTTGTGTTTTTAGTAGAGATGGGATTTCCCTCTCGAACTCCTGACCTCAGATGATCTGCCCATCTAGGCCTCCCAAAGTGCTGGGATTACAGGTGTGAGCTACTGCACCTTTGGTTCTTAAAGTAACCTTTTATGTGTATGAAGCTCATATTACGGAGTTTTCTTCTCTGCCTCAGCCTCCCGAATTACTGAGATTATCGGCACCCACAACCAAACCCAGCTAATTCTTGTATTTTAGTAGACGGGGTTTTGCCCTTTTGGCCAGGCTGATCTCGAACTCCTGATCTCAAGTGATCCACCCGCCTCGGGCTCCCAAAAGTACTGGGATTACAGGTGTGAGCCTCTGTGCCTGGCTGATAACCCTAATTTTTAATGTGCATTTAAATTTCAAGATAACCATGGAAAAATTGATCTATCAGTGAGCAGCTCAGTTCTGTGAACCCAATTCTTTTTTAAAGCAAGCCTGCTGAAATAGTCAGTGGATTATTCTCTCTTTTGTGTCCAATAGGAAAGAAAAGGAACAGCCAAAGTGGACTTTTTGAAGAAGATTGAGAAAGAAATCCAACAGAAATGGGATACTGAGAGAGTGTTTGAGATCAATGCATCTAATTTAGAGAAAGAGACCAAGTGAGTAATAATAGTTTGTGAAGTTTTACACGTTGTATTTCTAAAACTATTGGCTTTATCGTACAGAAACAGCTTGATGCAACCCATAAGGCAGATTGTATTTATAATGCCTGAAAGAGTGTGAAGGAGGTGACTTTTTTTTTTTTTTTTGAGATGGAATTTCGCTCTGTTGCCCAGGCTGGAGTAGTGGCCCGATCCTGGCTCACTGCAACCTCCACCTCCCAGGTTCAAGTGATTCTCCTGCTTCAGCCTCCCAAGTAGCTGGTACTACA
>NW_016107804.1:69485-76805 GCF_001604975.1 Cebus imitator | reverse complement strand
CTCAGCCTCCTGAGTAGCTGGGATTACAGGCACGCACCACCATGCCCAGCTAATTTTTTGTATTTTTAGTAGAGATGGGGTTTCACCATGTTGGCCAGGATGGTCTCGATGGCTTGACCTCGTGATCCACCCGCCTCAGCCTCCCAAAGTGCTGGGATTACAGGCTTGAGCCACCGCGCCCGGCCTAAATTTCTTAATTTATAAATTTACTTCTAAATATTTTTAAAATAACTAAACTTAAACAAGCATTTCCTTCATCCCACTTCCTTAATGTACAAGAAATTTAACATTTATTCTTCTAAACATTCTTTTTTATACTATTGTTTTGCAGCAAGGGCAAGTATTTTGTAACCTTCCCATATCCATATATGAATGGACGCCTTCATTTGGGACACACGTTTTCTTTATCCAAATGTGAGGTAAAGTTTCCCTATATTTGCTATAATGGGGAGGAAGGTGTTTAACAAATATCGTTTTGAAGAAAATGGCATCTACAGAATTTATTATTTCCTGTTAAAAGGACTTAGAATTCCTTAAAGCACAATTTTTATATTTAAGTAATTTTTTTTTGAGACAGAGTTTCATTCTGTCACCAGACGCGAGGCTGGAGTGCAGTGGCACGATCTCGGCTCACTGCAACCTCTGCCTCCCAGGTTCAAGCAATTCTCCTATCTCAGCCTCCCGAGTATCTGGGACTACAGGCACACGCCACCACGCCCAGCTAATTTTTGTATTTTTAGTAGAGACGGCGTTTCACCATGTTGGCCAGGATGGTCTGGATCTCTTGACCTCGTGATCCGCCCGCCTCAGCCTTCCAAAGTGCTGGGATTACAAGCTTGAGCCACCGTGCCCAGCCTTAAGTAATTTTTATATTTAATTTTCCTGTGCTGTGTGTGTATGTGTGCAAGGGTCTGGGCACGTATGCATATTCAAAAGGAATTCCTACGTTGGTGAGTTTTGGAATGCCTAAAGTCTAACTGGCATTCTAAAGGAGGATGTGAAGAAAAAACTACACTAATTGTTTTGTGTGAAAAGTTCACATTTCTATTTGGCATTTAAATTTGCAATTTAAATGTAATTTTATTTCTGTAGTTTGCTGTAGGGTACCAACGACTGAAAGGAAAATGTTGTCTGTTTCCCTTTGGCCTGCACTGCACTGGCATGCCTATTAAGGTAAGATTGCTTATATGATTGGTTTCTACTCTTTCTAGTTTGGAACAAATAGTAATAACCTAATTCAAGAGCTTAAAATAGGATTTTCAAGTATTGCTACATTAAAGTATGAAATGAATTGAATTTATTATAATGAAAATTAATTTAAAAATGAAACAACATTTGAAGAAGTGCTTAAATAAAGGGCACCATTACGGTCTAAGTGATTATTAAGTTATTTTAATGTCTTTTGATTACCCTATATATTTATGTCTGTGTTAGAATTAGATAATAACTAATTCTATTTTACTGAAAAGAAAAATGTACAGCCATTGTGCATTTGTGACATATGTTATATGCTGGCATAAAATAATAAACAGTTGTATCGTATTTTGATCATTTTTGTAAATATCTTCATTTGTCTTAAGTTTGTATTTTAAATAATTCTCAGTGAAGAATAGAACAGAAAAGTAGAGTTGAAAGGATTCCCTTAATGTAATAGGATTAGGAAATTTAAATCCTGTTTCTGTTTATTCTCCAATCTTTTATTTTATTTTCTTGTAGCCCAGCTGTAGTGCAATGGTGCAATCTCGAGTCACTGCAACCTCCTTCTCCTGGGTTCAAGTGATTCTTCTGCCTCAACCTCCTGAGTAGCTGGGATTACAGGTGCCCACCACCATGCCTGGCTAATTTTTGTATTTTAGTAGAGGGGAGGTTTCACCATGTTGGCCAGGCTGGTATTGAACTCCTGACCTCAGGTGGTCCACTCACCTTGGCCTCCCAAAATGCTGGGATTATAGGTGTGAGCCACTGCGCCTGGCCTTCTCCAACATTTTATTTTTAAAAATGTCAATCCTACAGAAAGTGGAATGGTAGTAAAATGAACACCCTCCACCCTTCACCTGTAGTTACCAAGTATAAACATTTGCCATATTTGTTTTAGTTCTGTCTCTCAATATGAATGCATGCACACTTTTCTCTCTCTTTTTTTCCTTTTTTCTTTTATTTAAGATGGAGTCTTGCTCTTGTCGCCCAGGCTGGAGTGCAGTGGTGCGATCATGGCTCACTGCAACCTTTGCCTTCTAGGTTCAAACAATTCTCCTGCCTTAGCCTCCCAAATAGCTGGGATTACAGGCACGCGCCACCATGCCTGGCTTTTTTGTACTTTTAGTAGAGATGAGATTTTGCCATGTTGGCCAGGCTGGTTTCGAACTCCTGACCTCAGGTGATCTGCCTGCATCAACCTTTCAAAGTGCTGGGATTACAGACGTGAGCAACAGTGCCTGGCCCTTCTCTTTTTCTGTGAACTTCTTGAGAGAAAGTTGCAGACATCATGACATTTCATAGCTAAATACTTCAGCATGTATTCTGAGAACAAGGGCATTCTACATGATCAGAGTCCTGTTATCCCCTTCAAGAAATTCAACATTGATGTTATGTTATCATATTTATCTAATCTGTAGTCAAGTTTCTGTAGTCTCAAAATATCCTTTCTATCTGTTCTCCCCTCTCTTTTTTGAGATAGAGTCTTGCTCTGTTGCTCAGGCTGGAGTGCAGTGGTGCGATCTTGGCTCACTGCAACCTCCGCCTCCCAGGTTCAAGCGATTCTCTTGCCTCAGCCTCCTGAATAGCTGAGATTACAGGTGCCTGCTACCATGTGTGGCTAATTTTTTAGTGGAGACAGGGTTTCACCTTGTTGGCCAGGCTGGACTTGAACTCCTGACCCCAAGTGATCCGCCTGCCTTGGCTTCCTAAAGTGCTGGGATTACAGGCATGAGCCACCACACTCAGCTGTTTTTCACTTTTTATTTTGTGGAGCACACATTGAATTTAGTTATTCATTCTTTTCATTATCTTTTAATTGTTTTTTGTGATACTGATGTTTTTGAAGTCTAAGGTAGTTGTTAAGTCCCATAATATGAGTTTTTTGATTGTTTCTTCATGATTAGGGTTGGGCTAAATATTTTGACAAGAATATTTCATTGGTGAGGTATAAACTTCCCATTGTATCACCTCAAAAGCATATAAAATGGCGATTTGTCCCATTTTAGTGAAATTAAGTTAATCCCTGTCAGATTTCTTCATTCTTTAGGTTACTTTTCCCCCTATAAAATTAAAAAGTAAGGCCGGGCATGGTGGCTCACACCCATAATTCCAGCACTTTGGGAGGCTGAGGCGGGTGGATCACCTGAGGTCAGGAGTTTCAAACCAGCCTGGCCAGCATGGTGAAACCCTGTCTCTACTAAAGGTAGAAAAATTAGCTGAGTATAGTGATAGACGCCTGTAATTCCAGCTACTTGGGAGCCTGAGGCAGGAGAATCATTTGAACCTGGGAGGTAGAGGTTGCAGTGAGCTGAGACCGGGCCATCACACTCCAGCCTGGGCAACAAGAGTGAAACTTCATCTCAAAAAAAAAAAAAAAAAAAAGGAATTAAAAAGTAATGTATAGGCTAACACTTTGAGAGCCTGTGAATGTCCAGTTACTAAAAACCCAGTGGTTTTAGCATCCTTTAGTCATCCTTGCCTGTTTTAATTATTGTATTAGTGATTGAAATTCTTCTAAACAGAAGAGCCTTTTCTATTAAAAATTTTTTTACTTCTTTTTTTTTTGAGACGGAGTCTTACAGTCGCCTAGGCTGGAGTGCAGTGGTGTGATCTTGGCCCACTGCAATCTCCGCCTCCTGGGTTCAAGCAATTCTCTTGCCTCAGCCTCCCGAGTAGCTGGCACTACAGGTGTGTGCCAGCACGCCCAGCTAATTTTTTTGTATTTTTAGTAGAGACGGGCTTTCACCATGTTGGCCAGGATGGTCTTGATCTGCTGACCTTGTGATCCACCCACCTTGGCCTCCCAAAGTGATGGGATTACAGATGTGAGCCACTGTGCCCAGCCACTTCTTTATTTCTTATTTTTCTCATAACTTTAATAGTGTTTACTTGGTGTCATCTTTGTTTTTGACAGTGGACTCATGATATAATTGATAAGAGCTAGGGTGGAAAGTCTGGGTTTAAGTGTTTGTTCTGTAACTTTGCTAGCTGTAAAACTTTGGATAAGTCACTTCATCTCTGTTTTCTGGCTTAATGCTTATCCTAACTACTTGATAAGCTTGTGATGATAGCTAATAGAGTATATGTGACAGTAATTTTTAAATTGAGAAACAGTGTTATTTGAAATAATAACACATTATGTTTTCTATATCTTTATACATCTAATATATACAGTATATAGTATACTACATTGAATATTGTGGGTGTTGAATAAATGCTTGTTGAATAAATGAGGTAAAATACTAATTTATAAATCAGTGAATTTTGAGGTACATGATTTATATACTTTTTTTTTTTGAGACATGGGGTTCATTCTCACTTTGTCGCCCAGGCTAGAGTGCAGTGGTGTGATCTTGTCTCACTGCACCCTCTGCCTCCTCCGTTTAAGTGTTCCTCCCACCTCAGCCTCCTGAGTAGCTGGGCTTACAAGCATGTATGTGTTACCATACCCAGCTAATTTTTATATTTAGTAGAGACATCACGTTGACCAGGCTGATCTTGAACACCTGAGTGCTGGAATTATAGGTGTAGGCCACTGCTCCCAGCCTCCATTTCAGTTTTCTGTAGTGGATCCATATATATATATATCAATATATTGCAAAAAATGTCAGAGTCGGTTTTAGTTGGCAATAAAAATAGTAAAAAACTGAAATTGTGTCTACCCTGAATTTTGAACTTCAGTATCTCTTAATGTTCATTGTAGGCATGTGCTGATAAGTTGAAAAGAGAAATAGAGCTGTATGGTTGCCCCCCTGATTTTCCAGATGAAGAAGAGGAAGAGGAAGAAACCAATGTTAAAACAGAAGATACAATAATTAAAGATAAAGCTAAAGGAAAAAAGGTTTGATGGTGGTTGATATTTATGTTGGTTGAAATTTTATATTTTTCTGATTTATATGTGCATTCCCAGTACTAGCCCAGTGCCTGACATATAAAATGTAGTAGATGATTTTTAAAAAGTATCAAAGCAAAACATCATCTTTCTTTCTTATTGCCTTTTTCTTCTGTTCTGAACTAATTTTAGATTTACAGAAGAGTTGCAAGATAGTCTAGAGATGTTACGTCTTATATAACTATGATACTATTTTTCAAATTAAGGAATTAACATTAGTACAGTAGTATTTACTAAAGTACAGACTTTAGATTTTACCAGTTTTTTCACTAGTTTCCTTTTCCAAGGTCCAATTCAGGATCCCACATTGCAGTTAGTTGTCATGTCTCCTTACTGTGTTTCCTTACTCTTTTCTCTCTTTCATTTTCTTCCATGACCTTTACTCTTTTAACGAATACTGGCCAGATAATTATAGATTATGCCTCATTTTGTTTGTCTGTTGCTTTTTCATTGTTAGATTGAGGCCATTGATTTGGAGGAAGACAATTAGAGAGGAATTTGTCCTTCTCAAATATTAGGAAGTATATGATATTAATATGTCATCTTATTGGTGATGTTAACATTGATCATTTGGTTAAGATGGTATCTGCCAGGTTTTTCTTCTATAAAGATTTTGTTTTTCCTTTTGTAATTAATATATATTTTGGGAGAGATCTTTTGAGGCCATGGAAATAATACTGTGTTATTTGCTCATTAATTTTAGCATTCGTCAGCGGATCTTGCCTACAACAGTTATTACTGTGGTGTTCTAATGGTGATTTTCCATTTTCCTCACTCTTTCTACATTTGTTATCTAGAATTCGTCTGAAAGGAAGAGCTGTCCTTTCTCCCCCACTTACTCTATCCTCTCTATGTCATATGGATTCATGGATACTTTATTCTTTAGGTTATAAGCCAATACCATTGAGCTTTTTGTTTTTTAAGAGAAGGAGTCTCACTATGTTGCTGGCCTTCAGCTCCAGGACTCAAGCTGTCCTCTCACCTCAGTCTTCTGAGTAGCTGGAACTATAGGCTTGCACCACTGTGCCTGGCTACTATTGGATTTTGTGTGTGTGTGTGTGTGTGTGTGGTTGTTAACAACACCATAATTTGTTTTCAAATTGTTCTTTTTTATTAGAATAAAGTAGAATAAATAAATTGTTCTAGCTTTGGCCATTGGGAGTTCTTTTAGCTTGGCTCCTGTGTCCATTACACATTCTATCATCTTCCTTTGTTCAAAGCACTTTCTTACTTTTTGGTGTCATAAGCTGTTCCAGGCTTATCTTGTATTTTCCATGAGTCAGCCAAGGAATCAACCACTTCTCCAAGGTTTCTTTTATTGAAGAATGATATTCAAAAACTAAGGTCTGAGTGCTGGGTGTGCTGATTGCCTGGAGTATCACTGCTTCTAGGCACTCTCAGTGGAAAGAGCAAAGAAATATATTTATGTCTGCTAAGCCATGTATACACACATGTTTCTATTTCTTTATTTATTTGTATGTATATTAAAAAACAAGTTTATACTCATACCCCTGGCTCCATCTTAGCACCATGGGGCTCATTCTAGCATTTTCCCTTGGCTAATTTGTGACTTCTTACTACAATAGTGAGAAACTTGGCTTTCATTACCTATAGTATATTTATTTATTTGTTCAATCCTAGACTACTAGTAAAGTAGTTTCAGAATTGCCAACCACTATCCCTGGGAGAAACAGTTTTACTGACTAAAGTATAATGTTTGTGTGTAACTCTTTTTGTCTTTAGAATCTAATTAACACACTGTTTTCTAAAACTGCCTACCTCCTTTCTTCCCTCTCCCTTTAGTGTGGTTATATCATATATTTGTAATGCAGTTAGATAGATTTGTCAGTCTGCATTCCACCTTAGGTTCTTCCAATATCTGGTTAAATTTTTTTTTTTTTTTTTTTTTTTTTGAGACAGAGTCTTGCTATGTCATCCAGGCTAGAGTGCAGTGGCTCATTCTCAGCTCACTGCAACCTCCGCCTGCCAGGTTCAAGCGACTCTCCTGCCTCAGCCTCCCGAGTAGCTGGGACTGCACAGGCACGTGCCACCACGCCTGGCTAATTTTTTTTATATTTTTAGTAGAGGCAGGGTTTCACCATGCTGACCAGGCTGGTCTCGAACTCCTGACCTCTTGATCCGCCCACCTCGGCCTCCCAAATTGCTGGGATTACAGGTGTGAGCCACTGTGCCTGGCCTCATTCTGGTTGCATAAAATTTGCTCTTTTTTT
>NW_016107804.1:65962-68675 GCF_001604975.1 Cebus imitator | reverse complement strand
TTTTTTTTTTTTTTTTTTTTTTTTTAATCTTGGGTTATTTTCCTGGAATGTTGATTATTCTTTGATGGAGTTTATTTTTGTCCATTATTTTCAGAGTAAAGCTGCTGCTAAAGCTGGATCTTCTAAATACCAGTGGGGCATTATGAAATCCCTTGGTCTGTCTGATGAAGAGATAGTAAAATTTTCTGAAGCAGAACATTGGCTTGATTATTTTCCGCCACTGGCCCTTCAGGATCTAAAGAGAATGGGTTTGAAGGTATGTCTATAAAGAAAATATGAGGAAAGCATTTACAGGCATGTGCTGTTTTATTGTGCTTTGCTTTATTGTGCTTTCCAGGAATTGATTGTTTTTTTATAAATTGAAGGTTTCTGGCAGCCCTTCATTGAGCAAGTCTATTGGCACCATTTTCCAACAGCATTTGCTTAATTCATCTCACATTTTGGCAATTATTGTAATTTATTATCATCTGTCATGGTGATCTATGTTCAGTGATCTCTGATGTTATTATTGTAATTGTTTTAGGTTGCCATAAACTGTACCCTTAAAAGATGGCACACTTAATTGGTAAATGTTTGGCCAGTCACCGTGGCTCACGCCTGTGGTCCCAGCACTTTGGGTGGCCGAGGTGGGTGGATTACGAGGTCAGGAGATCGAGACCATCCTGGCTAACACGGTGAAACCCCATCTCTGCTAAAAATACAAAAAAATTAGCTGGGCATGGTGGCACGTACCTGTAATCCCAGCTGCTCAGGAGCCTGAGGCAGGAGAATCCCTTGAACCTGGCTGGCAGAGGTTGCAGTGAGCAGAGGTTGTGCCACTGCACTCCAGTGTGGGTGACAAAGTGAGACTATGCCCCAAAAAAGAAAAAGAAAAATCGGTAAATGTTTGTGATCTGACTGCTCCACTGACTGGTTGTTTCCCCCTTTCTCTCCATGGTTTTCCCTATTTTCTAATAAATAACAATTTTGAAATGAAGCCAGTTATTAACCCCATAATGGCTTCTAAGTGTTCATGTGAAAGGGAAAGTTGCATGTCTCTCACTTTAAGTAAAAAGCTAGAACTGATTAAGCTTAGTAAGGAAGGCATGTTGAAAGGCAGGATAGGTAAAAGCTGGGCCTTTTGTGCCAAACAGTCAGGTGAGTTGTGAATGCAAAGAAAAGTTCTTTTTTATTTGTTTTTTTTGAGGCGTAGTCTCACTGTGTCACCCAGGCTGGAGTGCTGTGGTGTGATTTCAGCTCACTGCAACCTCCACCACCCAAGTGCAAGCTATTCTCCTGCCTTAGCTGCCGGAGTAGCTGGGATTATAGGCATCTACCATGCCTGGCTAATTTTTATATTTTTAGTAGAAATAGGGTTTCACCATGTTGATCGGGCTGGTCTTGAACTCCTTACCTCAGGTGATTCACCCATTTTGGCTTCCCAAAGTGCTGGGATTATAGGTGTAAGCTGTGGTGCCTGGAACAAAGAAAAGTTCTTGAAGGAGATTAAAAGTGCTTCTGCAGTAAACACATGATGATGAGAAAACGAAATGATCTTATTGCTGATATGGAGAAAGTTTAGTCCATATAGAAGAGCAAATCAGCCATGATAGCCTAATCTGCAGGAAGGCCTTAACTCTTCAATTCTGTAAAGTCAGAGAGGTGAGGAAGATGCAGAAAAGTTGGAAACTTGGAAGTTAGCAGAGGTTGGTTCTTGAGGTTTAAGGAAAGAAACCATTTCCATAATATAAAAGTGCAAGGCTCGTGGCATAATCGTTGAAATTAAAAAAAAAAAAAAGTGCAAAGTGTAGGCTGGGTGTGATGGCTCATGCCTATAATCCCAGCACTTTGGGAGGCTGGGGTGGGTGGATCACCTGAGGCCAGGAGTTCGAGACTAGCCTGGCCACCATGGGGAAATGTCGACTCTACTAAAAATACAAAAATTAGCCAGGTGTGGTGGTGGGCTCCTATAATCCCAGCTACTTGGGAGGCTGAAGCAGGAGAATTGCTTCAACCCAGGAGGCAGAGGTTGCAGTTAACCAAGATCGTGCCATTGCACTCCATCCTGGGCAACAAGAGCGAGATTGTGTAAAAAAAACAAAAACAAAAACAAAGTACAAGGTGAAGAGAAAATGCTGATGGAGAAGCTGCAGCAAGCGTCTACATTTATTTACAGGATCTAGCTAAGATCATTGATGAAAGTGGCTACAGTAAGCAGCAGATTTTCAACGCAGACAAAACATCTTCCTTCCAATGAATAAGATGCTGTAAGACTTTCACAGCTAGAAAGAAGTCAGCATCTGGCTTCAAAGAATGGGCTGATTCTTGTTAAAGGCTAATGTGTCTACTGACTTTAAGTTGAAACCAGTGCTCATTTACCATTTTGAAAATTTTAAGGCCTTTAAGAATGGTGCCAAATCTGTCTATGCTCTATAAATGGAAAAATAAAGCCTGAGTGACAGCACATCTGTTTACAGCATGGTTAGTGAATGTTTTAAGCCCACTCCTGAGACCTATTTCTCCGGAAAAAAAATTTCTTTGAAAATATTATTATTGTTCATTGACAATGCACCTAGTCACCCAAGAGCTCTGATGACGATGTACAAGGAGATGAATGTTTTTATGCCTGTGAACACATTTATCTTGCAGTCTGAATCAAGGAATCATTTGACTTGGAGATCTTATTTAAGAGATACATTTTATTTTATTTTATTTATTTATTTTTTTTTTTTTT
>NW_016107804.1:62118-63402 GCF_001604975.1 Cebus imitator | reverse complement strand
ATATATATATATATATATATATAGGAACTTGGAAAAATTTTTTTAGTAGTTGATCTAATTCTGGGTTAGAACAGTAAATAATTGATTCATAGGAATTCTTATTACAAAATTTGCATATTTCTCAAGAATTGCCTTTTAAAAATTTTCTTTTTATAGGTAGACTGGCGTCGTTCCTTCATTACCACTGATGTTAATCCTTACTATGATTCATTTGTCAGATGGCAATTTTTAACATTAAGAGAAAGAAACAAAATTAAATTTGGGAAACGGTAAGTTTGTTGTACTTGAGCATAATAAAGCAAAAGTCAGTTGAGCATGGTGGCTCATGCCTGTAATCCCAGTGCTTTAGGAAACTGAGGTGAGGAGCTTGCTTGAGGCCAGGAGTTCGAGACCAGCCTGGGAACATAGTGAGACCACATCTCTCTCTATATATATAGATATATAAAAATTAGCCAGGCATGGTGGCATGCACCTGTAGTCCTAGCTACTTGAGAGGATGGGGCAGGAGGATTGCTTACATGAATAAATAAATACCTCATAGCCTATCTTTTTCCATTATCTTTCTGTTTTTAAAATACTTTTTTTGTTTCTATTCTCTTGTATCCTTTGTTTTCCTTTTTTCCTTACCAGTGTCTTAATTTCTCTGAGCTGCTTAGTGTTTATGACAGATATAACCAGGGAGAATGGGAGTGTGGGCTTTCATCATCTTACTAAAGAAGTGAAAATAAGTTATCTTTTTTGATTAATCTACATAATCAACTTCCTTGATAGTTTCATTTCTTAAGTCATTTTATAGTCTTCTGTTTCATACCACAAAGCCAAGATCAGTGTGTATTTTTCAGTGGTACTACCTTTGATGAAGGTAGAAAGCTTTCATTAAATAAGTAGGTTGACAGTGGAACTCTACCGTAAGAGTACACATAATAGATATAGATAACTACTCAGAAGTTTTAGTTACAAGACGTGTAAGAAATTAGGTGCAACACCAGCAAATATGTTAGGATAAAATGTAAATATAATAATGTTTGTCACTTACTGTTTATTTTTTAGATATACCATTTATTCTCCAAAAGATGGACAGCCTTGCATGGATCATGATAGACAAACTGGAGAGGTGATTATCTGTGAGATAGAGTCGCTATTATAATAATCCTTAATATGACCATAGAGTTTAAGAAATAGAAGGCTGGGCGCGGTGGCTCAAGCCTGTAATCCCAGCACTTTGGGAGGCCGAGGCGGGTGGATCACGAGGTCAAGAGATCGAGACCATCCTGGTCAACATGG
>NW_016107804.1:57955-61913 GCF_001604975.1 Cebus imitator | reverse complement strand
AAACCTAAAAATAACTTGATTGCAGTGCTGAGGGATATAGTCCTGATACTCTGGTGGGTATGAAGAGGAGTCAGAATATCAATAGAGGTATTTGTATCTTGTATAGTACCTGGCTACCCTAAGAGTCGTCTGAGAACAGCTGCATCAATTTGTTACCGGAAAGCACATTGTTGAGCCTCACTCCAAAATTGTTGAATCAAAAGTTCTGGGGGTGGGGCCCAGGATTATCTTTTTACAGGCTCTCAATGTGATTTATATGCATGCTAATGTTGTGAAGCACCATTTGGAAAATAAACAGCTCTAAAAAGAAAGCATGGGGAGAGGTAATGAGATATGTGACTAACATTTGATGTACACAGATTCCATTTATATTTGCTTTGATCATGTGCCTTCTTGCATATTTCTAAAGTACTTCTAGCCATGCTTAGAAGTTCATCCTACATTCCTGTAAACACATTATGAACATTGTTCTCTCATACTTGAGTAAATCGAGGGTAAGCGATTTGGCTAAATACATGGCACAGTAGAAATCAGTGACAGTGCCAGCATCTGAACTTATGATCCTCTATGATTGCGTCATTCTTAATTACCATCTTTGAACATATTTTCAAAATCAGCCTTCAATTTTGATATAACATATCAAAGTGAGAGTTGATCAAAATTTTAAAAGATTTGAGAGACTTAAGAAGACCCAGTAAAGTTTTAATATAGCCAATGGCAGCAGTATCCTAGATTTCAATAATCCTTTATAGATTTTTCAAAGCAGTTTTTATCCATTATCTGTTGTGTTCCTCAGAACAGTCCTATCTGAGACACAGCATCCTTATATTACAGATGAGGAAAGAAAGGCTTAGAGAGAGTGTGACTACCTTGGGTCAAACTATTAGTAAGGGAGCAGACACATTATCTCTGACCTCTGGTCCAGTGTCTTTCTTGGATGACTACTCTGTGGGATGTGCTCTGGGATGGAATTAGGGTTGATTGTATCTTCTTACCTCCACTTTGGCAAGCACTATTTTGGGTGATTACTCCAAATCTCTCCTTACATACTGGACTTCTGTGTGGATATGGTTAGTACACCACTGGCAATCTCTTTGCTGGAAAGAAAAATTATTCTAATAATGCAGGAACTCATTTTAGGGATTTGAATCAGATCTCTCACATAGATTAGCAGGTTTAAGTCAAGTGCTTTTGCCCTTCAAATTTTTGTATTGTTTATTTCCTTAGGGTGTTGGACCTCAGGAATATACTTTAGTCAAATTGAAGGTGCTTGAGCCATACCCATCTAAATTAAGGTAGGTTTGCCAGAGTAATTGCTTCATCATTTCTGAACCATCAGATAGTTATTATAGAGTCGACAACATGTTTTTACATCAATATTTGTTTTTTCTTCTTAGTGGCCTAAAAGGTAAAAATATTTTCTTGGTGGCTGCTACTCTCAGACCTGAGACCATGTTTGGGCAGACAAATTGTTGGGTTCGTCCTGATATGAAGTACATTGGATTTGAGACAGTGAATGGTGATATATTCATCTGTACCCAAAGAGCAGCCAGGAATATGTCCTACCAGGGCTTTACCAAAGACAATGGTGTGGTGCCTGTTGTTAAGGAATTAATGGGGGAGGTAAGTTGGATAGCAGATATTTTTATTTTAATTCACACATTTCAAGGAAAATTTTAACAGTGAATATTGAGAAAAGAGCATTTAAACCTTAAAAAATGAGGTATACATGCAGTAAAGTGTGTAAATAGTGTGTATTTTTGTGCATTTTCATATGTATATATACTTTCGTAAGCACCACCTAAATCAAGATATAGAAGGTTTTAGCACTCCAGAAAGCTCTCTCATGTCCATATTATTAGTACTCACTTCTCTCCTCCACAGGTAACCACTGCTCTGACTTCACCAAAGATTAGTTGTTGTTCTTGAACTTTACGTAATGGAATTGTACAGTCTGACTGTTTTGTGTCTGGCTTTTTTTGCTTAACATTATGTTTGTGAGATTCATACATGTTGTCGGAGGGTTTTTTTTTTTATTGTTGTGTAGTATTCATTGTCATTGTATGACTGTATCACGAATATAGCATATTTGATTTTTATGTGTCAGCTCAGTAAGTATCTCGTTGAAAATATAGGCAGTCTTCCCCAAGAGTTTTAATAGCTACATTAGGCATTATATTATTTTTAAAATACTATTACCTGAATTCCTGATAATACTAAATTTGGAATTGTGCTTTTGGTGAAGACAGTCTTGCTTGATATTAATTAAATCTGGATGGCTACATACCTCATCTCCTTTATTATCAGTATTTCTGAGTGTGTTTTATTCCATTTAGTGAATGCTGATCTTTTCTTTGGTATCTTAAGTAACTTTTTTCTGTTTTGAGATGGAGCCTCACACTGTCACCCAGGCTGTGGTGCAGTGGTGAGATCTCAGCTCACTGCAATCTCTGCCTCTTGGGTTCAAGCAATTCTCCTGCCTCAGCCTCCTAAGTAGTTGGGTCTACAGGCATGCGCCAGCATTCCCAGCTAATTTTTTTGTATCTTTAGTAGAGACGCGGGTTTCACCATGCTGGCCAGGATGGTCTCGATCTCCTGACCTTGTGATCCACCCGCCTCCGTCTCTCAAAGTGCTGGGATTACAGGCATGAACCACCATGCCCAGCCTTAAATAACTTTTTAAAAGAAAAATATGAGTAGAGTACCATCTCAATTCTTTTAAATTGAACTCTTTTATTCCTTATTTTATACTTTCTTTTTATTTGATTGTAATATATTTGCAAGTCTCAAAATTCAAAAGACACAAAAAGATATAAAAGTTCTCCATTCTAGAGGTAGTTAGTAATATATATATCTTGTGTATCCTAGAAATATTTCATGTATACACAAGTGAATATGCACATACTCTTTCTCCCTCTGTTTTTACATAAATGGCAATATACTTTATATACATTGTACCACATCTTGCTTTTTTATTTATCTCTTGGCAATCATTTGATCAGTACATAAACAGCTTTATTCTTATTTTTTTATAGCTACATAGTATTTTATTGTTTGGCTGTGCCACAGTTTACTTCACCATTCTCTATTAATGGATATTTGAATTGTTTCCTGCCTTTTTTTGTCTCAAGCAGCACTGCCGCATCTCCTTAGTTCCTCATTTTGGAATTTTGTCTGAGAAATTCTTGGGAACTGTATTAGGGACACACATATTATCCTATTCTTAATGCAGCTTTTCTCCCTGTTAATTTGAGCAAATTCTGGAGTGAGAGGAATGGATGTTATAAATTGCAAAATAGCTGGGCGCGGTGGCTCATGCCTGTAATCCCAGCACTTTGGGAGGCTGAGGCGGGTGGATCACGAGGTCAAGAGACCGAGACCATCCTGGCCAACATGGTGAAACCCCGTCTCTACTAAAAACGCAAAAATTAACCGGGCATGGTGGTGTGCACCTGTAGTCTCTGCTACTCGGAAGGCTGAGGCAGGAGAATTGCTTGAACCCAGGAGGCGGAGGTTGCGGTGAGCCGAGATCACACCGTTGCACTCCAGCCTGGGTAACAAGAGCAAAACTCCATCACAAAAAAAAGAAAAAAAATTGCAAAATAGTTTCAACCTTTAAAATGGTTATAATATTTAACTGTCATCCATATAAAGGCAGGTTATACGTACATATATGAATAAAATGGGATGGATGGGAATTATATGGAAAGGAAAAGGGTGTTACTTAGCTAGAGCAAACAGCTGCAAATTCTTTGTTGTCATCTGAGAATTTGGGTCTAAAATTGCTTAATATTTTGGATTTTTTCTTTCTTTCTTTTTGTTTTTGAGATAGGGTTTCACCATGTTGTCCAGGTGGGTCTTGAACTCCTTACCTCAGATGATCCACCCACCTTGGCCTCCCAAAGTGCTGGGATTACAGGCATGAGCCACCACGCCCAGCTTTTTTTTTTTTTCTTTA
>NW_016107804.1:37201-57425 GCF_001604975.1 Cebus imitator | reverse complement strand
CTTTGTTACCCAGCCTGGAGTGCAGTGGCACAATCTCAGCTCACTGCAACCTTCACCTCCTGGGTTCAAGCAATTCTCCTGCCTCAGCCTCCTGAGTACCTGGGATTACAGACGCCCGCCACCATGCCTGGCTAATTTTTTGTATTTTTATAGAGACGGGGTTTCACCATGTTGCCCAGGCTGGTCTCGAGCTCCTGACCGCAGGTGATCCGCCGGCCTTGGCCTCCCAACATGCTGGGATTACAGATGGGAGCCACCACGCCCGGCCTATATTCATTTTTTAGTTGATAGAAATTGTATTTATGGTACACAACATGTTTTGACATATATGTACATTGTGAAATGGCTACATTAAGACAATTAACAAATTCATACCTTACATATTTTCTGTGGTGAGAACAATTAAAATCTAAGTCAGGTGCAGTGGTGTGCACCTGTAGTGCCAGGTACTTGGGAGGCTGAGACCTCAGGAGGCTTGCCTGAGCCCAGGAGTTTGAGCCGGTAGAATGCTGTGATAGCGCCTGTGAATAGCCACTACACTCTAGCCTGGGCAACATAGCAAGGCTCTGTCTCTTAAAAAAATCTACAGGGCTGGTTTCAAGTATACAATACATTGTTATTTCCTATAGTCATCATGTTATACAATATACTTCTAGAATTTATTCCGATATATTTTTGATTACTAGCTTCTCAGGGCTTAAAATATTAACATAGTTTTAATTTTAATGGTCACAATGAATTTCTTCACCTTTTGTCTTGATTTTTTTTCTTATGCAGGAAATTCTTGGTGCCTCACTTTCTGCACCTTTAACATCATATAAGGTGATTTATGTTCTCCCGATGCTAACTATTAAGGAGGATAAAGGTAAAGAGTCTATGCACTTCTACAGATATTTTGGTAATCACATCTTGGTTCTAGTCATTAATTCCACACTTTGTTTTATAAGGCACTGGTGTGGTTACAAGTGTTCCTTCCGACTCCCCTGATGATAATGCTGCCCTCAGAGACTTGAAGAAAAAGCAAGTAAGTATCTGAGTTTCATATTTGTATTTCCTCCTCCCATCTCATTGCTCAGGTACTGCTGAACTACACTGGGGGACTAGGCTAAAAAGCTAAGCATTTATTTTTAAACTGCTACTTCTAACCTGTTTCTTGATGTTTATATATTTCCTGTGGTTTGAATTTTAATTATGTTTCACAGAATTTTGAAAAAGTTTTCTGATATTCACATTTTCATTGAAATCTAGCATATGAACCTCAGTTAAAATGATATGTGTATGTCTTTATACATTTTTGCTTTTGGCTATACATTTTCATCATTTAGGCTGTTCATTATAACTTAAGCTATTACATTTTTGAAGGTTACAGACCCCTTCTTAAAATATTTGGTAAAATTAGAAAATTGCTCTCTATGGAGAGAAGAACAAATAAATAGTTTTAAGAAAGTTTGGGGGTTGCTTCTCTCAGTGATTTTACCAGTAAAGTGTTGATCATTAGTGTTAAATTGCAAATTTTTTTGTAGGCCTTACGAGCAAAGTATGGAATTAGAGATGACATGGTCTTGCCATTTGAGCCGGTGAGTACGTAGATAATTCAGAATATTCACATCCATCTTTTTATCAGAGAAAAAGAAGTGCTAACATGTTTTCCTTGTAACAAAATTAATTGATGGAGTATGAAAATAAGAGAGAGTTTGCTTAAGTATTTACTCACTTTTCATTCATATCTGCTATTGTAGATAAGACCAAAAGAAAAAGTAACAATTATTTTCTTACCACCTGGCATCTGCAGTTCTGGAACAAATAGCACTTTTGTTTGAGATGGAGTTTCACTATTTTCGCCTAGGCTGGAGTGCAATGGTGTGCTTTTGGCTTACTGCAACCTTCACCTCCTCAGTTCAAGCAGTTCTTCTGAACAATTCTTCTGCGTCAAGCCTCCCTAGTAGCTGGGATTACAGGTGCCTGCCACCACGCCTGGCTAATTTTTGTATTTTTACTAGAGATGGGATTTCACCATGTTGGCCAGGCTGGTCTTGAACTCCTGACCTTAGGTGATTTGCCCACCTTGGCCTCCCAAAGTGCTGGGATTATAGGCTTGAGCCACTGCACCTGGCCTACAAATAGCTTTTTAACATAACCAATAGTAGCTTGCTTTGCTAGTGTGATTAATTTCCTGGCTTCTAAAGACAAAATTTTGCCCTATTATGCATGAATGTTTATTTGTAACCATAATAACTTTAACAAAATCCTGTGCAACTCTGTTTTATGTTTCTTGAATTTTCATATTAGTGTCTGTAGAAGAAAATCTTTTAAATTACTAGCAAGTGATTTTCATTTCATGAAGGACCCAGAGGAATTAATGTAAACCAAAAGCACAACCATCCATGAAACTAGTTGTTTACTTCAGTGGTCCCCAACCTTATGGTGCCAGGGACTGGTTTTGTGGAAGACAGTTTTTCTATGGACTGGCAGGGTGTGGTGGGGAAATGGTTTCGAGACGAAACTGTACCACCTTACGTCATCAGGCATTAGATTCTCAATAAGGAGTGTGCAACCTAGATCCCTTCATGCACAGTTCACACTAGGGTTTGTGCTCCTATGAGAATCTAATGTCACCCAGGATCTGACAGGAGGCATGGCTCAGGGGGTGATGCTCACCTGTTGCTCACCTTCTGCTGTGTGGCCTGGTTCCTAATGCCATGGACTGGTACCAGTCTGCATCCCTGTAATTGGGGGCCCCTGGTTTATATATTTTGCTAGTTTTAGCATGAATTACTTAGATAATTATATGCCAGCAGAGGATAGAGTGCTGGGAAAGGGGTGTGTGGTAGGGGCAGGGCATTGGAAGAGGGTTTGGTGCACAGAGTATGGATGGTTCCTGTGGAGAGTAGGAGAACAAATTTACATCCGGAAGTTAGTCTCTCTGTGATTACTCAGTGTGTGGCAGTGTCGTAATGACATATAAAATCCAAAATATCTTTAATGGACATTAGAGGCAAAAGGACTATGCCCCATAGGGCTGTGTTAAGTCAGTGTGAACAGGTTCCTGATTGCTGTTTGCTGCAGGTGCCGGTCATTGAAATCCCAGGTTTTGGAAATCTTTCCGCCGTAACCATCTGTGATGAGTTGAAAATTCAGAGCCAGAATGACCGAGAAAAACTTGCAGAAGCAAAGGAGAAGTTATATCTAAAAGGATTTTATGATGGTGTAAGTAATTTTTTGTTTTTATTTGATTTACTCCATGCTCTGTGGCTTTCTTCTTAATTAGAAAAAGTGTGGAAAAATTTAACATAGTTTCACCTATACATTGATTTAAGAGCTTAATATGAGAATGTATCCTGTTTCCAAATTTCTATTTTTTTTTTCATGTCCTTTGTCCAAAAGCATTTTCAGAAATTGTCTTTTTTGTGCCCTCTAGGGATCTCTATGGAGTGAATTTCTTGACATGATATTTCAAATTAGTTCATATTGTTATGCAGTAAACTTCAGAGGTTTATTGAATGGAGAACACCTGGTTCCTTCTTTTGCTCTTTTAGTTAAGGAGTTTATATTTTAGATAAGCAGTTTTTATTCAGTCCATTAATTTATTAATGTCTACTAAATGCCAGGTGAGCTCAACAAACATGTTCTGAACCATTCTTTTCTCCCAATTGTGCATATGTTAATGTGGTTTATGTTTCTATGGAAAGAAGGCTAGGCTAGAGAACATAAAAATTTAAACAAGTTGTTAGGTGCTTCAGGTTTAAATGAAGACTTTTAAGGACATCAACAAGTGTGTTTTTTAGTTTCAGCTTTCCTTCATTTTTCTGGATAACCAAGAATTGGTTATATATCTTTTATTGAAGTGACACATATTTTGAGTGATGATAAAAGCCAACACTTATATAGCACTTATATATTGGCTTACATAATTCTGAAAATAACCCCATTCTGAAGTGTAGGCAGTCTTACCCCAATTTACAGATGAGGAAACAGAGGCACAAAGAGATTAACTGATTTCTTCGAGATTAGTCAGATAGTTAGCCAGGGATTCAAACTAGATAGCCTGGGTCGTGTGTGTGGGGTGGGGGGTGGTTAGGGGGACTGGGAGGGTAGCCTGGTGTGTGTGTGTGTGTGTGTGTGTGTGTGTGTGTGTGTGTGTGTGTGTGTGTGTGTGTGTGTGTGTGTGTGTGTGTGTGTGTGTGTGTGTGTGTGTGTGATGGAGTCTCACTCTGTTGCCCAGGCTGGAGTGCAGTGGCGCGATCTCAGCTCATTGTAGCTTCCACCTCCTGGGTTCCAGAGATTCTCCTGCCTCAGACTCCCGAACAGTTGGGACTACAGGCGCATGCGGTCATACCCAGCTAATTTTTGATTTTTAGTAGAGATAGGGTTTTAACCTATTGGTCAGACTGGTCTCGAACTCCTGACTCACGGACAAGTGATCTGCCCACCTCAGCCTCCCAAAGTGCGGGATTACAGGTGTGAGCCACTGCACCCGGCCAGATTTGTGTTCTTTTTTTTTTTTTTTGAGACGGAGTTTTGTTCTGTTGCCCATTCTAGAGTACAGTGGCTCTGTCTCATCTCACTGTGACCTCTGCCTCCTGGGTTCAAGCAATTCTGCTGCCTCAGCCTCTCGAGTGGCTGGATTACAGGCGTGCACCAGCATGACCAGCTAATTCGGATTTGTGTTGTTAACTACACCATAATGTTCATTAAATATAACTTCGTTATGTTGGATTAAATAAATATTGAATTATTTTGGTACATTAGAGGTTTAGAATGTCAAAAAAGAATGCCTGTCTTTTCTACCTAAGATAGAACAATTTGAGAGAAATACAAGAGTCATGTAGATGAAGGTGAAAATATCTGCTTTATTACCTAAGAAAGCTGGAAGGGGATTGAGACTTAATTGGTGGCAACAATGGATAAGCTAATACTTTGCCCTAGAATGTAATTGGCCTACTGAGAAAAAGATAGAGGTGAAACAGTAGGCCTCCTTCTAAGAGCAAGGTTTATCACATGGCCAGGCAAAGAATACTCACCTGCAGCAGGCGGGGTTACAAAGAGGAGCCTAAATTAGATGAAGCCGAATATGCTTAGTTCTTTCTGAAACCATCAGGAATGAGGCGAGTTAGTGTAGTTGAAGCCTGTCCACGTGGAAACTTAAGAAGAAGTGGAAGTGAGTATTCCTTCCTAATCATGCTCACACTAGGTATCTCAGTTACTGACAGAAAGATAAGTGTTATAAATATTATCATGCTATACCAAAATGAAAAATTACCGTTATCAATATGATAAATTTCATACTACAGAAATTTCTGTGGGCAGAGCAAATTAATTAGGGAAAATTAGGAAAGAAACTCAAGGCAGATTCTAATTGTTTTATATGTGTTTTTCTCCCTTCTCATCCTTTTAGGTCATGTTGGTGGATGGATTTAAAGGACAGAAGGTTCAAGATGTAAAGAAGACGATTCAGAAAAAGATGATTGACACTGTACGTCATAGGCTATGCTCTGAAGGCTGTTTTAGAAGAACTGTTAGTTGATAGACTTGACAGTGCTATTGGCAGTGAGTTCTGTAGTAGAACCTGGGGCTGTAATAAAGATATATAGTTTTGCAGCAGAAAATAGACCTATTTAGCAATTCATTTAACTTGAACATCCCATCTGTAGTGGTGCTAAAGGTCATGTTCTAAAGTCAATGTGTGCATAGCATATATAGAGAATTTGGATGATATTTCTGGCAGCGGCCATTGTAGATACTGGTAGTAGTTACAACCCCTTCTTTCTTTGGTGTTTTTTACTGTCATCCTCTCATCCTCCATTTTTGTTATCTCTCTCTTCTAATTAGCTGAGTTAACTCCTACATTTTTATTTTTGACAACTTTGTATACCCATAATACAGAGACAATAAGTCTGTTAGGCTTTTTGAAATAAAAAAGCTGCAAATTTCCTCATTACCTTTCTGTAATTTAAATTTCTCTTCCTTGCAGAGGTTGACATTTAACCATTTTAGTACTGATCTAAATGCTTGTAGTATGATTTTTTTCCCCCCCAGGGTTAGGCATCAGCCACTGATGACCTCCTCTTAGAAGGAGTAGGAGGAAGATCAAGGTTACGCTCTTCCCCCTACTTTTTGTTTTCTCTTACGTCCCACATTTATCAGTATATACTGCTGTATATGCTGTCTTCTTCATACACTGTAGCAATAACTAATGTTAGATCAATAGTCATTATTTACATTTTTGAGACATGGCTCATCCATAATGTAGTGTACAATAATTTTTCATCTTCAGCTTTTGGTTTTCCCTGGGATTAATAATTATGTTTAATTTTTTTTTATTCTTTATTTTTTTTTTTGAGATGGAGTCTTGCTCTGTTGCCCAGGCTGGAGTGCAACGGCACACTCTCGGCTCACCGCAACCTCCGCCTCCCAGTTTAAGCGATTCTCCTGCCTCGGCCTTCCACGTAGCTGGGATTACAGGTGCGCACCATCACGCCTGGCTAATTTTTCTATTTTTAAGTGGAGACAGGGTTTCACCATGTTGGTCAGGCTGGTCTCGAACCCCTGACCTCGTGATCTGCCTGCCTTAGCTTCTCAAAGTGTTGGGATTACAGGCATTAGCCATTGCACCCACCTTTTTTTTTTTTTTTTTTAAATTCTTAACTTTTTTTTTTGAGATGAGTTTCACTCTTGTTGCCCAGGCTGGAGTGCAATGGCGTGATCTCGGCTCACCACAACCTCCACCTCCCGGGTTCAAGCAATTCTCCTGCCTCAGCCTCCCCAGTAGCTGGGATTACAGGTATGCACTGCCACGCCCAGCTAATTTTGTATTTTTAGTAGGGGCAGGGTTTTTCCATTTTGGTCAGGCTGGTCTCGAGCTCCTGACCTCAGGTGATCTGCCCGCCTCGGTCTCCCAGAGTGCTGGGATTACAGGCATGAGCCACCATGCCCCGGCCTTAAAATTCTTATTTTAAAATATCAATACTCTGTTTCTCAACTCTTTCCCAACTGTATATTCTCTCACTCAGTTCAAACACATCAGTACGCTTTCAGTTCTGTCTCAGAGAAAGCTCTTCCAGAGCTTTCTGGCTTTAGTCTGAACTTGTTGCTTACTGTCCTGATGCACAGATGTTATCTTGTATGTTCCTCCAGTATTACTAAGAATCCCCTTTGCTTCTTTTGAGCTGGATCTCCTGTTTCCTTGATCCCATGTCTGCGTCTTTCTTGTATTCTTTCTCATTTTGGCGAAGCTCTGCCTCTGAGCTTTTCTGAGAAAGGGTGTCTGGAAGGTAAATTGTTGTGACTTTTCATGTCTGAAATATGTCTTCTATCTTTATATTCGATTGCCTGGGTATGGATTCTGGATTGGAAATAATTTCCCTTAAAGACTTGAGGACATTATTACCTCATTGTCTCCTGGTTCATTGATGCTATTAGGAGTTGAAAACTCTTCTGGTAGTGACTGATGTTTTTGTAAGTAACTTGTTTCTCCTGACTTTGGAGCCTTGTACAATCTTTTTTTCTCCCAGTGTTCTGAAATTTCATGATTTGCCTTGGTGTAGGTCAATTTTCATTCATTCTACTGGGTGCTTGGTGGACCCCTTCAATGTGGAAACTTGTGTTCTTCAATTTGGGGAACAATTCTTGACTTTTTTCTTGATTATTTTTTTCTTATTCTCTATTTTCCCTTTTTGATTTCCTGTCATTCAGATACTGAACCTCTTAGCTCCTGGCAGTCCTGCTAGTCCTCTTTGTGGGACAGTCCCTCAGTGTTTTCCTCTTGAGCTTTTGTTTACTATGTGCTTTCATTTACTATTTGTGTGTGTGTATGCATACAAATTTATAAGAACTTATTTTTAAAGAATCTTTGTTTGGAAAATTTCAAATGTATAAGAAAATAGAGAGTAGTATGATAAATTCTTGTATACCTATCACCCAGATTTAACAATTACTAATTTTGGGCCAGTCCAATAATTGATTTTTGTTTTCTGATTGATTTTCTTTTTAAATAGGGGTCTTGCTATATTGCCTAGGCTGGTCTGGCTTTGGGCTCAAGTGATCTTCCCATCTCAGCTTCTTGAGTAGCTGGGACTACAGGCATATGCTATCATGCCTGGCTGATTGGTCCTTTGTTGTAGGATGCTATTCTTTTTTCATAGGTGGGACATCTTAATCTTATTTCTCGGAGGAAGGCTGTTGACATATAATATATTTGGATATAAAAGATTGTTTTTGCATATGGGTAGGACTTGTCACTGGGCTTCACTGGGGGAGATCTAGAAAGGGCCATTTGGGCCTTGGGGACTCCCGGATGTTAATTTTTTTTTTAGTATTTGCATTTGGGTTTGTTAGATTTCCTCACAGAGGATTCTTCCAATCTCTAGCTCAAAAGGTCTAAGTGGCCAGGCATGGTGGCTTACGCCTGTAATCCCAGCACTTTGGGAGGCTGAGGTGGGCAGATCACTTGAGGTCAAGAGTTTTAAACTAGCCTAGCCAACATAGTGAAACCCTGTCTCTTCTAAAAATACAAAAATTTTCTGGCTGTGGTGGCACCTGCCTGTAATTCCAGCTATTTGGGAGGTTGAGGCACGAGAATTGCTTGAACCTGGGAGGTGCAGTGAGCCAATATGGCACCACTGTACTCCAGCCTGGGTGACAGAGCACTGTCTCAAAAAAAAAAAAAAAGGAAAGAAAGAAAGAAAAAAGAAAAAAGATCTAAGCAACTGAGCATTTTGGGAGTTGAATGGGAGAAGATAGCTGGGAATGTGTACCAACATGGTATGCTGACTTTCACTTAACTCCCTTGTTTTTACCGTGTTACTTCAACTTTCTCTCTAGTTCAGAGACTTTTTTTTAATCTTTTCCAGAGAAATAGCCTTTTTGTTTGTTTGTTCTGGCATAGGTAGGGGCAGTATATGGGATTCTAACCTCTATTTTATTTTTTCACCACTTCCAGGATACCCACTTCTTTAAATGACTTTAGTTGGTGCTCTTCTTTTCAGTCTCACCTTATCTCTATTTTTAGAGCTATTTAATGCCACCAATTTCTGAGTCTCTTAGAGGTACTAGAGTACAAACTGGATTGCTTCTCAGATTTTTCTATTGTTGTCTTAGGATTCAGATAGCTTTTTAATTTCTGCTAATACATTTCTCATTCATGTCACTTTTTTGTTTTCAAAATTCAGTGAATATTTTTTCTTCTCTCATTCATTTTGCGTTTGGAGGTTCATGCCACTTGTAAAAGAAAAAAAAAAACCCTCATTGTTGTCTTTTTATTGGTATTTTGAGAGGGAGTTAAATGTCTGTTTTTAATTTACCATCTTTAAACCAAATCCCAGTTATTTAATGTCAGTGAGAAGAATTGCATTAAAAACAGAACATAGAATCATTTTATGAATAATAATGCTGAATTTTGTTTTTAAAAATTATCCTAACCTAAAATGTTTAGGATCATAATAGCATTGAAAGAGATTTATGTTTGGTAAAAAAATCAAAAGCATGGTCAGTTTTCTAGTGGAAATTTTTCATGGCACTATAAATCTTCAGTAACAAGATTTTCTATGTTTAGTCTTTGTGTGTCTTTTTTATTTTTAAGCAGTTTATAAGAAGGATTAAAAAGCTTCCATAGGGCTGTGCCCTCCCCACCCCCGCCAAAAAAAAAACTCAGAAAACTGTCATAGGAAGCCTAACCTTCAAACCTTAGGATTCAAAACTGCTAACCATCTTTTGTGGGTATTTTTTTCCTCTTTGTTCACTGTTTTATTTTTCACTGAAACGAGATAATCTGTAGCTGGAGAAAATGATCCTCTTGAGGAAAATTCATGCCTTTTTAAAAGCAAGTGTTATATAGAGAGAAAGGTAGAAGGTAACTGACCTGGGGAAGATGGGGAAGACATAATGAAAATGAGGGGTTTCAGCTACTGGTGGTGTAGCATTTTTTTGAAGAAATTTTTATCATCTTTGAGGAATGAAGATTGATTTGACTTAGTATCTAATACGTTTTTATTTACCTTCCTTCAGGGAGATGCACTTATTTATATGGAACCAGAGAAACAAGTGATGTCCAGGTCTTCAGATGAATGTGTCGTGGCTCTGTGTGACCAGTGGTTAGTCTCTCTTATAGCAAGATAATTCCCCTAATCAATTTGCTTCTCTTTGACTTAAAAAAAAAATCAATTTGTCCACTCCCAGGTACTTGGATTATGGAGAAGAGAACTGGAAGAAACAGACATCTCAGTGCTTGAAGAGCCTGGAAACGTAAGATGGGAGAAAGGGAGGGAAAAGAAGATGAAAAATTTGGAAACAATAAAGTTGACATGAAACAAAGAAGTGAAGTGTTAAAAATACTTTGTCTTTTGCCTTTTTCTAGATTCTGTGAGGAGACCAGGAGGAATTTTGAAGCCACCTTAGCTTGGCTACAAGAACATGCTTGCTCAAGAACTTATGGTCTAGGTAAACAAACTTTAAATTTTTCTGTTTGGATAACTTTGCCAGTTACACAGAAAATATACGTTTTTACGTTTCCCCTCCCCTCAGCTCTACTGTTTTCTGAATTGAAAGCAAGAGGTTTTGGTTAGATGGTCAGGAAAACTAGGATGTAGTCCCCTATCATCTACTTGGTGGTAGAAATATGTCCTCTCTAATCTATATAGGTTTTATGGTGTGACTTTTTTATAGAGAGACTCCAAGCTTCAATCATTTTGTCTTTTTTTTTTTTTTTTTTTTGAGGCAGAGTCTTACTCTGTTGCCCAGGTTGGAGTGCAGTGGTGTGATCTTGGCTAACTGCAACCTCTTCCTCCTGGGTTCAGGTGATTCTCCTGCCTCAGCCTCCCGAGTAGCTGGGATTACAAGTGCCTGCCACGATGCTCGGCTAATTTTTTTTTGTATTTTTAGTAGAGATGGGGTTTCACCATGTTGGCCACTTTGGTCTTGAACTCCACCTGCCTCAGCCTCCCAAAGTGCTGGGATTACAGGCATGAGCCTCCATGCCTGGACCATTTTGTCTTTTATCTACTATTTTATTTTTATTAATCAAGAATAATTTAAGAGCTTCCTAAATAAGTTATCTTTGTAAATGCTAAAGCCTTTTTCTTAAAAATGTGGATTCTGTAGATGAAATGTGTCTTAAGTTCCTCATGCATTGCTTTTTATTTTTCAGGCACTCGCCTGCCTTGGGATGAGCAATGGTTGATTGAATCACTTTCTGACTCCACTATTTACATGGCATTTTACACAGTCGCACACCTGTTGCAGGGGGGTGACTTGCATGGACAGGCAGAGTCTCCGCTGGGCATTAGGTTGGTAAACAGATAAGGGAAAGGAGCATAATTTGTTAGTAAGAGTTGTAATCTTTGATTTACATATTGAAATGTTTTCATAAGAATTTATTTAGCAGAATTTAGTTGTAATGTTTTTGGTTTTTTACTATTGAACTGGGAAAAATTAATAAATAGCCCCTTATTATCATTATCTACTCTTCATTCTTATGGAAGCTATTGTCCTTATTTATTCCTGTAACTACATTAAGAAAGAGATTCCTAATTCGTGGTCAGATTTGGGTATTGATTCTTTCAAAGAAATTACATATATATATATATATATATATATATATATATATAATAGTTTGTTTTATTTTTAATACAGACCGCAACAGATGACCAAGGAAGTTTGGGATTATGTTTTCTTCAAGGAGGCTCCATTTCCTAAGACTCAGATCCCAAAGGAAAAATTAGATCAGTTAAAGCAGGAGTTTGAATTCTGGTATCCTGTTGATCTTCGAGTCTCTGGCAAGGATCTCGTTCCAAATCATCTTTCATACTACCTTTATAATCACGTGGCTATGTGGCCGGAACAAAGGTGAATACTAAAATTGGTGTGGACTAAATTTGTTGATTGTCAATAGGGCTGTCTTGTGCCTTCAAATATCTAAGAAATTATTGTGGAGGAGATAGATTTGCCAGTTATGTTCTTTTTCTTATCTTAAATGTGTCCTATAGATAGATTTGCCATTTACATTCTTTTTCTTATCTTAAATATGTACTAAAGCAGAAAGGTTACCTCCTATCTGTTATACCCAGAAATCCACATACTTGCCCGAGGCACCAAAGCACATCATCTCAGGTGCATTGCTGGTCTGCTAGTAATTCATTTGACCTGTTGGATACAGGAATGATTCTAGAACATTAGAATTGGAAAGAACCTTCTCTTTAGAGCAGAGAGCCCCAAGGCTCTATCATTAGTTGTTGCAACATTCTGACTGGAGTTTGTTCTTCAGAGTAATCCTTCTATCCTTTTCCCTCTTTACCTAGACGTGTCTACTTTTCCCTCTAGTCTCTCAAGTAGCTGAGGAAACAAACCTGTCTGTTCCAGTTTTATTTCATAAAACCAACACAATCTCTTGTGACTTCTTGTATTTAGAATATAAGAATAAAGAATAAAAGGAATATTTTGAAGTAGACAAATAAATTTTTTTTTTTTTTTTGAGACAGACTTTTGCTCTTGTTGCCCAGGCTGGAGTACAGTGGCATGGAATCCCAGGTTCAAGTGATTCTCCTGCCTCAGCTTCCCGAGTAGCTGAGATTACAGGCGTGTGCCACTATGCCTGGCTAATTTTGTATTTTTAGTAGAGACGGCATTTTACCACGTTAGCCAGGCTGGTCTCGAACTCCTGACCTCAGGTGGTCTGCCTGCCTCGGCCTCCCAAGGTGCTGGGATTACAGGCATGAGCCACCGTGCTTGGCCCAGAGGAATAAAATAAATTTAATGTGCTTCTTACACTACTTGTCATCCAGTATTATTACTTACTTAATTGATTTATTTATTTTTGTGACAGAGTCTGGCTCTGTTGTTTGGGCTAAAGTGCAGTGGCATGATCTTGTCTCACTGTAGCCTTGACCTCATGGGCTCAAGTGATCCTCACATCTCAGCCTTCTGAGTAGCTGAGATTAGCCACATGTCACCATGCCTGGCTAAGTTTTTTATTTTTTGTAGAAATGAAGTCTCACTTTGTTGCCTAGGCTGGCCTCAAACTCCTGGACTCAAATGATCCTCCTGTCTCCGCCTCCCAAAGTACTCGGATTACAGGTGTGAGCCATCACACCTATCCCTAGTATTTTTCTCTATTGTTTAAAATGTATTTTCAGGCAAATTGGGTATCCCAGAAGTATTCTTTACCAATAAGTTGAGTCTTCATCCCTTTGCATCAATTTTTTTCACATTTATTAGGTTTTTAAAAATTATAGATAAGTAATAACATCAAATGCTTATGTCGGGTACTTTAAATCACTTTTATTAGTTCCTTTCACTACAGCTTTTCGAGGAGGATCTTTAATATTCATTTTCTATAGGCAGGGAATTGTACTGAGGAATAGAGGAACAAATCATCACCCAAAGCTACCCCACTAATAAATGACAGTATGGAAATGCAGAGAGATTGGCTCCAGAACTCTTGCTCTCAACCTCCCATATGATCTCATTGCTAGAATGAATGAATGACATGTACATAGTTTGAAAATTTAAAGAGTACATAAAGGCGAAAAGTTAAAAGTGAACTTTCACCCTTGCCTGCACACTGCTCTATTTCCCAAAACTCATCATGATGCTATTGTTCTCTTGTGATTTTTATATACCAGCATCCTATAACTCTTTTTATTTTTTTATTTTTAAAATTTTATTTCTTTTGCTTTTTAAAAATTTTTTTAATTTCTTTTTCTTTTTTCATTTTGCTCACCTGCAACTGTCTTAATCGAGTTATATCTATTTTTTAATGTATACAAAGAAACCACATTGTTTATACTGTTCCATGTTTTCACACTTATTTTTCAGATCTTTTTATATCCGTATGCGTAGCCCCACCTAAGTAGTTGCATGCTTGTGTACCTATATCATAGTTTGTGTAGCCAGTCCTTTGGTTTGTTTTCATTTCCCATTACAAAAGACTACAGTATATATCCTTGTACAAAATGTATCTTAGCAAACCTTTATGAGTCTATTAGCTTTTACCTCAGAATTTTAAGCCTGAACCATCATCTTTCTTTGTCTCTTATTTTCTGTCTTTAAACATTTACCTGTGAAGTGACAAATGGCCTAGAGCTGTGAGAGCAAATGGACATCTCCTCCTGAATTCTGAGAAGGTAAGGCTTATTGCATCTTGAAAGTTTAAAATTCTGTGGAAGGCTTTTCAGATTTAGGGTATAGCACTCTTTTTTTTTTTTTTTTTTTTTATTTGTGTAAGAAATAATGTGTCTGGGCATGGTGACTCATGCTTGTAATCCCAGAGCTTTGGGATGCCAAGGTGGGAGGATCACTTGAGTCCAGGAGTTCAAGACCAGCCTGGACAATATAGTGAGCCCTCACTATATAGTGAGCTGCTACCAAAAAAATTAATAAATAAGAAATAATATGAATTAATCAGAGTTAAAAACCTTCTAATTAGCATATTTAGGACTAAGCATAAATTAATTTTTATCTTTAAAATTGAGCAAGGGCAGTAGGTAGTATTAATTGAAGGGAGAGATAGGGAAAAGTTGCTTATTTATAACACTTGTATTTAGATTGGCAAATGGTGACAATAAATTTTTTGTGTGTTTTTAGTAAAGACAGAGTTTCATCATGTTGGCCAGGCTGGTCTCAAACTCCTGACCTTGTGATCTGCCTGCCTTGGCCTCCCAAAGTGCAGGGATTATAGGTGTGAGCCACCAAGCCTGACTTGCTTTTTTTTTTTTTTTTTTTTTTTTTAAACAAATTCACCTTTATTTATTGACTTTTCATTAGTTTAAATCCTTGAGGGGTACAGCATCACTCAGATTCTGTGTCCAATAGGAATTTGTCATGAGCCAAGCTACTGTTCCTGTGGGCTTGAGTTACCTTTCCCCAGATTACTCTGGTTTTGCTTGGTTTGCCGCCAGGAGTCGCTGTATTGTTCTTTGCTTTGTATACATAAGCACATCTCTCCCAAATAGAATTGTTTCATCTTGAGTATAAATACCTTAATTTTTTTTTTTGTTTTTTGAGATGGAGTCTCGCACTGTTGCCCAGGGTGGTGTGCAGTGGCGTGATCTCGGCTTGCTTCTACCCGTCTCCCAGGTTCAAGTGATTCTTCTGCCTCAGTCTCCTGAGTAGCTAGGATTACAGGTGACTGCCACCACACCTGGCTAATTTTTTGTATTTTTAGTAGAGTTGGAATTTCACTATGTTGGCCAGGCTGGTCTCAAACTCCTGACCTCGTGATCGGCCTACCTTGGCCTCCTAAAGTTCTGGGATTACAGGCATGAGCCACCGCTCCCGGCCAGCACATTTAATTTTACAAAGAGCTGTGTGTTATAGAGACCCTGCTTACTGTATAGCCAGCAAAAATGGCCTTGGACCACAGCCTTCCAGACATATTTCCTTTTAGAAGTCCTGTTGCCAGCAGGCCTCCACAGGATCCACGCTGGCAGGAAGAGCTATTTTTCTTACTAATTTGAGAAAATGGTTTGGTGCTGTTTGTTTTATACCGTGACTGTCCACTAAATTAGTAGAAAGATAGAATTTTGGAGTCTGTAGGATTTTTAGGTGTCACTTAATGCTCCTTAAGCGTATAGTAGCCCTCTCTATGCTTCTACTGTTATTGTCACTACTGTTACTGTTAATAATATGCATGTGTGTTTTTTTAAAACAGACTTCATAGGACTTTATCTTATTAATCAATATCCTCAGTAGGAAGTTCTGCAAACATGACAGACGCCTCACTTGCCCCTATGATACTTTTGTGCAAATTAGAGAAGGCACCCCTCCTTGACTTAAAAAAAGTTACAGTATTATTTATTTCTCATTAATAAAAATGGTAACAAATTGGATTTGTTACAACCAATGAATTTTGCTGTAACCAACTGAATAGTAATGACAGTATTAGTTGTCGTAAGTGTCTGTGTCATAATGAAAATAAGTTGTAGGGGGCCGGGTATGGAGGCTCATGCCTGTAATCCCAGCACTTTGGGAGGCCAATGTGGGTGAGTCACCTCAGGTTAGGAGTTCGAGACCAGCCTGGCCAACAGTGAAACTGTGTCTCTACCAAAAATACAAAAAAATTGGCCAGATATGGTGGTGGGCACCTGTAATCCCAGCTGCTTGGGAGGCTGAGGCAGGAGAACCACTTGAACCGGAGAGACAGAGGTTGCAGTGAGCTGAGAATGCGCCATTGCACTCCAGCCTGGGCGACAAAAGTGAAACTCTGTCTCGAAAGAAAAAAAATAAAGAAAGAAAATAGTTGTAGGTTTAAACAAATGGCAGATGACATAAATTGCATTATGTAACATCAGACTGAGCCTGTGCCATAATATTGAAAGGTAATTTAAAAAATTCCTTCAAGATGATCTGTATATTAGACTGAAAAACTGCTGTTTAGAAGCACAGGCGATTTTAATAGATTTTGTTAGATCAACAAGGAACTTGATTATTCAATTTGTTTCTTCTTTAAGTCAAAGAGGAACAATGTATATATTATTCCTCTTAGAACATGACATTTTCTTTGGTCTGTCTGAACGTTGTTGTACTATATTGATTTTATTAGAACAAGATATGTATTGCCATGTAGTATAATAGAAAACTGATACAGTCATCATTTCCTTTTGACATCAGCATTTTGAAACAATAAAGATTGCTAGGCTGTGAGCAGCCCCTCTTCAGATGAGTTGCCCTCAGGCAGAGCACAACTTGAACAACCAATTATTGTGACCCTAATTAATGATAGGAGGGTTCCTAAAATTCTAACTCCAACCTCATGAGCTGGTCCATTCCATTGCAGAATGATTCTAATTGCTGTAAAGCTCTCTCTTAGGTAACCAGCTGGTGTTCCAGAGTTATAATAGAGTCATTACACATATCTAACCCAATTACCAGGAGAGAGTATAGGCTAAACCACAGTGGACTGAGTCTGAGTCTGGAGGTCCTCTTCTAGCTGTGTCACTGATAGCTGAGTAACCCAAACAAGTCACTTTATTGGCTGAACTTCAGTTTTGACCTCTCTAAAATTAATGTAATATATCTTTTCCTTTCAGTATTTCAAATTCCTTTTTGTTTTTATCTGGTCATGACTAACCTAATTAATTTTATTTGGTTGATTTGATTTATTTTATTTATAATTACTATTATTAATGCTTGATCACTGACTCTTTCAGATGTCAAAATCCACAGGCAACTTCCTCACTTTGACCCAAGCTATTGACAAATTTTCAGCAGATGGTGAGTAAACATTTTTCTTATTGCTGTTCCATAGGGTCCAGCTCTCCTTATAGAAGACAAGTTAAAATTGGTATTTTAATTTTACTTTCTGTTTTGCTTTTTAACAAAATTAAAAAATATTAATGTTTCCTTTGTGGATGAGCAACATAATATTTAAAATATAAGAATTGCTGACATGATGTCTTCAGGAACAAATCAAGCGGAAGTTACTTTGAGTCTTCTTTTAATGAACTCACTATCGTTGCTAAGATTCAAGACTTGTTTTGTAAAGATGTTGAGTATGTAGAAGTTTTCCAAGGTATTTCCTCTGTATTTTATATTCCATTCTTTTAAACTGAGACAGAGTCTCACTCTCACCCAGACTGGAGTGCAGTGGCATGTCTTGTCTCACTGCAACCTCCATCTCTGGGGTTCAAGTGATTCTCGTGCCTCAGCCACTCAGGTAGCTGGGATTACAGGCATGTGCCTGCATGCTTGGCTAATTTTTTTATTTTTAGTAGAGACGGGGTTTCACCATGTTGGCTAGGCTATTCTTGAACTCCTGGCCTCAAGTGATCCACCCGCCTTGGCCTTCCAAAGTGCTGGGATTATAGGCATGAGCCACCATGCCTTGGCCTGTATTTGGTATTCCTAAAGGTGTCTTGAACCCGAGAACATTCATTTTTTTCAGAATTTTTTTTTTTTGCCAACCTCAGTCCTGTTACATTTTATTATTACTTTGTCAAGAGAAGAAATGCACTGTGCTGAAGGAACCATTAATTTCTTATATAACTAGTCATTGGTCATCAAAGTACTTCTTTTTATTGATCATGGCTAACGCAGTTTGTGTTCTTAGTATTTTGACTGGACACCAAAGCCAACGGCAGAAAGAACTGTATCCAAGTACTATAGTTAGTCTGTTTCTTACAAGATATTATAAGCAATTATGAAACTACTTTATGTATATATTAGGATTGAATAAATAAGTAAACAGGTAGATAATGAGAACCTCTGCCTCACAGAGCTCACTATCAGAAAAAGAAGCTATAAATAAGTAAAGAGAGAATGCTAGAATGAGCCCTATGGGGTTGTATTGGATTTGGTGATAAAAGTATGAGTTTATGATTTTTATTTTATATATAGATATTAAAAATAGACATAGATATGTGTATGTATGGGTTAGTATACAAATATGAATTGTTAAGTGAAAAAGGTAAAGGGTAGAACTTGAATGTTTTGATTGGACACCAAAGCTAAAGACAGAAAGAACTACATAATGAGCTCCCTCTTTTTTTTTTTTTTTTTTTTTTAACAATATAGTGTTCCATTATAGGGATGTCCTAAGGTTTAATTGATGAACATTTAGTTTTTTAGGTTTTTTTCCCCAATATTTTAGAAAGGAAAATTTTGGTAGTACTAAGAGGTGAGATTTGAAAAAGTAAAGTCTTATTAGTGGTAAACTTGTAAGAACCTAGTTTTAAAACTGAGAAAAATTCATATGCATTTGTACATTTAAGGTACCAGTATGTATTCTTATGCATTAAAATATATTATGCTACCTCTAAATGAGGCTGAGATGTTAAGAAAACCACAAAGAAATGTATATCTATATCTATCCCCAGTTTATCATTTTCTGTCTCTGCCTTATTAAAGATCACTTTATCTCATTAACTCAACATGCCTGAGAAGAAACATATAATGGTGCTAAGCAGATGCAAATCAATATAGATGGTTCGAATATTTTAACATCACAGTTAGGGATGCTACCTTTTGGTGATTTTAATTTTTGTTTTTGATCTGGGACAGTCCTTTAAAGCATTTGTTAATTTGTATATGGCCTTTGCAATGTACCCAGCTGGACACAAAGGACACAATTGATACACAGTAACCCTATTTTTAATTCATTGACTTTTTTTCTTCTTCCAGGAATGCGTTTGGCTCTGGCTGATGCTGGTGACACTGTAGAAGATGCCAACTTTGTGGAAGCCATGGCAGATGCAGGTATTCTTCGTCTGTACACCTGGGTAGAATGGGTGAAAGAAATGGTTGCCAACTGGGACAGCCTAAGAAGTGGTCCTGCTGACACTTTCAATGACAGAGTTTTTGCCAGGTAATCTGTAGATCCCAATCATTTTGTGTTTTAGAGTTACTTAGTCCTGGTGCATTTTAAAGTTTTATTTTTTCAAATAAAATAAATTAGTGATAATAATAGCTAGTATTCATTGAAGGCTAACTTGTGCCAGGTACTATGCTAAGTATTTTGTGTCCGTTGTCTGACTTTAGCCTCAAAGCAACCTTATATAATATAGATGTAATTAGCTCTGTTTTATAAATAAAGAAACTGAAGCTTAGAACATTAAGTATTTCTTTACATGCTTCAAAACTAGTAGTTGCAAACTTGGGATATGAACTTGCTTCTGTCTGTCTTGAAAACCTGTTCTCCTAACCATTTTGCCATGCTGTCTTGCTTTAGAACAGGGCAAGATGGTTAAAGGGAAAGTAGATTAAAAGAAAAGGATAACTATTTTTGGAGTCATCCTAAGCAATGGTATTACAAAGATAATAAGACATGATTCTTCCTTATTGTCTAGCAAGAGAGACAAATACCCCATCAGTTTTTTTTTTTTTTTCCCCAGCCAGTTTCTAAGTACAATAATAGAGATAAGGAGAATTCAGCGATGTCATGTGAATTCTGGGTTTCTTGAAAAATAAACAATGTTTTCAGGGAGAAGAGAAAGTGGGGATAAGCCATGGAAAGGGTCTGATATTTATTTGAAGTACATTATCTGGTGGGCAGAGGTAGGAGATGAAACAGGTTGGGGCCAGATTAGGCCAAATTAAGAAGGACCTGGATTGGTATAAGAAATTTTTTTCTAATATCCAGTATTAGTTATTGTAAATGCAACAATTAAAACCTGACTATGGCCAGGCACTGTAGCTCACACCTGTAAACCAGGCACTTTGAGAGGCTGAGATGGGAGGATTGCTTGTGCCCAGGAGTTCGAGACCAGCCTGGGCAACAAAGCAAGATTCCGTCTCTCCA
>NW_016107804.1:26709-36636 GCF_001604975.1 Cebus imitator | reverse complement strand
AAAAAAAAAAAAAAAAAAAAAAAAAAAAAAACCCAAACCTGGCTACAGCCTTAGTTAAGCTATTTTCACATTGCATTTTGGGCTTTATAAGAATAAAGTGTCCATCAAGAAATTTTTAAACAAGCATCATTTACTATGTCATAAACAGGAGCCGTAAGCAGTGTCAGATGCAGAGAGAATAGAGAGACTGCCATAGTCTGTTTTAAGGAATGCAAAGATGGTGTGATGAGCAGTTTTAAATGATTTGAACATTGTTCTCGTTTCACTGCCTATTTGTATATGCAGCAGTTTTGTATACCTATGTATAAGTGCCTTTAAACTCAATAACCTTTTTCCCCCTTATTCACTAGTGAATTGAATGCAGGAATTATAAAAACAGATCAAAACTATGAAAAGATGATGTTTAAAGAAGCTTTGAAAACAGGATTTTTTGAGTTTCAGGTAGGCTGTTGATTCTTTTGGTAGCTATAAAACATGTGAATGTGAACGTTATGTGTTTTCCTCCTTTTATCTTCCTGCTGTAGCACAATTACTTGCCTAAAGTGTAGACTATGAAAATCCTGCCAGAAAACTAAAATTCTTCAATAAATTGTGATTTTAGCTTATTTTCTTTGGTATTTTTTCGTTGTATTCACTTAATATAAATAATTCTGCTCCTAGTTAAGCCATGAACATCAATATAAAGGAGATTAGATCTAAAATCCAGCTATACTTTCCAGGAAAGCATTTCAAAATTGATAAAAACGAAGGCAAAATTGCAATCAATTGCCATTAGTTTGAGAGCAAGTGTTTTCTGAGGTTTTCCACAAGGTGTCAGTATTTCCTCAAGTTTGGCATTTAAAGTGCTTAAAGTAAAAATGTAGCTTTACTCAATGAGCTATGTAAAAGATCACATTGAGATTTATATAACTTGGGTTTCAGAGTTGTGGTTAAATAAGGATAAATGCTGAGCATAGCAATGTGTTTTATTTATAGTCTTTTTTATATTTAATATTCTATATGCTGCTAAGAGCAGCTTTAATATACAGTTAAAAAAGTTGTTCAGCTTTTATGTCTCAGTTACAAACTGTCTGTAAAAAAATTTTTACTTTGAAAAGTATTAGTATAAAACTGCCATGTACTTTGGACAAAGATAAATACTTGCAAATTCTTAAAGTAAAACCTTTACAGTAATTTGTTAGGGATTTTTTTTTTTTTTTTTTGAGACAGAGTGTTGCTCCGTTGCCAGGCACCAGGCTAGAGTGCAGTGGCATTATCTCAGCTTACTGCAACCTCCGCCTCCTGGGTTCAAGCAATTCTCCTGCCTCAGCCTTCAGAGTGGCTGGGACTACAGGCATGCACCACCACGCTCAGCTAATTTTTGTATTTTTAGTAGAGACGGAGTTTCACCATGTTGGCCAGGATGGTCTCGATCTCTTGACCTTGTGATCCACCTGCCTCGGCCTCCCAAAGTGCTGGGATTACAGGCGTGAACCACTGCGCCTGGCCTTTGTTATGGATTTTTAAAAGACTAGAAACTTAAAAATATATCAAAACTGGCCATGCAGGGGCTCACATCTGTAATCCCAGCACTTTGAGAGGCCGAGGTGGGTGTATTACAAGGTCAGGAGATCGAGACCATCCTGGCCAACGTGGTGAAACCCTGTCTCTACTAAAAATACCAAAATTACCTGGGCATGGTGGCACATACCTATTATCCCAGCTACTTGGGAGGCTGAGGCACAAGAATCACTTGAACCCAGGAGGGGGAGATTGCAGTGAGCCGAGATCGTGCCACTGCACTCCAGCCTGGCAACAGAGTGAGACTCTGTCTCACACACACACACACAAATATTAAAACCAAGATACTGAAATTTTTAAAAAATTTTTATTTTAAAGAATGTGAGGGAAATGGTAAATAATTTCAAATTTTACAGGCTGCAAAAGATAAGTACCGTGAATTGGCTGTGGAAGGGATGCACAGAGAACTTGTGTTCTGGTTTATTGAAGTTCAGACACTTCTCCTGGCTCCATTCTGTCCACATTTGTGTGAGCACATCTGGACACTCCTGGGAAAGGTACCTTTATGCATTTAAAATGTTTTGAGTGGCTTTGATTTTGGCTTCATTAAGTAAATGTGCTAATATTGTTACTTAAGAGAGAAAGTCTGAAAGTGAGTAATTTAAGAATAGTGCTGGATTCAGCATCATAATTGTGACAGGTTAAACCAGAGCTATCTCCTATTGAGATGGATATATATGTGCCCTTATTTATATACACACAGTATATACATATTTTTAAAAGTTGAAAATATTAAGAAATATATAAACAACTGTTACGAGCTACTTATAAACAGAGATATAGGTGTATATTTGCATAAATATTCCTGTTTTATATAAAACTTCTGACATACATAGGACTTAATATTCAGAGATGTTATATTAGCATTCTTACTCTGAATATAAATTCAGTTATTTCTCTTAGGCTGACAGATAAATAGATTGGCTGGTTTAGTAACTACTTTCCAACCTTATTAGCTGGGTTCTTTTGTATTTTTAATGCATGAACAATGCAGAAATGTGCTCATGATCTATATACCAAATAGCCATACTTGAATACTGGATGTATTAACAGGATAAAAACTGAGTGTATGCATAATTTATATAATAATGATTAAATTTAGGCAAATTAGCATTACAGACTTTTCTTTGAAAGTGAGCTTATATGTGTGGATATTAATATGTTTGTACAAATGGATGCTAATTAAGAATGTAGTCAGACTTCACAGTTTGAATTCTAGGGAACATTATAGATCAGGGGCTGTGGAAGTATGCTATGTGTAGTGAAGTTTGAACTTTGAGCACACAATTACAGATGGTATCCTTGGTACGAAACTATAATCAAGAACCATAAAATAGTTATATTGTCTAATGTCATTGAAGTTTTTTTTTGTTTTTCTTTTTTTAAAAGCCCGACTCAATTATGAATGCTTCATGGCCTGTGGCAGGTCCTGTGGATGAAGTTTTAATACGCTCCTCACAGTATCTCATGGAAGTAACACATGACCTTAGACTACGACTCAAGAACTATATGATGCCAGCTAAAGGGAAGGTAAAGTTTTTTTTTTAAAGCTTATTCCTTAAAAGTTATTGGTCAGATAACACTTAACAGTAATGAAAGTTAAAAAGATTTTCATTAATGGTGAAAACAGTGGTAGTGTATATTGGGGGAGGGTTCTTCTCATTTTTGGTTTATGTAAAAGCTACTGAATGTTTTTCTTTCTTTTACCACCTAGAAGACTGACAAACAACCCCTGCAGAAGCCCTCACATTGCACCATCTATGTGGCGAAGACCTATCCACCTTGGCAACATACCGCCCTGTCTGTTCTACATAAACACTTTGAGGTGATGCTCTCAGTAGACTCCCCCCTCTGCTACCCCCAACACTGTTGTATCCTGTCTATGTTTTTAAGATGTTGGCAATGTCTGGGCAAAGAAAGATAATCAGCTTTGTTTCATTTCCTATAGGAAGAAAGCATACTTTATTACTCTTGGTGGCTCTTAAATGTATGTTGAGGAAAAGCTGCTGTTTTTCTGTCATTTCTGAAATGTTTATACAAAAATACCTTGGATCTAGTTGAATGTAATCAGAAGAAGTGGGGGTTTTCCTATGCGTAGTTGAAATGTTGAAATAGAAGGACAGCGTTTGCCTTTGGAATTTGTTGTGACTTGAGCAGTGGGAGTCATTCATTAAATGTATTTATTCATTAAATTATTTCAAACCATAACCTTGTTTATTGTTTGGAAAAAAGTGAAGCTTTGTTCTTGAGTACTTTAAATGTCGTTCGGTTTGATAATTACCTATAGAAATGCAGAGCTTGAAGACATTTTTGGCTGTGCCAGGTAATGATAATCCTGTTTAAAGGGAACTCAATAACTTGTTTTCGTTGAAGAAAAAAATCTATTTTTCTTCTACACTAAAAATGTGGAAACAAAGTATGTGTTGTGGACTTTGGCTTTTTTGCCTAGGGGTTATTGAACAGTTATTGCTAGATGCAGACCACTAAGGTGCACTTAAAAGTGAGAGATGAAATAGGAGGGATACAAAATAGGAGGGATAGTGGTCAAAACGTAAAGCAGAAACATAAAGGAAAAATTCTTAGCTTTGATTTTCTAGAGCGTTATTGAAATTTTGCTTCAATACTTTTCATAGTTAATTAAGAAATGCTAAGAAAAGCTGCTTTTACATTTGTAAAATTTGATAGAAAGAGAAGAGCAAATGTTTTTGTATTCCTTGTGAGTCTTTTTATGGAGAACTGCTTCAACCTTTGATTATGTATGATAGAAATACAAGGTGGCCTTTAGAATCAGCTTGCAGATTTTGAATTAAGGTAAATAAAAGATAAAAGCTGCTTTGGTTGGTAGACAAGTAAAACTGCCTCAGTGGAATATATATTCATACCAGCAATTTCAAGGAAGCAATGAAAGAATCCAAATAGCGTATGTAATGTCCTAGGCATTAAAAAATCCATCACCTCTGTTCTTTTTGACATTGTATTTTTACTTGGTGTTCATTGGCTAGATAATTGAAAACAATGGTATCTTTTGGCATTAGCAGCCTTCTTTTAGATTTTTGTATGTTTTCATCCATAAGAATGAAAAGAATGTTTATTTATAATCACAAAGTGTTCTTATTTGAATATAGCGTCTTTTTGGTGACATAACGCAAAGGAGTGTTTCCCACCCTTTTTCGTTTTAATCTGTTTCAGGGTAATATATTGACAAATAGAATATTTTTTTCCTATGTACTTTAGTAAAGGTTAGAATTGAAAGTAAATAGATTATTTGAAAATATGTTTGTTTTCATTTAGATTCATTACCAACCCTTGGTTTTATAATAAGGAGAAAATAAGTCACCCAAAACTTTGAAAAGACCGCTTACTTTGTTTCTCACTGTTTTGAGGGGATGATTAATATTTGTGGAAAGAATGAATTTAGATTCATTTAAAGCACACTTGGATTGTACTCATTAGTGATATGTGATAGACATTTATTTTTGAGTAGATAGAAATTATATTTTTAACAGGTCAATGGCTAGAGATTCTTTTCACAATTGTGGTAATAATTTATAAGGAAAAGTGTCCAAAAGCAGATATTATATAAACTTCTATGATAGTTCTGTAGTTTTTTATTTTAATATGACTAATGAAATGCTTTTAGAAGTTTGAAAACAAACAAGTTTTTATAAGACCATTTAGTTTCCGAACAGGAGAAATATTCAACACAAATCACTTCTTTTTCTCCTTTAAACTAAAAAGTATGTGCTGTCAATTTATAGGGAATAGGAGACTTCCTTCTGCACTGTTCATTCAACTTTCACTTCCCCATGATGCTAGGGCTGGACAGTTTTCTGCTGTTCTCTGCAGAGAGTGACAGAGGCCACCATTCTATCCCTGACAGACTATAGTCACATCTATTTTTCTGCCTTATTCCCGAGACTTTTTTTTCTACATTATTCTCCCTCTTTTCCTTTTTTTAGGCCAATAATGGAAAACTGCCTGATAACAAAGTCATTGCTAGTGAACTAGGCAGTATGCCAGAACTGAAGAAATACATGAAGAAAGTCATGCCATTTGTTGCCATGATTAAGGTAAGCTGTGGACCTTGTGCAGCTGTGACCACATGAGTAATGGTTAGATAGGACAATGGAAGCATGGGGAAAAGCCTTGAACATAGTCTCCTGCCAGAAATCTGCTAAAACAGCACTTTTCAATCAATGGTTGTGAGAAATGAGCTATCAGATTTTGGATTTACTTGTGGAATTGCTGAGTATGTGAAAAATATATATTAGGGAGGAAAAATTGGTTTAGAATTGCTGCACTGAACTATTCCCTTCATATTCTACCTTCCCTTCTTTCAAGTTTGGGAAAGAAACATATTCTTCTGGCTTACATTAGGCTTATAGTGGCTTACATTTCCTAGCCCCTGTTCCTGGAACCAGGATTTAATATTTGTATAGGTATAGCTTAACAGGGTAAACGTTGATTATAGTAGTTAGACCAGGGTTTCTCAGCATAGCTCTATTGGTATTTGGGCTAGATAGTTCTTGTGGGCACTTTCTTGTCCATTGTAGGATGTGTAACAGCATCTCTGGCTCCTACTCATTGGAAGCTGGTAAAACTCCCTTTCCTGCTAGTTATGACAATGAAAAATATCTCCAGACATTGCCAAACGTCCGCTGGGGGCGGAATCACCTTCCACTGGCCCATCATTGAGAATTATTGGGTTAGACTCTTAGTTTTCTTCATATACGTAACTGATGTATTACTGGATTTTTTGACAAAAAGAAACTGAAAGAAGGCTTATATTGCTTAAGATCTCAGGTTATGGGGCCAGAAAAATCTTGGTTGAAATTCTGTGTATCTATCACTTCTTAGTTTTGAGACCTTGTACAAATCACTTAAATTTTCTGGGCCACAGGATTTTTAATCCATAAAATGAGGATACTATAGAACCTAACTTTAGGAGTGCTGTGAGGAGTAAATAATATACCTTACGCACTTAAATAGCACCAGTCAAGAAGTAGACTCAGTAAATGTTGTTTAAAAATGCAAATTAGTATCTTCCAGCCTGCTAAGCATATCGTAGTTATTTGTGTATTGTCCTTTAATTCTTGTGTCTCCTTGGCTGCAGATGCCTCATGGAGACCAACCTCTTAATTTCTCCAATATTATAATAGATTGGTATTCTTGGAAAAACTTTTTAATTCTCTTAGACCAAAGTCATTATTTGATCCTCAGGGTATTTTAAGTTTCAGAAGTAATTTAGAGTCCTGGGTTGACCTACAGCAATCACAAGGTGTAATGTAACTGCTAGCATGCTCATAGTTCATTGGTTCCCTAATGGCTAGTGTCATTGGTCATAATGCTGAATCACTGTCAGCATGTGGATCCAACAAAATATTCCTTTGTTGGTTGCAAAGGCAATTAATTTTGATGATGTGTTTTAAAAGAATCCAGGGAAACGTATTTGAAAAGTAGTTACGTGTGTGTGTGTGTGTGTGTGTGTGTGTGTGTGTGTGTGTGTGTGTATAGATATACTGTGTGTGTGTGTATAAAATGATATTAGATTCAAGAGCTGGCTTCTTTAGGATCTCATTTAAATTAGAAAAACCAGCATCAGACTGTTTGAATAGTAATATATTTTTAAAACTATGTTGGTGATTTGCTAGGGAAATTAGTGGTTTTGCAAACTTTGAAAGGGATTAACAAACCTGGGAATAAAAAAATGACTTTTTAGTGCTTTTCATGGGAAAATGAAGCAGAACTTGCATAGTAAGTTAAAACAGTGAGTAGCAGGAATAATGTCAGGTCACTTTTCATGTAAGTATAACATGTTCTAGGCAGTTATATCTATGTGTATGTACTTGGCTCTCTAGGATTCTATTTTGCATAGCAAACATTGACTATCCAAGAAAATCAAGAATAAGAAATTATTTTTTACATGCCATAGGATTATCTGAGTGCTCATGTAGTATGACTTTCTTTTTTCTTTAAACTTTGCAGGAATATCTTTGGAGGTTTTTTGTTTGGTATTAATTCACTTTTCTCTGAAACAGCTTTAAGAAGGTGGTATCTCAGAAAATTAAAAAAAAAATTTTGGTTACCTAAAGGGATATTTTTATACATTTGGTTGATCCTGTAAAGTGAATTCTTTGGGCTTGCCTATTAAGTCAGTCTAAATAAACAATCATAAAACCATATTTATTTTATAAATCTGAAAACCTTGTGCCTTCCCATCTTTTCAGTGCTGCCATAATCTTATCATACTTTAAATGATAATTGTTTGGAGCTAGTAAATCTCATTAACAAGCAAATGTAGGTAAAGGAAATCATGAGTCTAAGGCCTCTCCTTTAACTGCTGAAATCTGAAGATTTTATCAATTGAGAGAGGTGTGATTACTTTGGAGGAAATATGTTTTCAACATATTCTTACTGTGATTTTGTTTTTCTATACCATTTTGGCTATTAGGAAAATCTGGAGAAGGTGGGGCCTCGTGTTCTGGATTTGCAATTAGAATTTGATGAAAAGGCTGTGCTTATGGAGAATATAGTCTACTTGACTAATTCCCTTGAGGTAAGAGGGCCAGGGATTGTCATAACTAGTCAACTATAGTAAACCATAATCCAGCTCTTTTATTTTATAAGAAATCTTTTTATAAACTTCATCTTCTGTGTTTAGTATCTTTGACAAATATGTCAGTCAAAAATATTTTTGGAGAAAGAAAAATGGGTGAGTATAAAAATTGCAGGAAAAAAATGATCTGTCATCTTTTTTCACCAATTCCTAATTTACATATAATTCATTATACATTAAAAAACTAACTGTATATGTCTGGATATTCTACTGCAAATTATTATTATTTTTTTGAGACAGATTCTTAGTCGCCTAGGCTGGAGTACAGTGGCATGACCTTGGCTCACTGCAACCTGTGCCTCCTGGGTTCAAGTAATTCTCTGTCTCAGCCTCCCGAGCAGCCTGGGATTACAGGTGCCTGCCACCACGCCTGGCTAAGTTTTGTATTTTTAGTAAAGATGGGGTTTTGCCATCTTGGTCAGGCTGGCTTTGAACTCTTGACCTCGTGATCCACCCGCCTCTGCCTCCCAGAGTGCTGGGATTACAGGAGTGAGCCACCGCGCCCAGCCATGAATTGTTTTTAAGAAACCTTATATTCAAATGCTTTCCAAGCCTCTCATGTCATGGAGTACTCTGAATTGCTGCCTTTTTTCCTCCTTGCTTTTTGATTTGCAGAATTGGATTAATTATAATCTCTGGTTCATGATATATTATGATTATTCCATATCTTGTCATGTTTTTTTCTCCCAATTTATAATAAAATGAACATGAATCTACTACCCAATCCAAGAACTAGAAGAGTACCAATAGCTTTTACATATCTGACTTTCTCCCCGTCCAATCTTTGTGCCCCAGTCACAACTTTAAAAATAGATTGTAAATATGCTAGCCTCAGACAACTTAGGCAAAAGGAAAAGTCATTTGCTCTAGAAACTGTTAGAGCACTCAAAAAGTGGTTCTAGGCCAGGCGCAGTGGCTCACGTCTGTAATCCCAGCACTTTGGGAGGCTTAGGTGGGTAGATCACAATGTCAAGAGATCGAGACCCCTCCTGGCCAACATGGTAAAACCCTGTCTCTACTGAAAATACAAAAATTAGCTGGGCATGGTGGGGCATGCCTGTAGTTCCAGCTACTCGGAAGGCTGAAGCAAGAGAATCGCTTGAACCCAGGCCGTAGAGATTGCAGTGAGCTGAGATCGTACCACTGTACTCCAGCCTGGTGACAGAGCGAGACTCCATCTCAAGAAAAAAAAAGAAAAGTGGCCCTAGTAATAATGAAGACACTAAAGTAAAAAAATGCAGGTTTGGAGTTTAAGTAAAATTGTTTTGTGAAATATGGAGTATAAAGTTATTTCTATTTAGCATTTTATTGTGAATGAGTTAATGAAATTAATAAACATTAAATGACATCTATTTTATGTATATCTAAATGTTCATATATATTCATGTAGGTCAAAAAACTTCTTGGATCTTTTCACTTGGACAGTATGGACACACTTCATGTTTAGGGTCATCTTATATTCAGACATATGCACTATTTTATATTTCTGAGCTTTTCTTCCATTTATGTAAGCAGAAGCCTTTTATTCTCAAATGATACATTTCTGAACTTCTGTTTGTCTTAAGTGGAACCCTCTTATGCTGATTTCCATTTTCTCTTATATGGCAGATAGATGCCAGATTTCATTATAGAAAATAATAAACATGCCGGGCGCGGTGGCTCAAGCCTGTAATCCCAGCACTTTGGGAGGCCGAGGCGGGTGGATCACGAGGTCAAGAGATCGAGACCATCCTGGTCAACATGGTGAAACC
>NW_016107804.1:18401-26540 GCF_001604975.1 Cebus imitator | reverse complement strand
AAAATAATAAACATGACTATATAAATAACAATACTATGAGACATCTAAAATAAATGTTAAATAACTGATTACAGATTTCATTTAATATTTATATGGAAAATAGTCAAATTGCACAGACCATTTCATGTTAAGTGGGGAAGCTAGTTTTGCTCTTGGTGAAATGAGGTGATGATTAATTTGAATCACATTAAGTGATACTAATAACTTCCATTTTTTTCTCCTCTATTTAGCTAGAACACATAGAAGTCAAGTTTGCCTCCGAAGCAGAAGATAAAGTCAGAGAAGACTGCTGTCCTGGGAAACCACTTAATGTTTTTAGAATAGAAGTAAGTTAAAGGAATCTCACTGAATCACTGCATTTTAAAACCAGAAGAGACCTTAGAGATCATTACATTGAAACCTATCATTTAAAAAATAGAACAAAGTAAGGCCCAGAGAAATTAAATGATTGGTTTGTTGTATGCCACATAGAAATGGGGCTGTACCTGAAGTGTCCTAATTCCCTGGTTAGTGCAATACTTAACTTTTTCCTCACTTTACTGTTATAGGAACTATCAGATGTTACTTGTGGGGTTTAAAATAAAACTATGATTTTCAAAATCTGGTTTTTATTTAAAAACACAGGAAATTTAGGACCTTTTTAAACTGTTAAAAGGAGCTTTTAAACCTCAGATAAGTTTTGGTTTGTTATTCAAGGTTGTTTGGTTTTTAGTATAAACTGGATTGATGCATCATCTTAAGTTATGCTGGAATAGCTTTTTTTTAACCCCTTAGTTTTTGGCCATTATTGTCGAAGATAAAGAGGTTTTGGAGATTCTGGTTTTGTTTTGTTTAGTTTAATTATACTTCAAGTTCTGGGATATATGTGCAGAATGTGCAGGTTTGTTACATAGGTATATTCGTGCCATGGTGGTTTGCTGCACTTGTCAACCTGTCATCTACATTAGGTATTTCTCTTAATGCTATCCCTCCCCTAGCTCCCCACCCCCAACAGGCCCGGTATGTGATATTCCCCTCCCTGTGTCCATGTGTTCTCATTGTTCAGCTTTCACATATGTGTGAGAACATGTGGTGTTTGGTTTTCTGTTCCTGTGTTAGTTTGCTGAGAATGGTGGTTTCCACCTTCATCCATGTCCCTGCAAAGGATATGAACTCATCCTTTTTTATGGCTATGTAGTATTCCATGGTGTAAATGTGCCACATTTTCTTTATCCAGTCTATCATTGATTGGCACTTGGGTTGGTTCCAAGTCTTTGCTGTTGTGAACAGTGCCAAAATAAACATACATGTGCATGTGCCTTGATAGTACAATTATTTACAATCCTTTGGGTATATACCCAGTAATGGGATTGCTGGGTCAAATGGTATTTTTGGATCTAGATCCTTGAGGAAGGAGATTCTGTTTTTTAGTTTCAAAGAATCCATTCATATCGGCAGCATTTAGCAAAGTCCAGGAGACTGCAATTGTGAGAGCCTATAAAATGTCCTCCTTGTCTTGATAAGCAGAGGACTTAGATATGTTTTGTTACTTTTGCCACATTTGAAAACCCAGCAAACAGAAAAGGCTTATTTTGAAAATAATAAATAAGGAAATCATGATCATGGGTATCTCCTGAATTTAGCATCATGTAAGGAATACCCTCATTATATTAAGATGTGGTAGCTTTTAATAGTTCAGTCATTTGAGCCATGGAGATAGGTATGTGAAAGTTTTCTTTATAGAAATATATTTATTTCAAGCCATTTTCAAGTATTCTATTAAGATACTATGTATTTAAATCTTTCACAAGTCAACTCACAAGTTGACTTTTTTCCACTTCAAAATAATCAACAGGGTTCTGGACTATGTAGCTTCTGCAAGTACAACATAGAACTATGTTTAATGCTGGTGTTGCCACTTACTGGCTGTGTGACCTTGTGCTGATTTTTAATCTTTCTGATTCTCAGCTTCTCATTTGTAGAAAAGGGTCCAAAAGAACTACTTCAGGGATATAGAACTAACGTCGATAAAGTGCTTTACAATGCCTAGTACATAGTAGGGATTCAGTGAATGATGGTGGTTGTGGGAGAGAAAATGTAATTACTGTTATTGTCCATCATCAATGTTGATATATGTAGTTTTAGTCATCTTTACCTAGGCATTTGGTTATAAGCATGAGCTTGTACAGCTTTTCTTTCATATTTGAGTATGCCTTAGTCATGATTTTAAAATACCAGAATTAGATCTGTCTTTAATTGGGCATTGAAAAACATAGCAGAGGTTCCTCCTCCCTCGGCAGCATTCAAGTTTCATTTCCTATAACAATCATTTTCTTTTTGTTTTCCTAGCCTGGTGTGTCTGTTTGTCTAGTGAATCCCCAGCCATCCAATGGCCACTTCTCAACCAAAATTGAAATCAGGCAAGGAGATAACTGTGATTCTATAATCAGGCGTTTAATGAAAATGAACCGAGGAATTAAAGGTAAATTGTTCCCTGAACCTCTTATTTGTCAGTAGCTTGTAGATTAGGTGAGTTCTAAGCAGAAAGGAAAAAGAAAAGAAACTGGCTTGTTTATGGACAGCTGTGTATTATTAGGGAAAAAGTATTGGGTTCAGAATCAAGAAAACTACTCTTTTTGGGATCCTGTAGCTAGGTAGCTTGGTGGCTTTGCCATATCACTAAAGCTCAAAACTTATTTTTTGTTTACTAATGTGAGGACAATAGAGGAATTAGACATTTTTCCATCTCTCTTTCTAGCTCTAAAATTGTAGGAGTTATTTCTGTCTCTCAGAGATATTGAAAATTAAGGAACACATACCCTTAATATTCTAAACTAACTTGCCCAGCAGGGTCTGTTCCTGGAGAAGGAAGAGAAACAGTAAAAGCTATTGAGTATCTTCCGTGTATTAGCCATTTAATCCTTTTACAATTCTATAATGTGCAGGGTATTCTTATTATTTCCCTTTTACAGATGATAAAATGGAGGCTCAAAAAGGCTATGTAACTTGCAAAGTTCGTTTAGTAAACTCTAGAGCTGGAATTCAAATAGGTCTGACTCCAAAGCTCATCAAGTAAAATACGTCAGTAATCTTAACTTATTATCAAGATTAAGTCTGAATCTTTTGTGATTAGATTCAATGTAATAATTGATGGCTTTTCTTTCACCATCCAGCCAGGTCCTCAGGTAAGCAGAGTGTGAAGGGAGATAGAATGTCTCTCTTATTTTTCTTCCGAGCTATGAAAACAAATCAATGTTGGGATTGTCTTATTTTGTATTATCTTTTTTCTTTTTGATAGCAATCAAAAGATGATTGGCCACTTTCTATCACTATAAAAATTTTCTAAAAAGATTTATAAATCCCAAACAGTAACCTAATTTATGAAACTATATTAGAGTGGTAACATTAATTAAAATAGACTAGAAATAGCTCTTTGGAATTTATTCTGTCATGTATTTTGTTTTTTTGAAGTTGTTTCCCTTCTGTGGACATTTATTGAGACATTACCGTATGTAGTGTTTGTAGAGACAACCGTGTAAGATTCCTTTGTATGTACTGGGGGCAGTCCACAGAGTGTTGTTCACTAGGAGCTACATCTAGTGAAGGAGTGGGGAACTAACTAAGCTATTGAAGTGTATGATAACGTAAGGATAAATTTCTTAGTGCCGTAAGAAAGGTACAGATGAAATGTATAGCACAGAGGAATGTGAGATTATTTCCAGTTATAGTGATCAGGGATTAATTTATGGAGAAAATATTGTTTGGATGGGGCCTTAAACATTATACCCATGAAGGGAAGGGGAAAGGGTATACAAGGAGGGAAATAATGAGTTGCTTTTGTTTCCCTGTGTATGGAGCATCAACAGCAACAGTGTACTAGTGTTAGGGATGTTGTTGTTTATAGACATGTTTTTTAATTGTGGTAAAATATACCTAACATTTACTACTTTAGTCATTTTTATGTGTACCGTTCAGGAGGCGTGAATACATTCACACTGTTGTGAAACCAAACCACGATCCATCTCTACAGCTTTGTCATCATTCCAAACTGAAACCCCGTACCCGTTAAATAATAACACCCACTCTACTTCCCTCCAGTCCCTGGTAATCACTGCTCTACTTTCTTTTTTCCCTTTAAGTTTTATTTTTGACACATAAGTATACATATTTATGAGTACAGTGTGAGTTTTTGATACATATTTACAATGTGTATTGATCAGATTAGGATAATTAACATATCCATGACTTCAAACATTTATCATTTCTTTGTGGTGAGAACATTCAGCAGCTTCTCTTACAGCTGTTCTGAAATATACAATATATTATTTTGAACTGTAGTCATCTGCTGTGCAGTGGAACAGTAGAGCTTATTTGTCCTATTTAACTCTTTGTACCTGTTGACCAAGCTCCTGCCAGTCCTCTCTCTTCCATCCTTCCCAGCCTCTGATAACCAAGATTCTACTCTCTACTTCAATGAGATCAACTTTTTTAGATTCCACATGTGAGTGAGATCATGTGATATTTGTCATTCTATGTCTTATTTCACTTAATGCCTTCTAGGCTCATCCATGGTGTCATAAATGACAGGACTTCATTTTTTTTTTATGTCTGCATATTTCATTGTATACCACATTTTCTCTTTTCATTCATCCGTTAATGGACACTGAGGTTGATTGCATGTGTTGGCTATTATGAATAGTGCTGCAATAAATAAGGAAGTGCAGATATCTCTTCAACATACTCATTTCATTTCTTCATTTCTTTTTTTCATTTCTTCATTTCTTACGGGATATATATCCAGTAGTGGGACCACTGGATCATATGGTAGCTCTATTTTTAATACTTTGAGGAACCTCCATCCTCTTTTTTATAATGGCTATACAAATTTACATTCGTACCACACTGTTCTACTTTTACCTCTGTGTATTTGTTCTCAGTACCTCATATAAGTGGAATCATTCAATATGTTTCCTTTTGTGTCTAGCTTATTTCACTTAGCAAAATATCTTCAAGTTTCATCGTATAGTTATTTGCATTTATTATGTCCTCTCAGTGAACTAGGTACCGTAGAATGATAGCTTTCATCCTCAGAACTTATAGGCCACAAGAAGCAGAAAAAGCATGGTAGTGGCTTTTAAAGAAAATAGATATTTCTGTGGACCCACTGGATAGGATTATATTTACTTATTTTGCAATAGAGTCTCTCTCTCTGTCACTTAGGCTGGAGTGCAGTGGCACTATCTCAGCTCACTGCAACTTCCACCTCTCAGGTTCAAGCAATTCTCATGCCTCAGCCTCCTGAGTAGCTGGGATTATAGGCATGCGCCACCACACCCGGCTAATTTTTGTGTTTTTAGTAGAGACAGGGCTTTGCCATATTGGCCAAGCTAGTCTCAAGCTCCTGGCCTCAATTTATCTGCCCACCTCAGCCTCCCAAAGTGCTGGGATTACAGGTGTGAGACACTGCACCCGGCCTGGATAGAATTATTATGAGATTATAGCACATGAAAGGATGTATTTCTGTACTGAAAATTGTATTATGTTAAATCTACCTCTGTTTCAAATGTACTCAAATACAGCACTGACTAGGTTCTGCAGAATTCCTATCTCTTGCGTTTTCTCATTAAGCCCTTGGGATAATTCTTATCTCCTTTGTCACACTAGCTGTGAAAAATATTATCTAAAGTTTTTTTTTTTTTTTTTTTTTTTTTTAGACAGAGTCTCACTGTTTCGCCCAGGCTGGAGTGCAGTGGCATGACCTCGGCTCACTGCAACCTCCACCTCCTAGGTTCAAGCGATTCTCCTGCCTCAGCCTCCTGAGTAGCTGGGACTACAGGCCTATGCCGCCATGCTTGGCTTATTTTTTGTATTTTTAGTAGAGATGGGGTTTCACTGTGTTTGCCAGGATGGTCTTGATCTCCTGACTTCGTGATCCCCCCGCCTCGGCCTCCCAAAGTGCTGGGATTACAGGCGTGAGCCACCGTGCCCGGCCATCTAAAGTATTTTAAGTTTGATGTTAGTAGCTGCTATACATTTTAGAAAATAGAACCATTAGAGGGCGTTTGAAATTGCTATTCCTATAAGTATCTGCAGAAGAGATACTTTAGTATCAAAGAGATACTTTGATACTTTAGTAAAAATCCTCAGGATGCCTTGATATCTAAAGGGCCTGAGTATATTGAGTATATGAGATGGAAGAGGAGTTAAATTCAGTAACATAGTTCTTGGTCTGTTTGCTACAATAGCCAGCAAGTTATCTAATTAGTGCCACTGTATTGAGGGTGATTATGATCTAGGCCCAGGAGGAACTAGACTAAAACTATTATTTCATTCCACAAAGGCCACTGAGTAAACTATCTGATGGTAATAAATTTGAATCACTCACAACCCATGCCATATATGAACTAATAACTTGGAGGTGAAGGCCTTCATTTCACATTATCAGTCCCTAGGGACTTAAAGTCACTCATCTTTTCTCTAAGAGCCTTATATCTTATGCAGTTGCAGACTTAAATTTCAACAGTTTCAATGATAAGAGAAGTCTGGGAAAAAGACAGTTAAACCACTAAGAATCCATGGGCAGTAATGAACAACATAGTAAAACATCAAAGCAAATATGTTTTGTCACTTAGAAGCCTGATTGAGTATTAAGGTTTCTTTGAAATAGTTTGATTCAGAATTGCTTGGAATGATGAGGGAGGTCTGTTTTAGACAGAAAGAGAGAGAGAGAGAGTGTGTGTGTGTGTGTGTGTGTGTGTGTGTGTGTGTAGGAGGGAAAGAGAGAGAGGCAGAGGCAGATCTGCAATAAAAGGCCTTGTGCATAAAATCTGCTGACAGAATTTGTCACTGCTTCTATAGCAAAATATTTGGTACCACTGATGTGTAAGTTGAATTGGAATAGCTGTTAAAATGAATTGTATTCTTCCCCAAAATAAGATCATGGCTTTCATGAAAATTGTGTCTGCTCCCTTCCCATTTTGATTTTCAGGGCTTGTACTAAGTCTGGGAATGGATTGTATGGTCCCTGCAGAAACTTTCCAAAGACTCTTAGGCAGGGTTTGCTTTTGTGGTAGTTGCAGGTAATTGTTCTGTAAGCCCCTTCTCTAAACTTGGAGTCCTTCCGTCTTTGTTTCCCAAAGAGAACAGAATGCACAGATAACTTGTATTCTTGGCATAGCCGCCAGCTGCATTAATGTTTTCTTTTATCTCTTATCCCCCTTATGCTAAGCTTTGTACTCTCAACTCAACATGAGGGAGTGTAGCTCAGGTCTGTTTCACAAAGGGGTGGAAAGTAATTCCAAAAATATCTTCTATTTCTATGGATCAGATTAAGTGTAACTAGCCATGCCACACTTAGAATGAGATATAAACCCAGAATCAGCATTTGTAGTCATTTCTGGTGTTTTTCTGCCATCTGAAATAAAACCATTTGATGTTGGGAAGTCTCAGAATTGCTGAAGTAAATATACTTCTTTTGGGCTCAGTTGTTGGCAGGATTGTTGAATTATAAAGGGATGGGCGCTTTTTTTTTTTGTCAGGAGGTATTTTATCAGTTTACATAAGAGCAGATTAGGAAAATCTCAAGCAGGGTGGGTATTGGAGCTCATTCTAAAGCTTAAAATTCTGAAAGCTTAAATTTTTGTCCTTTCTCTGCCTTGTCCTCTCTCTCCTTGTATCATCAACTTGTTAATGCAAACACTTTCATCTTTTGAGCAAACAAGAAACTGGTATTGCCATTTCTTGAAGTGGTAATTATTTATCCAAAAGTATCTCCAAGAAAAGCGATAGCTCTTGTAGGTTTAATGTATTCTAGGAAGCTTAAGAAAGGAATAAGTTTTAGATTTTTTGATATTCTGTACAATGGTTAATTGAAGCATATAAAAATGATTTGAGAGACCATATAGGATAATGCTAAAAAATACACTCAGTTCTTTCTCTTAGTTTATAATTCCAGGAGATGTCATAATCTCCTTTGATCTGGGTAGAAGTTGAAAGGGGATGAAGATTTGCTACATTTTAGCTTTGCTCCTGAGATTGATTTTTTTTTTTTTTTTTGGAGACGGAGTCTCACTTTATTGCCCAGGCTGGAGTGCAATGGTACAATCTTGGCTTACTGCAACCTCTGCCTTCCATGTTCAAACTATTCTCTTGTTTCAGCCT
>NW_016107804.1:0-18322 GCF_001604975.1 Cebus imitator | reverse complement strand
ATCTTGAACTCCTGACCTCAAGTGATTCACCTGCTTCAGCCTCCGAAACTGCTGGGATTACAGGCATGAGCCACCACGGCTGGCATGGTTTTTATTTAATAATCTGAAGAAAATATTTTTGTTTAGATACAACAACCAGTGTGTTTAAAATGTGAGTTCTCAGACTGCTTCCAGGATTTGAGTAAGTGACTGTAATTAAATGCTCATATTGATAATTTGTTTTGTTGTAGACCTTTCCAAAGTGAAACTAATGAGATTTGATGATCCACTGTGGGGGCCTCGAAGAGTTCCTGTCCTGGGAAAAGAGCACACTGAGAAGACCCCCATTTCTGAGCATGCTGTTTTCGATGTGGACCTCATGAGCAAGAAAATTCATCTGACTGAGAATGGGATAAGGGTGGATATCGGCGATACGATAATCTATCTGGTTTATTAAACTCGTGCACATTAGAGATTTATCCTGATTTCTAGGAATACTACCAGTCTGATTGTGCCTACTCATTGGCTATCAGAACCTTAGGCTGGACCTAAATGGATCATTTTCATTTCTAACCAGTCAATTCTGCATGTAACCATAATTCTGCCAAGTCATCTTTAATTCCTGAACCTAATAAATTTTTTTTCTTTTCTTTGGGTGTCTAAGAAATGGTTTTTGCCAAACTTTTTAAAGAAAACAAATTGTTGGTATTTCTTAGAAGTTTCTAGTTTTTAAGATGAACACAGAAGTGTTAGTATGCTTCTTTTATGAGGTGTGCTTTATACTGTTTATGACGGCTAAGGTGTACCTAACAGCTTTTTATTGTATATCCATTTATGGAGTTAGCTTTTTTTTTTGTTAAAGAAAAATAGTAAATTATCATCTCATTTTTTTTTAAATGAAGAGAACTTTCATGGTGATTTAAAAGAATGATTGAGAATATTTTGACTTGACTTTGATTACTAAATATTTTGTATAAAGAACAAATAGGCCCTGCATTTTATAAGACTTTTTAGAGCTTTAATATATTCAACTAAGAACCAATAATGGCTTCTTCAAGGCTAATATTAATAGTTTATAAGCAGTGTATTTCACCTACTCTAAATTTGGGCATTCCCCTCCACCCCTAGAAATCTGCATTTACTAAATTTGTCTGCAGTCCAATTGTGTTTAAAGGTCATGCTGGCCAGGTGTGGTGGCTCACACCTATAATTCCAGCACTTTCGGAGGACGATCAGCTGAGGTCAGGATTTGAGACCAGCCTGGCCAACATGGTGAGATCCCATCTCTACTAAAAATGCAAAAATTAGCTTGGCGTGGGAGCAGGTGCCTATAATCCCAGCTACTCAGGAGGCTGAGGCAGGAGAATTCCTGGAACCTGGGAGGCAGAGGTTGCAGTGAGCTGAGATTGCGCCACTGCACTCCAGCTTGGGCGGTAAGAGCAAAAATCTGTCTCAGTAAATAAATTAAATAAATAAATTAAAGTCATGCTGACTGTATTACAGATTTATTCTTTTATTCTTGATGGAATGTCTTAATATTATCTGTGCCATCTGTCTTCATATGAGGAAAATATGTAAGGCATTGAATAACAGGAGAAACATTTCTAATTTTGATGGGTTTAATATGGAGAAAGAACAATTTTGATAACTCAAAGGAACCTGAATACTAACTTTGAGTTTATGTAAATAGAGTTTAATGAGCTTCCTTATTTTGCTCTCCACAATTAGCAACTTCTAGGCCTAGCTGTCTGCTTTATCACAGATTTATTGAAGCAAATCATAGAATGTTAGAACTGAAAATCCTTAGAAATCATCGAGTGCAAATAATCAGTTATCTGCTAGGGACAGGCCATATAGCATAGTGGGGTAAGAGTACGTACTCTGAAATTAGACTAGCTAGGTTAGATTTCCAGTTCTTTTTGCTACTAGGGTGACCTTGGCCAATTAGTCAGAGCCTCAGTTCTTCATCTATAAAATGGAACTAATACCGGTACCTTGTAGGCTTATCATGAGATGTTTAGATGAACTGATTTAGGAAAATCATAAATATAACAGTGCCTAGCAAGTAGTAAGTCTTTAGTGAATTTTACCATTGAAGAAGAAGATGATACCAGGGCATATTGGCTTATGATTAATGTAGGCTGTAAACATGTCCTTTGTATTAGTTCCTTTGGGGCAACTGATTCTTTGTTTGCACTCCTAGATATTTTGCTGTCCTCTCTGATCTGAAAAGCCCCAGTTATTTCTGAAATTAAGTAATGCTTTCTGGTGCCTAAACACAAACCTACTTATGTTTAAGGAAAATTATGTGTACTTGGCCAAAAAAAAGAAGAAAAAATATTTTGATAGTGTTCATTTTATGAGCCTATGAACCTGTGCTATGGACAGAGGCTACAATAAGGAGAGAGACAGATATGTTTACCTCCAGGAAATTTGTAGTTTGGCACTGGATGATAGACAATACAGTGGTAGTTACATGGCATTGTGACACGAGTGCTTTTGGGGAATGTGGAATCAGAATTCAGGAAGCTTCTAGAATTAATGAATAGTCCCCAGTCTAATCAGGAGAAAGGCTTTCCAGAGGAAAGAAGTAGATATAGAGATTAGCTAGGTGAAAAAGGAATGTGTTTGGTGAGGCTACAGGAGTCACAGGAAGGGGCTTTTCTGGAAAAATGGAGAAATCTGGAGTTAAGAAGCACCAAGATCACTTTGAGGAGCTCCACGCAATTCAATATGGTGAGAGTTTAGTGCCTGAGAGCCTGGGCTAGTGGAAATGGAGAGTTAGGCCGGTGCTAGCTCAAGACAGGATAGGGAACCATGATTGTTTTCCATTCTGTCTAATGCCGAATGTGGGAGGTGTCCTGTTGTTTGGCTTTTGCTGCAAGGACTTCTTTTGACAGCCCATAAAGCACAGATGGATGCCAAAAATAATATACTTCTCGGCTTTTGTCACCTTGCTATATGTTTCCCATACATGCTTAAGGGAAAATTTGAATCACTAGCCATTAATAAACTTATAAGTATACTTGAGTGGTTCTGAGAAGACTGGGTTATCTCTATTTCTTTGTCTCAGACATATTTTTGGTGAAATATTTTAGTGTTTGCATGACCTTTAATCAAACATACTGCACATTTTTAGATCTCAGTAAATTACTGCCTTCCTATAAGTACTGTGGGCAGCGGCAAGGGGGGAGGGGAGGAACATAAAAGTACCATTTTAAAAAAGTCATCTTTTAATTTTTTTTCTCCATGTAGTTTTTATTCCTGCCAGTGAAAAGTTTTTTTATTTTTTTCCAGTTGTGTCGATGGAAATTAGGCAGGATTTTTTTAGCAAAAAAAAATTTCCAAGTTATCTTCCTTCTAGGTCTAATGTATTTCCTACAGCCCTTCTCAGGCTACAAAAGGATTAAGTTCCATGAAATCTCTAGTTTTTAATCATCACTAGCTCATTAACATCACCCTTCTCCGATGGGCGTGACACTGACCCAAAAACTAGGATATACCTTCAAGTAAGTTTCTAAATGAAGATAACCTAACATTTTTTTTTTTTACTAGATGCTGGTCAATCCAACTTTAAAGTATAAGAATTGCATTCTTCTATTAGCCAGGACTCTTTCGGTTTCAAGTGATAGAAATAAACTCAATCTAGCTTAAGGAAAAAATATAAATAAAAAAATAAGGACATTTATTGGTTTTTAAAATGAGGAAATCTAAAAGCGCTCTGGCTTCAGGTCTGATTGGGTCCGGGCACTCAAATTATAACACTCATCACAATGCCATGTAACTACTACTATATTGTCTACCATCCAGTGCTAAACTATAAATTTCCTGGAGGTAAGCGTGTCTATCTCTCTCATTATTGTAGTCTTTGTCCATAGAGCACAATAGATGTTCAGTTCATTGTATGTCTGGATGCATAACTCACTTCCAAGGTTCTTCAATACAGTGGAATAGTCCTTGGCCTCAGACCAAACATGATCCAAGTCCTAATTCAACCACTTAACATTTGGAGACTTTGCTCAACCTTTCTGAACTTACTTCCTTATCTTTACATGGGGCATGTATGCTTACATCAGAGTACTTGATGAAGATTAAGTTAAATACATCTAAACCTTGTGGCATTAGCAAATTTCCACAAACATCTTTCCTTTTTTCCTTTCTGTCATCTTCTTTGTACTCCCACCCTTTAATGTGCTCCTGCCTCCTCCATCTCCCTGCCTTCTCTGTGTTCGCTTCAATTTTAGCATGTTCTAACCATGTGATGGCTGTATTGAGGTCTATGGACACAATATGGATTCTTACTTGCTGGCGTAGAGCTTGTGAAGGTAGAATTTGCATCCCCTGTCTTAGAAATCATATAGACTAAGAAGTAGGTAGTAGGAGTATCTTGAAATATCCAGATTTTATTAACAGAATAAAGAAGAATAGATAACAGAGAGATGAAAATGACAGATTTCCCTATACAGTTACTTTTTTAAAGTAGCTTTAGGATTTATGATACATAAAATACAATAAAACAATCATTTCATTATACAGACAAGGCAAGGCCTCATAATTCAGCCATTGTACTTTTCAGGTCCCAGGATTAAAGATGCTGTGATAAATTAACGTGTAGAGTTCTACAGGTTTCACAGGAGAATTTTCTCTAAATAGAGCAAGGTTATTAAATAATGTAGTAATTACTTTGTCTCAGTTTTCTCAGCCACATTGCTAACATTTTCATAAGAATGATATAGCTCTGATTTGGGAAGGACAAGAGCCTGATAAATCCCAGGTTTCCAGCCCAATTTTATTTCCTTTAGCAGCTTTTCTGTACCTAAAAGGAATCCATTATCCTTTGCCGCATTAAGTGCATCTACATACAACATAAGAGCATTTTTTGGTAAGTGTACCCAAAACTCTGCAGGACGTCCATCAAGAGCCAAGGTTCTGCCTGTAGTGGGATCCATAATGGTTCATTTTAGCTTTCCTGGAGTGACAGGCACATTATTGTCGTCATTACTCATTGAAAGACTGAACACTCGAAATGTTGCCATTTCTGCAGATTAAGCAATATGAAAGGCAAGTTGGATTCTTCTTATTAAAAACAACAAAACACCTTCATTATAGTCTTTGATTAAAAAAAAATCCTTATTTGTATCGTATGGCATAACACAATGATGCTTTGAGGTCTTCACTTACAAGAAGCAAAGAACTTCTTGCTATATTTTTCTAAATTTAGGATGATATTAAATCATTTGCCTTGACCCATTTTATGGGCATTAACATTTGCTTCAGTTCTTGCTTCCTTGCAGCAAGCCCCTGAATGCTTGTCTTACTTTTTCCTTAATCAAACTTGCTTTTGAAGATGTGATTTTAGTTTCCTGACTGAATACCTTTGGTCCTCTTCTTTTTAGGTAAAGTGAAAACAGCTAATTAGCCTCTCTTTTCTTCATGATCTTAGAGTTTTCCATATGGGTTATGGAGAGGATTCAGAATTATTATTATTATTGAGGTAATTATTCAAGTTGATTAGAGAAGTCTTTTTTATTAAAAAAAAAAAACTCTCCCTGTTGATTACCAATGAGTGTTGAGATGCCATCTGAAGCTGTTGAGAGAGATGAATTGAGCGTGATTCAGTGCTATGATTAGGTCATACGATTGGCCACCAGAACTGATAATCACATCATTAACAGCACAGGAACAGAGGAAATTACCTGCAGTGAGAGAAGTGAATGATGAATGTAGAGTATGACCCTGTTCCACTCTGACCTTTAGTACGCAATATCTCAAGCCCAAAGTGAGAAAGTACAGATGCAAAATGAGGACCTCAATGATGTGTCACACACTGCAGATGGATCCAAAGCTCCAGGGTTGGCTTCTCACTGTGGCTAAACAAATACATGTGATATCTGACCATGGGGCAAAGTATAGGAACAACTACCATCTGCCGTGAGTTCACTCCACCAAAGGTGTTATGCGATATAAATGTATATTTTAAGTCTCACAACCACTGTATCAGGCAATACTATTCTGCCCATTGTATAGATGATAAACTGAGTCTGAAAGATGTTAAGTACCTTGAAGCTTACACAACTGATAAGAGGTAGACCCAAACTTCAAATCCAAGCACACTCAATGTCCATTAGATCTGCTAATTCCAAGTTGCAACTGGTAGATGGAACCATGAGAAGGGCAAAGAAAAAGCTTGAAATTTGCAAGGTTTTAGTTCACTTATTATTATTATTTTTCATCAGAAACAGTGCTGGCTTCCTCAGGGGCTGTCAGCTGAGTAAACTAATAATGATAAAACTACCAAACCTAGTATTGATAGTTTACCTCTACATATAAGATGTCATCATTTGGTCCTCCCACTTACCCTTTTATTAAGAAGAGTTTTATTAAGTAATTCAGAAGGGTTACCTTTGGCCTAATACTGTCTTATCCACGGAGCACAAAGCAGAATGGAAACAAGCTACAAATCTCAGATGTTATTGGTGTGGTGATAATAATCATATCTATAGTAGAAACAATAAGAACGATAATATTCCTCTGCTATTTCACTTTGAGCCAAGCTGGGAGCTCAGCATTTTACTTATTTTATTATTTTAAGTCAACTTGGATGAAGTATAATTCACTTCAAATGAGTTGCATACATTTATAGTGTACCGTTCAGTGAGTTGTGACAGGTAGATACACCTGTGAAACCACTACCTGGATCAAAACACAGTATTTACATCATCCCCAAATGATCTTCACACACCTTCGCAGTCCACTCCGTCCTGCATTCTTCTTAACGACCAGTCTGCTTTTTCTCACTGTAATTAGTTTGCGTATTTAATAATTTTATGTAAACAGAACAATACACTCTGTGCTCTTTTGTACGTGATTTTTTTTCACTCAGAATAATGATTTTGAGTTCACCCATTTTATTATGTGTATCAGTAGATTTTTCTTTTTTTATAGGTGAGCAGTATTTCATTTTGTGGGTATGCCATATTTTGTCTATCCACTTTTCACCTCTAATGAACATTTGAGTTATTTGCAGTATTTGGCTATTCTAAATAAAGCTTCGGTGAACCTTCACGTACATGTCTTTGTGTGCTTTTATTTTTCTTGGGGTAGAGACCTAGAAGTGGAATGGCTGAGACTTGTCATAGGTTTATATTTAACTTCTTAGGAAACTGATAAGTTTTTTTTTTCAGAGCTGTTATATTTTATATTCCCATAAGCAGTGTATAAGAGTTTCAGTGGCTCCACATCTTCATCAATGCTTTTCTTCCCTGTCTTTATTACAGACATTCTAGTGGGTGTAAAGTGATATCTCATTGTGGTGTTAACTAGATGACTAGTGCAAACTAAAGCTCCAGACATCATGTTCACATGCAATTCCTTGATGAGTAATTGTTGTTGGGCCCTTTTTTGGTTGTTTTTTTGCATTGCTTTTTTTTTTTTTTTTGAGTTTTCTTAACTTTTTTGGCCATTTTTTTTTGGTTTATTTTTTTTTTTTTCTTTGTTTTTTAGGGGCCTTTTTTTTTTTTTGATTAAACTTTTTTTTTCGGTTATTTTTTTTTTTTTTTTTTTCCCTTTTTGTTTTTTTTCTTTTCCTTATTATTTTTTTTGAAGGAAAAAAGTTCAATTTTTGTTAAATTTTATTTATTTTTTTTTTTTTTTGTTTTTTATCTTTTTTTTTTTGTTTTCGTATTTTTTACTTTTTTCTTGGTTTTTTTTGGACTCTTATTTTTTTTTTTTTTTCAAGGATTTGGTTTTAATTTTCCCGGGGCTTTTTTTTCGGGGCTTGGGATTGGGATTTGGCCTTTTTCTTCCTGGGGGATTGCGTTCGGGGTTTGGGGCGGTTGACCGGATTTTAGGTTCCTTAAAGTTTTGTGTGGGCAAATGCAAAAGACAGAAACTAGGACAATATTTTGGATTCTGTCGCAGAGGTGATGATTCATTTTCTAAAAGGAGTTTTGATATTAAGATTCATTCAGCATCTCTTCTTGGGTAAAACTTTTCCAAGCTGAAGGAATCAGTGTTCTATGTCTGGTGCCTGATGCCCAGTTAATAATCAGAAAAACCAAGATAAAATCAGGACTATTTATTTTGAGTCCAGTGCTCTATCTACCCCTCTGAGGCAAAATCCTTGTCACAGGGGAAAAAAAAAGGCATAATTCATATGGTTTCAAATTAAAAAAAACAAAACAAAACTATAATTAGCTTAAGTAGTAGGATAGAGGGACAAGTCTATATTTTCTTCTTAGATAAAATACAAATAGGACACAATTTTTCTTTTGAAATATAAATGGCAAAATAGTTTCTTGGACTCCACAAGAATAAAAAAGGATTGAATAGTCACTGGTAAGTTTCATCCTCTCACAACTCTTCTCAGAGAATAAAAAATACAAAACCTTCTTTTCCTCTCCATTTCCTATTATGCAGGCAGGCACCATTAATTGCAATTGATTATTTCTTCAGACTGCATCCTGTTATTTCTCCTGCCACATTTCTCTGGCCAACTCACTGCTCAGATCTATGTTGGCAGATGTGAGTTTTATATTTCTCTTGCCCCTGGCTACCTTTGCATTACCACAGCTCTGCAGCATTGCAGGTTCATCGCCTGAAGGTATGACAAAAGAATATTGTACAACTACCACTGATATCAACAACTTTAAATGGAAATTAGATTTCTTTCCTTCTTATGTTCCACTTTAATTTGAGCAAACTAAAGTTCCAGACATCGTGTTCACGGAAACCATCTTTATTTTAGGTAGTGCAATTGTAGTCCTGCTTGCTTAAGTACCTTTCAATTTTTATGCCGCTCTTTCTCTCCCCGTTCTCTTTAGTAGCATACTTCTGCCACAGGGAAGGCCATAATGTGTTTACAGGAATCCGCCTGCCCATTCAAGCAATATGAAACAAGAGAGTCACTTACCAAGCTGATGAAATGTGCTACAGTGGTCTAGGAGCCTTTAACACTTCAGTTCTATTTCCAAAGCCAAATGCATTTTCAGGAGAAATGTCTGGGAACCAGATGGATCTTTGGAAGACTGAATTGCAATCCTTATATCATTGAAAATGTGAGGGAGTGACAATATCTAAAGGAACATCAAAAAGGTAACCAGTAAACCACCAGTAAATCCCTTGAAATCAAGTAGCCAATTACCTTTTTGAATAAACCAAATGCTCAATTCCACTAAAATGATAGACACAACCCAGTGTGAACAACTCAGTCTGTCTTTGACAGAATATTTTGTTGATTTATTGGGGGAACAAGCTCTTTTGGTAGTCTAATTTTTGCAGAGCTTACAGACAAATAGAATGGTTGATGGCTTTGCTGGTTATTCTTGATTCGTCTCTACCAAATAAATATACCTTGCCCTTCCCTCCTCTGCGCTTTGTCCCAGGAAGGCTGACCTCTATGGGTTGTGGGAGATTCTGGTAGGGGATTGGAGATGGGAGAAGAGAGGGGGTGGGGTATTTTTTCTTCTCTTACTAGCGTTTCTGCTCTGCTGTGCTACTGGCAGGAACCATGCACGTTGCAGCCCCTGCCTCCACATTCAGTCACCCATCCATGGCCTCAGCTCTTCTGGGTCTGGTAACACTTTTTCTACTTCCTTCCCTTTCTAGCTTAAGGGTGGGCACATTATTGCCACTTTCAGAATGACTTACATCTCTGTTTTTCTCAACCCAGTCTATACTTACATAGAAGAGTTCACCCATAAAGTTATTTTAAATTAAACTCTTTTTTCTTTGCATCTGTTTCCTGAAATAATTTGACCTGATCAAGTTTTCTTATTAGAAAATTTTTCCTTTTTAACATATTGGTTTTTGTGATTACTTAGTGAGCTACAAATGTTTATACTTAATGGTATCTTAAGTTTGTTTTCAGTAAATAAAAGTAAATATATATTAATGATAGGCACAAATTGAATAATCATAAATGATTTTTATTTATACCAAACTCCTTATCTCCCAGGCCACTTAAGTATTTGAGTTTGTAACCTGATGTGTGGCATCCCTGGCTTTAAAATTTCCCAGAAAAGATACAGATGAGGCAGTTAATAAAATGCTTGAAATGTATTTCCTATTCCTTTAGGAAGTCTTGTGCTGCACGTGAGCTAGTATTCAAAGAATCTTCCCTTTCGTGCCTGGCAGGTATGATGCAAATTACTTCTCCCCGTCTCTCTTCCCAGAAAGTCATTCTAAGGCCTAGACAATTAGACCACCACAGAGATTGCTTCTAAAACTCACTTATTGTTTAAGGGCTAAATCTATACATTAACATATACTTTTTTCTGTCCTCAAGGATTAAGGCCAGAACTTCAGCCCATTAAAAAAGGCAAAGAAAGACCTTAAACTGTAATGAGCTTTTGGAAAACTGACCCAATTTTCTGTTTTTATATTTTACTTTGTTTTAGAAGCTAACCAGATTTGCTTTTCCATTTTCCAATTCTGCTGTAACACATTTTTTTCTCAATAAAGATGCTTGCTTGCAGTAAATTAAATACTTGTAAACTACACCAATTCCTCGAGGATGATTATTGCTGCCTTTGCTAATTTTTCTGTACTTTTTTCTTTTTTCCTCTCTTGTTTTCAAAGAAGTTCTTGATTCAGTGGAATCTTACTTCTGAATATATTTTGTGTACTCTGGTAGACATACTCTCCAAACAAAAAATAGTATCAACAACAAAAGGAGGTTTTAGAAATGCTAATACTTATAATTGCATATATATTTGCATATATATTATAGATAGGTATATAATATATACTATTATATATTATATATATTTTATCAACATGTATACATAATTATATATACATATAAACTGTATATATATTATATATAAGATATTATATATACACATCTATATAATTGCATATATACATCTAAGACTGGCTTGAAGAATAAGTTGGCTAGGATCACAGTTAAATTCATAGCATAGAAGGAGGTAGAGTAGGATGGCTGACTAGAGGAAGCTAAGGCCTGTATCTTCCACAAAAAATGATGAAAACAATGAACAAACAACTATATTTAAGCTGGAGTGTTTGAAGGAGAGCACTGGGGTACAGCAGGGAAAGAAGAAAAACCTGTGCAACTAAGATACCTTGAAAAAGGGTGACATATGGAATCAAACAAAAGGTTCTGCTCTACCACAATGTCTTCTCAGATGAGATTAGCTCAGAACAAGAAGGCACTTCATTCAGTGGGGAAAGAGTAAGCTGAAGTCTCCAGCAGTTCTCATTAATGTTGTAGACATTTGTAGTCTTTGCTACTGGGAATCCTGCAGTCCCCAGAATCCCTGAACCCAGTTTAAAAAACTTCCCTATGCCCATGCAATTGCACCACCCCAGTGAAGGAACATACATTGTCCTCCCTTTGCCCCATGACACAAGTTGTAGCTGTATAGTACCATCTTGAAACTACAGCCACAGCTAGAATGCATCCTGCTCTGGAAGCTAGTAGCTACTGCATCTCATTATAGATGCTATGCTACCATTAAAACATTTTACATTTACACATGATAATGCACCATTCTCCTGCTGTACTACTACAGCTACCTACACCCTCAGAACAAGCTGCCTACAAGCTCCTCTGCCTTACATATCCTAGTGAATGCATCACCCTGATCCTCGCCTCTCAGAGCCTGAGTTTGGTGCCCAAGCACTGGAGCCCATACAGCACCCTGTCCCCAAAGGAACAGGTGATCCTGCTCCACAGAGAAGCCAAATTTGGACTAGCTGCAGACATAGTTGGTACGTTCATCAGTGAAGCGCACTGCTCCCAAGGGAGCCCCAGCCTGAGCCAGTAATTCAGTTCCTGTCACCACAGCAGCATTCACCTGCTGGGTGAACCACTTCTAAGGAACCTCAAACTCTTTGCAGACCAGACCTAAAGTACTTCCACGTGCTCACCAGCCAGGTATGCCAATTGCAGGGGTGCCCCACCCTAAGCCTGTGGACTGGGTTCCATGTGCTACCAGTGCACTCACCAGCCAGACATGCTGCTTCTAGGTGGTCCCTGCCCAAAGCCATGGGACCAGCCACACTAACTCTTGTAGTCTAGACAACTAAGGCACTCACGGGCCTCCTTGAGTTGACTCAGCTGAAAACAAACTGCATGGAAATTACAATATTACATCCAGCTGGACCCAAAGCCAACATACCCTACCAAACTGATACCCTAAGACACGTCTGTAGGTGAAAGTCTTTTTCTTTGAAAGCCGCTGTATATAACACAAAGGTGACCAGTTAACCAGATGCAAAGTGACATCACAGGGACACAAGAAACATGAAAAGGCAAAGAAATATGACACTACCTAACAAGCAAAATAATTCTTCAGTATTTGAGATGAATAACTGATCTCAAAGAAATGAAGGTTATGAATTTACTGAAAAGGACATGTACCCCAGAACTTAAAGTATAATAAAAAAATTAAAAAATATTATAACTATGATTACCTTAAGAAAACTCAGAAAGAGGCTAGAGAATGCAGACAGACAATTCAAAAACACCCGAAAAAGAATTAATGACCTAAAATGAATTCAGAAATGAAATAGATTTAAAAAATTAGAATGGAAGAAATCAACAAATGAAATAAAAAATATAATAGCTTCAACAGCAGACTAGATCAACCAGAAGAAGTGATTCTTAACCTGAAGACAGCTCTTTTAAAATAACTCACTCAAAGGAAAAGAGAAGAAAAAAGAATGAAAGAGTAAGTAAAGCTTAAGCAAACAAATGTTGGAGTATAGGAGTTTCAGAGGGAGGAGACAGAGAAAGCTTATTTAACAAAATAAGCTAAAAGCTCCCCAACTACTGGGAGAGATAGAGATATCTGGATCCAGGAGTCTCAAGGGATGCATTATAGAGTCAACCCAAAGAGGTTCTCTTTAGGTATATTACAATAAAACTGTCAAAAATGAAAGACAAAGAGATAATTCTAAAAGCAGCAAGAGAAAAGCATTAAGTTTCATGTAAGGAAATTACCAGCAGACACTCAGCAGATCTCTCAGCAGAAACCTTGTAGGCTGTGAGAGAATGGTATAATATATTCAAAGAACTGAAAGAAGAAGAGAAAAAACTTTCAGCCAAGAATACTATGCCAAGGAAAGCCATCCTTCAGAAACCAAGGAGAAATTAAGTCTTTCCAAACATAAGCTGAGGAAGTTTATCACCATAAAACTGATCTTACAAGAAATGTCTAAGAGAGTATTTGAAGCAAAAGAATAATTACTTATATGAAAACATATGAATGCTTAAACCTCATTATTAGAGATAAACTCATAATAAATTTAATACTAATTAATGTAATTTCAGCAAATAATCTTTCTAATCTTCAGTTTGAAGGTTAAAAGTCAAAATGATCAATAAAGATATCTACAATAAGTTGTTAAGGGGCACACAGAATATTAAAAGATCTAAATTAAGGTAACAAAATTATAAATTTAGGGAAAGGGAAAAATCTAAAATAACTGTATGCAACCAAAGTTAAGTTATTAGTTTAGGATACTCATTGTAACTTTAAGATTTTTATGTAAGCCCCACTGTATCTACAAAAAGAAAAAAAATCACAACACATACACAACGAAAAAAAAAATCAAATCTTATTACTATAGGAAACCACCAAACTTTTATTATTTCAAAAAGAGAAATAATAAAAAAGGAAGAATAAAACAAATGATCTATAAAACAACCAGGAAACAAATTAACAAAATGGTAGGAATAAGTTGTTAACTATTAATAATAACCTTGAATGTTAATGAATTAAATTCTTCAATTAAAAGATACAGAGAGTGGCCAAATGAACAAAAAGCTCCCATCACCGACAAGAACACACATAGACTTAAAGTGAAGTATGAAAAGCATTCTATGCAATTGGAAACCAAAAGACAGTAGGAGTAGCTACACTTACATCAGCTAAAATGAGTTTTAAGTTAGAAACTATAAAAGGAAAAATTATAAAGGGGTCAATTCAACAAGAAGTTGTCATAATTGTAAACACATATGCACTTAACACTGAAGCACCCAAATATGTAAGCAATTATTATTAGATATAAAAGAGAAATACACAATACAATACATTCTATTCTATTTAGTGATTTGTACGTGTTTAACCATCCTTCATTCCTCGGATGGATCTCACTTGATCATAGCGTATGATGATCTCTTCAATGTGTTGTTGAATTTAGTTTGCTATTATTTTGTTGAGTGTTTTTGCATTTATGTTCAACAAAAATGTTGGAGGGTTGGGTGCTTGGTGACTTCAATACTCCCCTCTCAGCAGTGGATGGATCATTTAGACAACAATGAAATAAACATCAGCTAATAACCACACAGTAAACCAAATAAACATAATAGACTTTTACAGAACATTTAACCCAACAGCTGCAGAATACACATTCTTCTCATCACCACAAGAAACATTATCCAGGAGCGATCATAAGTAAGGCCACAAAACAAGCCTTAACAAATTTAAGAAAATAAAAATATTTTTAAGTCTACTTTTGACTACAATAATATAAAACTAAAAATCAACAAAAGAAGGAAATTTGGAAAGTTACAAATACAAGGAAATTAAATAATATGCTTCTGAATAACTGATTGGTCAACGAAGAAATTTTTTTTTTTTTTTTTGGGAAAAAGGAGAAAAAAAGAGAAAAAAAAAGAGAAAGAAAGAAAGAATGAAAGAGAGAAAGAAAGAGGAAGAGAAAGAGGGAGAGAGAACAGAAGTCTTGCTTTATTGACAAGGCTAGAATGCAGTCTAAAAATGGGTATTGAAAACCTCTTTTATGCCAATAATTGTGCTTAACAATGGAAACAGGAAAGAATAAGGGAAGAAAATAACAAACAAGCAGCCAACCAATATTTCATTTAAAACTGTGAAGTGCTATGCAATTACTGAGGAGTGATTTACTTCCAATTATGTAGTCACTTTTAGAATAGGTGTGATGTGGTACTGATAAGAATGTATGTTTTGTGGATTTGGGGTGGAGAGTTCTATAAATGTTTATTAAGTTTACTTGTTCCAGGTCTGAGTTCAAGTCCTGGGTATCCTTGTTAATTTTCTGTCTCGTTGATCTGTCCAATATTGACAATGTGATGTTAAAGTCTCCCACTATTGTTGTGTGGGAGTCTAAGTCTCTTTACAAGTCATTAAGAACTTGCCTTATGTATCTGGGTGCTCCTGTATTGGGTGTATATATATTTAGGATCATTAGCTCTTCTTGTTGCATTGATCCTTTTACCATTGATCATTTTACCATTACCATAATGTCCTTCTTTGCCTCTTTGGATCTTTGTTGCTTTAAAGTCTATTTTACCAGAGGCAAGAACTGCAACTCCTGCTTTTTATTTATTTATTTATTTATTTTGCTCTCCATTTGGTTGGTAAATCTTCCTCCTTCCCTTTGTTTTGAGTCTTTTTGTATCCTTGCATGTAAGATGGATCTGGATGCAGCATACTGATGGGTTTTGGCTTTTTATCCAATTTGCCTGTCTATGTCTTTTGATTGGGGCATTTAGTCAATTTAAATTTAGGATTAATAATAATATATGTGAGTTTAATACTGCCATTTGATGCTAGCTGGCTGTTTCGCCCATTAGTTGATGTTGATTCTTCATTAAGTTGATGCTCTTTACCTTTTGGTATATTTTTGGAATGGCTGATACTGGTTGTTCCTTTCTATGTGTAGTGCTTCTTTCAGAAGCTCTTGTAAAGCAGGCCTGGTGGTGATGAAATCTCTGAGTACTTGCTTGTTCACAAAAGATTTTATTTTTCCTTCCTTATGAAGCTTAGTTTGGCTGGATATGAAATTCTGGGTTGCAAGTTCTTTCCTTTAAGGATGTTGAATATTGGCCCCCACTCTCTTCTGGTTTGTAGGGTTTCTGCTGAGAGATCTGCTGTGAGTCTGATGGGCTTCCCTTTGTGGGTAACCTGACCTTTTTCTCTGGCTGTCCTTAGCATTTTCTCCTTCATTTAAACCGTGGTGAATCTGACAGTTATGTGCCTTGGGATTGCTCTTCTTGAGGAATATCTTTCTGGTGTTCTCTGTATTACCTGAAGTTGAATATTGTCCTGCCTTGCTAGGTTGGGAAAGTTTTCCTGAAGAATATTTTCGAACTTGGATTCATTCTCTTCATCACATTCAGGTACACCTATGAAATGTAGATTAGGTCTTTTCACATAGTCCCATATTTCTTGGAGACTTTGCTCATTCCTTTTTACCCTTTTTTTTATCTAATCTTGTCTTCTCGTTTTATTTCATTGAGTTGGTCTTCGACCTCTGATATCCTTTCTTCTGCTTGATCAATTTGACTGTTAAAACTTGCGCATACTTTGTGAAGTTCTTGTATTGTGTTTTTCAACTCCATTAATTCACTTATATTCCTCTCTAAATTGTCTATTCTCATTAGCATTTCGTCAAACCTTTTTTCAAGGTTCTTAGTTTCTTTGCATTGGGTTAGAACATGTTCTTTTAGCTCATGGAAGTTTCTTATTATCCGCCTTCTGAAGCCTGATTCTGACAATTCATCACACTCATTCTCCATCAGGCCTTGTTCCCTTGCTGATGGGGAGCTGCGATCCCCTGAAGGAGGAAAGGCATTCTGATTTTGGATGTTTTCAGCCTTTTTGCACTGGTTTCTTCCCATCTTTGTGGATTTATCCACCTGTTGTCTTTGTAATTACTGACTTTCAGATTGGGTCTCTAAGTGGATGCCCAGCTTGTTGGTGATATTATTTCTGTTTGTTTTCCTTCAGCGGACACCACTCCCCCACAGAGCTGGACCTTCCTGGGTTCAGCTGTGCTTGCTGTGAAACTCAACTGTCAGTGTTTCCAGTTGCTGTTTTTTTGTGGGGGTGGGACCAGCCAAGCCTGATCACCTGGCTCTCCACCTCAGAGCCCCCTTTTTTTCTTTTCCTAATTGAACGGTTTATTCTCTCCCAGGTGCCCCAGTTGCAGAAAAGGTGCTGGGATCTATGCGATTTCCCCTGCGATGACAGTGCCGGCTGAAACAGCGCTGCTGAGATTTGTGGCGCTTTTCTGCCCAGGAATCTCCTGGTCTGGCTCCCGGCTTCAGTTCCCTTTTCAATCAGCTGAATGGGTGACTCTGCTTTCCTGGAGCTCCAAACGCCAGCTAAAAGGGCACCCAGATCCGCATACTCCGCACTGAGAACCGCTGCGCCAGGACACAGGCAAAACAGCTGCGCCGGCCAAAAGAGTCGCGCTGGTGACCCATGGGGCCCCTCTGCTGGGAATCTCCTGGTCCGTAGGCAACAAAAACTCACCTGGAAGTCTGGTGTCCACTCACTCCCTGCGCCTTCACTGGGAGCTGCAATCCTGAGCTGCTGCTAATCGGCCATCTTGGATCTCTCTCTCGATCAATGAAGAAATTTAAAGGAAAATTTAAAAATTTCTGGAGACAAATGAAAATAGAAACACAGTGTACCAAAACTTTTGGGATATTTGGAAAGCAATTTTAAAAAATGTTTATAGCAATAAACACCTGCATCATAAAATAATAAAGATCACAAATAAAAACCGAATTATGCACCTCAAGGAACTAGAAAAATAAGAACAAACTAACCACAAGATTAAGAATGGAAGAAAATACTAAGGATATGAGCAAAAATAAATAAAATAGAGACAGAAAGTGCAAAAAAATCAATGAAACAACGAAGCGGTTTTTTGAAAAACAAAATTGACAACTTTTAGCTAGACCAACTAAGAAGAAAAGAGAAAGACTCTTCAAACACTCAGAGATGAAAAAAGAGACATCACCACTGAAATCACAGAAACATAAAAGAGTCCGAGACCAATTTGAATCATTATATGCCAAGAAAACGGGTGACCTAGAAGAAATGGAAACATTCCTGAACTTGTATAACTCTTCTAAATTGGATAATGAAGAAATAGAAAACCTGAATAGACCAATAACAAGTAAGGACATTGAATCAGTAATAAAATGTCTTCTGTTGGTGGAAAGTTTCTTGCCTGATGGCTTTAGTACTGAATTCTACTGTACATTTAAGGAAGGACCCATACCAATTCTCCTCAAACTACTTAAGAAACTTAGTGAGAAGGGAATACTTCTAGACTCATTCTAAGAGGCCCTCATTATCCTGATACACAAACCAGAAAAGGACAGAACAACCAATAAAAAGTAAGAAAACTACATGCCAATATTATTTTTTGTTTGTTTTACTTTATTATTTTTAATTGTTTTAATTTTTTTAATTTTTAATTTTAGCAAGCAGCCCACTGAACATGGCACTAAACCTCTCTCCTTCCCAGGCAGGATTACTCTGAAAGGCAAGTGTGCTTTTCATTCATCATCTCTTTGTTTTTTTTTTTTTTTCCTTTT